>NC_091763.1:40642887-40959137 GCF_029378745.1 Bos indicus
AGGTCTGTGTAAGTTCTGGCAGCTTTAGGGTGGGGCTAAAGCTCTGCAGCTGTTAATATATTCCTTAGAGTTTATGTGATATATAAAACTCCAGGGTCCTGAAGACTGCCTTTATTCCAATGCATAATTTCCATCTCAGATAAACTCTAGTGAGTATCTCCAGAGTTTAGTATCTCTTCCCTACCTGTGACCTATCTCCTACTTTACATACAGTAAACATGAGTATTTGTCATGTATATTGTAAAGCTAAGCAAATAACACATTTCAGAAATCTTGAGAGTATAAAGTTACTGCCACCTCACCCTCTACTCTGCTGTATAGAACCTATAGATGCCTGTTACCATCTGAATATGCTCAAAGAATGCTCAAACTACTGCACAATTGTACTCATCTCACACGCTAGTAAAGTAACGCTCAAAATTCTCCAAGCCAGGCTTCAGCAATACATGAACCATGAACTTCCAGATGTTCAAACTGGTTTTAGAAAAGGCAGAGGAACTGGAGATCAAATTGCCAATATATGCAGGATCATCGAAAAAGCAAGAGGGTTCCAGAAAAACATCTGTTTCTGCTTTATTAACCATGCCAAAGCCTTTGACTATGTGGATCACAATAAACTGTGGAAAATTCTGAAAGAGATGGGAATACCAGACCACCTGACCTGTCTCTTGAGAAATCTGTATGCAGGTCCAGAAGTAACAGAGCTGAACATAATAGCTGACAACAGCTGACAGGAAGTAACAGCTGACAACAGACTGGTTCCAAATACAAAAAGGAGTACGTCAAGGCTGTATATTGTCACCCTACTTATTTAACTTATATGCAGAGTACATCATGAGAAACACTGGGCTTGATGAAGTGCAAGCTGGAATCAAGAGTGCCAGGAGAAATATCAATAACCTCAGATATGCAGATGACACCACCCTTATGGCAGAAAGTGAAGAAGAACTAAAGAGCCTCTTGATAAAAGTGAAAGAGGAGAGTGAAAAAGTTGGCTTAACGCTCAACATTCAGAAAACTAAGATCATGGCATCTTATCCCATCACTTCATGGCAAGTAGATGGGGAAACAGTGGAGACAGTGACAGACGTTATTTTTTTGGCCTCCAAAATCACTGCAGATGGTGACTGTACCCATGAAATTAAAAGGTGTTTACTCCTTGGAAGTAAAGTTATGACCAACCTAGCCAGCATATTAAAAAGCAGAGACGTTACTTTGCCAACAAAGGTCCGTCTCGTCAAGGCTATGGTTCTTCCAGTAGTCATGTATGGATGTGAGTTTTGGACTGTAAAGAAAGCTGAGCACTGAAGAATTGATGCTTTTGAACTGTGGTGTTGGAGAAGACTCTTGAGAGTCCCTTGGACTGCAAGGAGATCCAACCAGTCCATCCTAAAGGAGATTAGTCCTGAGTGTTCACTGGAAGGACTGAGGTTGAAGCTGAAACTCCAATATTTTGCCACCTGATGTGAAAAACTGACTCATTTGAAAAGACCCTGTTGCTGGAAAGACTGAAGGAAGGAGAAGGGGATGACAGAGGATGTGATGGTTGGACGGCATCATCAACTCAATGACATGAGTTTGGGTAAACTCCAGGAGTTGGCAATGAGCAGGGTGGTGTGTCATGTTGCAGTCCATGGGGTCACAAAGAGTCAGACATCACTGAACGACTGAACTGAACTGAATTGAACCATCTGGAAATAGCATTTATAAGCTCAACAGGCAATGGGCAAAACTTAGTGAAATATTTATAGCTAATTTTAAAGTCTGCTGGATTTCCCCTCATCTCATTACACTTCTGTAGTTTTGCTCTCTTTATCTTTTTAGTCAGTCTGGTGATAAATCAAACTATTACCAGGAACAGGTCAAATAAAGCTGTTACAGGTAATTCAATTTCAATCTTTCTTAAATCAGGACTCTTTCAATTTCTTATATATATAAAGCTCTTTGGGATCCTTTGAAACTACAGGTTCTGATTCAGTAGGTCTGAGTTGGCAACTGAGATTCTGCATTTTTAGCAAGTTTATAGGTAATGCTAACACACCTGATTCAGATTTCACACAGTTAAAAAACAAGACTTTAAAACATTTATGTCTGTCCTAAATATGTCACAGTTCTCTTCTTGAGAGTGTAGAATGGAGCATTTCTGAAATATGTGCATATAAGCTTAGTAGCATCTGAGAACAGTTGGGAAAAGAAAATAGGAGTTAACATGTCAAAACTGATATATAGACAGAACAGCAAATATACGATTATAGTAGCATATCAAACAGTATTGAAGTAAAGCACATTTAAAATTATAAATGGAAATCACATCTTTTTCTAATAAAGGGAGTTTTTATTTTCACAAATATTTAAAACTGTAGCTGCCTTTGAGACAGGAAAGGAAAAAGCAGTGTATGCCTGTATGTATTTGATACCAGTATTCAACACTAACTCCTTAGTAGTTCATTAGCTAAGCTTGCTGCAAATAATTCAGAAAAGCAATCATAGGTAATCCCATTTGTATATGCAGAAATATGTAATGGACAGTGATTATTTAAGTGGAGTGGTTATTTAGAGTTGTAGATGGGCCTGAAGAGGCACACAGAGAGATAGCAGCCGCAGTGTATCTGATACATTGAACTTCAACCTGAAACACTGAACTGACAGTTGAAACACACCTGCAAGAAACTCCAGCTTTAAATATGGTCAGTGTGTAGTTCAGGCATTGACAGTGGGTTAAGATACATTATTGAATGTGTAAAATTCCAAATGCAAATATCCAGCATTTTCACAAGAACAAATTTTCATGGATAACCAGTTTTCCTTATTACTACACGTTTTTTTCCCTGAAATTATACTTCTTTTTCCGAAAACTGAAAGTTGTATAGGTTGTTCTCTTTCTTCACATTCTTTTCAGCACACACCTATTTTAAGATGCTATAGATTCCTAACTTAGGTTACTCCTTTGCACATGCTATTCATTTTCAAACTTCATTTTGAACAACTATAGTTTAATAGAGATTGAGAGTCGGACACGACTGAGCGACTTCACTTTCACTTTTCACTTTCATGCATTGGAGAAGGAAATGGCAACCCACTCCAGTGTTCTTGCCTGGAGAATCCCAGGGATGGGGGAGCCTGGTGGGCTGCCATCTATGGGGTCGCACAGAGTCGGACACGACTGAAGCGACTTAGCAGCAGCAGCAGCAGCAAGCATACTTTAGAATGAAAATGTGCCACTTTACCAAATAGTACAGATTTTCTATGGAATAAAGAATGAAGATTCATCCATGTGTACAGTTATACTTTGCCTTGGTCAAACAAGTCACATGTTTAATGCATTTTCAAAAATGCCACTCCCAACTCAGCACACGCACATTCACACAGAAACATACACACATCCAAATCCATTTTTCATGTAGAAAATCTATGTCTCACATATTAAAGGAAGTATATTTTCTATTGGGTATTTTTAATGTATTTTACTAATGTTTGAGTATGAGTTATTGTTCCTTTTATAAATAATATATAGAATTTAGAGAAAACATGGTGAGGAATGATAGAGTTTAGAATATGTATGTATTTACCTATAGACATATAAGTGAAAATCATTTTCCTGATACCTACACATGATGAGATGCATTTCTGTATGAAAATTTAAAAGTGAATCGTTGATTGGTTATGCAGTTCTGCCATGAGGTAGATATGTAATTTTCATCCACTTCTTTTGAAGAGTTTCTGCTTTACAGCATCCAGTCCTACTTAGTTTAAGAAGTAAAGTTTCCTTTGTATTTCTCTTAGACTAGAATGTCCACAGATATCCTAATGCAAAGAGAGTAGACTTTTAAGTATCTGAAGAGAATATCTCAGATGGTACATTTCCATACATTGGGAGGTTACTTTTTCCCTCCCAATTAAATGCAAGGACATTACATCAATATGTTTTGAGTATCTTCAGATTTTCAAAATATCATTCTGAATTGGTGGTATCTCAGTGTGAGGTTTTCAGGGTTTAGCCTGGCAGCTAACATGAGGAAATTATTCTGGATTTTATTATCCAAGCAAACTAGCTACCAACAGTTTATGCTATAAACCTGTGTTTAAAACACAGAGGAGAATGTGGTCTATCTTCCTTTCTATGGGGACTTGTAGTCCTCCTAAAGTCCTCCACAAGTCCTCCACAACCAGTAGTGAACCTCTGCTGAGGAAAGCAGAGTTTCCTACCAACATGTCATCTAATGAAAAGGAAAGATCCTTCATAATCTAGATTTTTAAGTCCTGCAATTCTAAAGCATGGCCAAGTATCTTTTTATTTCCTTTTCCCCCAACTGGTTCAAAAATTAGCTAAGGAAAAATCTTGTTAAGGTTGAATTTAGAAATAATATTTCAGAAGGAAATAGAGATTCATAAAGAAATAAAAATTCGGATAGAATAATCAGATAGAAACCTAACGTAAATGTTCTGTGACACAACAGGAATTGCACAAAGCATAGGATTTTGAGGAACAGCATCTTTTAATGTTTGAAACCAGTCTTTCTGAGGTGACTAAGAAAGCAAGAAATATTACAACAAATAACTATGAATGCATATTATATAATTGATGATCTTCCACACATTAATATCTGCATTATCATTTACACTTCTTAGTACTAGCACAGCATTCTGAAGTTGCCAAGCATAAGCTGTATGCACCTGAGCAGAAAGATGAAAATTAGCTCAGATTTCCAGAAGAGCTGGGCTTTCCTGGTGGCTCAGCTGGTAAAGAATCCACCTGCAATGCAGGAGACCTGGGTTTGATCCCTGGGTTGGGAAGATCCCATGGAGAAATAAAAATACTGGATCGTACCCAAGCCACATCTGTAGAAACTGAAATCCATTCCATTGTGAACATGTTGAATTTTAAAAGATGCTTTTGTTGTTGTTCAAAGTATGGATTTTAATGACATTTTAATAATACTTTGAAATGTGCTACTTCTCAGTGCAAAAAAAAAAAAAAGTGAGTGACACAAGTTCTTCAACTATAAGGTATATTTTGCAAAAATAAAGCATATTAAATCTTCATTTTGTAGGTCGATATTAATAATGGTCCTGATGTAACTGGTGCATAACGACTCATTTGCTTCCTGGAAAGGAAAAGAAGGGTAAGTACTTACCAGAAAGCCATGGAAAAAATGAAACAGGTAATGTTTAAATTCTGTATACTGAAGGTATCATATTTTCTAGTAATTAGCCCAATTTCTCAAGCTAGAGAGAAAAGTTCTGTGATGCACTTCATGGATAAAGCAATTATTTTCCCATTCCAGGGAACATGGAAGGCTCCTTCCCAGCTCACAAGAGCTGCATGCAGTCAGATAAGGAGGATCACTCATTAAATCTGCTCTGCATGAGCATTTCCTCTCCTTGCTGTCCCTTCAGACCATCCTCCGTTTAGTTGTGAGTGTACTACTACTTAAGAAAAGACTGTTGGCTTATTCTCTTTGTGATCCATTGAGTAAAACCACACCTTCACTCTACCATCTTTGCTTTATTCCCTCTAGTACATCCATCTCCTTATTTTTCAATTATCTATAAATCTTCCGAAAGGCATAATTATTGTGATATTCAAAACTGAGACTTGTTTAAGAAAATCTGTTATCTGGGATTCTTCTAAATCTAGTAAATAAATTAATCTACATAGAAAAATTTTCTTCTCTATCTGTAAAGAAAAAAAAAAAAAAAAGATATGTCGTTGTGTAAAGAGCATTAACTTTCCTTGTAACAATCACATGTTAAGGCAAACCAGTATGTTAATACATGGTGAGAAAGGAACTCTGGGAAGTTTTCAGTCTTTCCCCTTCATATAGCCAGGTACAGAACCATGATAACTGATATTCAGGGCTCATTAAGCACTGATGAAATTGTTCACGTAATTTCAATAGAGAACAATATAGAAAAAAATTTACCACTACTGCACTTCATTTTGAAAAGCATGTTTTTCCACTTGAACAAACTTTTATTATATTTTAATTTTTCAGGGGACGATCTTTTTGTTTATTATATAAATTGGATTACTTTGTTTAATCATAACTCATTTGTTATTAGACTGATGACAGGTCTTAAAGGTGATGCAATATATCCTTTTTGTGTTACGATGTGAGTGTATTAGTTTAGCATTTTGAAACATTCTTATCAAATGGATTATAGGCAGAATTATTCCATCTTCTTTTTAGTAAGTAGTGACAGAAATCAGAAAGAAAGACTGAGGTGCCTTCCTAGGCTCAAACTCAAAATCTCATAATCCAAAAAAAAAAAATATTGGTCCAAGTTTTCCACTTCATTTTTCTTGACATTCACTTTGACTGATATCACAGTTTGAAAATGGACATACTAAAAGCTCAGTAATTATCAATAGCAGCTCCAGAATATCTACGTAAGACAACTTAAAATCCGCAGTTGGATTGGAAGTATATAGCAAGAAGACTTGTTTTAAGTTATGGTTTTCATAGCAAATATATTTCTTTTACTTTGATTGTATATATTTTTGATGTTCCTGGAAAGATGGCAGATAGAAACTATGGGTCACACCTATGCCATGTATGATTATTAAAGAAATGCTTTTGGAAGATACACTCAGGCATTCATTCCTCTATGTACAAGAGGGCATGTACAGTAGTATCTAAAGCTTAAAACACCTCTGTAGTTTTTGCCAAAACTCAAATCTGTCTGTATTTATCTGATTTTTCCTGTAAACTCTGAGTAACTTAATTTTACTGTGTCGAACATTGTTTGTCTTCTGTTTTCTTGTACTGTTATATTCAATTTAAGCTCATGTATTGTAATCATTCATTAGGGCTTCCACATTACACATTTGTGGTGCACATTGTGATTTTGGATAGCATGTATATATGCAAAAATCCTGTTTATATTAATATGCTATTTTCATTTTAAAGTGGCATATTTTATCTTATTGTATCTCTATCATTTATTGTTTTCATTTCTCATTAATTTTTAGCTTATTTACTTTTCCTTTTTATTTTCTTTACCCTTGTAAATTCCAGTCTCCCCAAATATCCACCATTTTCAACTTTACATAAATTTCCTTAGTGATCTGTTAATTAGCTGTAATTTTAATATAATTAACTAGCTAGAAATAAGAAAAAGTAAGCTTCAAAACTTCAAGGATGTATCAGAAATGAAAGCTGGCCAGACATGTGCAGAAATATTTACAGCCTAACTTGTAACCCCTTTTTGATGAAATAGCAAGTAATATATAAATGAATGTTACTAAAGCCATATATATATTGTAATATATTTTACTTACTTATTTTGCATTCTTCAATCTACATGCACAGTATGATATTGTAAAAGCAATAAACATCACTGCACCAACACTCATTAAGATCATTTCTATCAGGCCAAGGAGGTTTATTTTTCCAGTCACTTGATTTCTGAATATTTCTGCCTTCTCGTCAGCAATAGTGGCAGTCTGCAATCAAGATAACTATTAGCATTGTTTCATTTCATTAGCTTAACAAGTTACTCAAAACTCTCCACTTTTGTATCAATCCTTTATGAAAACACTGTGTTAGTTATCTTTATAAGACAAGCCAATGAAAGTCCTTTTGGATATCAAAGATGGTATGGGGAGGGAGGAGGGAGGAGGGTTCAGGATGGGGAACACGTGTATACCTGTGGCAGATTCATGTTGATATATGGCAAAACCAATACAATATTGTAAAGTTAAAAAATAAAATTAAAAATAAAATAAAATAAAAAGAGAAATACAATTTTCCTCCCTTGAACATGTTATATGCGCTGACTTTATTGATCTATACAACAGTCTCATGGAAATATCTTTATGTTTTCCAAAAGATGTTTCTTAAATGGCAAAGGTCAACAGTTTCTTTCCTCTAAAGATTTCTGCAATGCTTTTCCTAATTCTGTGGTTAATGGACTCAATGATTTGTACTAAAAATATCTTGTCAGGTACTTGGGTAGACTGCTGACACCTATTCTTACTTGCTCATTATAAGCTGGACTTGCTTTTATTAGCACTATAATATTCACAGTGAGTTCTTGGACTTACATATATCCATGCCTCTTTCCTAGCACAAGCAGTATGACAAGAAAAATGTTTTCTAGTCGTATTATGAAAATAATCTAAAATTTTGGGAAGTACTTCATCTTCCAGAAATAAAAGCAATGGAAACTAATGTAAACCTTGATATTTCTGTGTAGCTTGCATCTCTGAAAATATTTATATATTTAATAATATATAAACTTGCTCGTATAAGTAATGGAAACATATACAACTTCAAATTCTATACATGTATATTCTATTTTCTAACATTGAAACCTTTTTCTATGTAGGAAGTTTATCATTTTTAGTAACTAATAGATAAAAATACTAACCTCATTAAGCCAAAGAATAGGCACCAAATAGTTGTGCTTTAGATCCTTTAATGCTCTGTAATAAACATTGAAAATAATTATGAAAATATATACTAATATAATACAAATATTTAATACAAATGTTAGTAACTGCTAGTGTAAATAAGTGTTCAGAAATTTCTGAACATTTTTAAAAATTCTAAAAAATTACAAATTACTGTTTCTTGATTTTTTTGTTCCCTATAATGAATCATTTAAATTTTAATATGTCTCTTTCTCAGACATCTTTCATTCTTATAAATCTTTCTAAAACAGATTTCTAACTAGATTGACTTTTTGTATGTATATATTTTCCCTTTTGATAATTTATACCCAGTAAACTTGAATTTTAAAAACAATTGTTAATGGAAACATTTTGACAACTAGCAAAATGAGCAGTGTCACCAAATACTAATTCCAGAATATGTATAAATACCATTTCAATATGTACTAGATATAATTCTAAATTATAGATAAAAATTATAAGCATTTAGTAATTATTTCATGATATTAAGCCAAAGAAGTTTTAATTTCATACATATACTCAGTTTCTGACAAGAAAATACTAAAAATTTAATGAACCTGTTTAAAAGACTCACACAATATTTTTTGCTGGCTTAACTAGTATATTGATCTGCATCCGTTGTGCAAATTGTAAAGTGAATCCAGTTATCTAAAAAGAAAGAAATTAAAATAATCACCAACTTCTTTTAAATAATTCATTTATAATATCCAAAAGGTTATTGTTATAGAAACTAAGGTGAAACTGTAGTACTTAAAAGTTATGAAATTTATTTATTAATTGAGCATTTTAAATATTATGTACATAAAACTTCATAATTACGTTTTATGTGTATATGCATGAGTGTATACACACATGTGTATATATGCACACACACACACAATTTCTTTGCCCAAACTACTATCAAGGTTTTAGTTAGATTTGTGATATTTATCTGAATTGGTTTGGGGGAATCAACAATAGTAGTGAAACCTAGAACTCATATAGTCACTTTAAATCCTCAACTATATATGGTCAAAAATATATTCAGTCGGAACCTATGTATCATCAGTATAATTATAGCATTACTTCTAGTATTATTTAAAATGAAATGTGGCTACTAAAATTCTGGCATGCCATTTAACTTTTGAAAAGAATATTTGAAATAAATTAAAAGTTGAAACTGTTACAGTACAGGAAACTTAATAGATTTTTCTTGATACTAAGTATACCTTGCTTTAAATGTCCATATACCCATAAAATCTTTTAGTTCCTTGTAATCTACAGTGTCCCTTCATATAAGCAATATTCACAGATAAGTATAAAATGAGCATAAAATTGTAATTTATACCAAATTGTTTTAATTCAATTAGAATCATATCCATCATTTCTATTCATGAATTATAAACAATTAAAAATGCTTATAAAACTTTATATGTTGAAAAAGTAAAATAGAATTACTTTGGTATTTCATAAGCAACAATAGGAAGACAACCAACATTATTTTCCTTGAAGTAAAAGTAAGTAAATATACACACATCACTCTATGTAGATTAGATAACCAACAAGAATCTACCATATACCACAGGGAACTACACTCAGTATTTTTTAATAAGAGAAAAGCATCTGAAATATATATATATATATATATAAAAATATGACTAAACCACTTTGCTATACACCTGCAATTATATAGCATTGTAAATCAACTATAATTCACTAAAAAATTAATTTATCTAGATTGTGATGTAATAAATATGATCATAAATGTGATTAACAGAAAGAAGAGAATTTTTCTTTCAGTAAAAAGTACTAAACCAATCAGATCAATAATATATTTGCTTACAGGTTCAACATCTAAGTATGTGCTATGTTCCTCTTCATTTGGACTTAAGCCTTCAATAAGTTCTGCAATTTCAGGACTTGCATGTAGAAAATGAGGAAGTGAAATGTACACAGGTTTTCCTGAAAACAGTGTTTAAGAAACATTTGGGATAAATTGTTTTCCTCATTTCACATAGCCCTCAGAAAAGATTCCCTTGAAAATAAAGCATTTTAACTTAAAAAAAAGAAAAAGAAACATAGAGTTGCTTTGAATAGAAATTGAGGGATAAGGGTGAGGGAAAAGTATCACATCTGATCACTTTTGATCAGAAATAAAACATAAACTTCTATTGTGCATCCCTTAAGTGTTTATTTTCAGTATATAAAGCTTAGCTACTGAACACATAGTTATTAATACAACCATATACCTTCATGTTTCAGGTAGTAATATGTCTTTGAGAATTTATTTAAGAGGCTTTTCTTTGTTTATTATCACCTACTAGGCTTTTCTTTCTTTATTCTCACCTACTCCGACATGAAGAAGATGAGCAAAATGAGACTCCCAATTTATTGATTGAATCAACTTTTGTTTCAGAGACATCTTGAAATATGCTTACTTTTATTTACCATTTCCTAGGGTAAAAAAGTTAGAAAAATGTCAGATAGATAAGTTGGGATGCTCAGAGTATTCTGGGAATTATTTTCATTTTGCTCTATATCTAAAAGGAGCAGAGATTCTGCACAGAAAAGGAAACCATCAAAAATGAAAGGCTGCCTATGGAGTGGGAGAAAATATTCACAAAACACATGATTAACATCCAAAATATACAAGGAATTCACACAACTGAAAAAATCACGCAATTAAAAAATGAGCAGAGGACCTAAAGAGACATTTTCCAAAGTAGCTCAGGGAAGTATCAGTGTGGTTTTATCTAAATGAAATTTTGCAACACAGAAACAACTGGGGCCTTGAAAGTGGGACAAAAATGAAAACAAAATCCTACTATTATCCTTACTTTCTGCCCTTACTGCTTTCTCACTTTAGATTTCTTGTAGAAAAGGAATCCTGAGTGAAGTTTACATTTTAAAGAGTATTGCAGATTAGGCCATGAATTGTGACATGAGAACTTTTGCATACCTTCTTTGCATTTGCTAATATCTAGCACACCATATAAGGTGCAACCCTTGGAGATAATTTTTTCTGTGCAGAAACAATGGTTGTCTGGATTTTGAAGTGGAGATGCAAAAATCCTGGATGGAAGAACAAATCTATACACAGGGATTCCTTTTAGATTAATTTCGGCTCCAAACACAGCGTAAAATGACCTAAACACAGATAAGAAAGAGCTTCATTTGGGGAACCTCAACTTCATTCTGGAGATTCTTTTTTTTTTTTTTCTTATTTTAAAATTTATAGTATTGCTTTAAATTAGAAAATATGGATATAATCTTGTTAGAATTCTTGCTTAATTCCCTAGAAAACAGTTCTTGTGATCCTCTGTCCATGGAATTCTTTCAGGCCAAAATACTGTAGTGGGTAGCTATTCCTTTCTCCAGGGCATCTTCCCAACCCAGGGATCGAACCCAAGTCTCCTGCATTGCAGGCAGATGCTTTACTGTCTGAGCCACCAGGGAAGCCCATTTTATAACACACCGGGGCTCAATACCTGGGTATGAACTATTTTTACTTTTGTTTTCAAACTCTTCTGAAAATAATTTTTGTTTCAAAATTACTATGGAGCAGTTATATTGAAGTCATTTTCAGAGCTACTTTCTTCTATAGATTAAATATTTATGTGATTGGGCTTCCCTTGTGGCTCAGGTGGTAAAAAAATCTAAGAAAACGTTGCTGCTATTTATGTCAGAGAATATTTTGCCTAGGTCCTTTTCTAGGAGTTTTATGGTGTTGTTCCTTATATTAGATTTTTAAGGCCATTTTGCATCTATTTTTGTGTATATGGTGTGAGTGTGTTCTAGATAAGTTACTTTGTTTCAGATTTTTCTTATTTTTGAGGAAGACCTGTATTGCTATAAACATCCCTCTTATGACTGCAGTTGCTGCATCTCATAGATTTTGTTTGGTTATATTTTCATTGTCATTAGTCTCAAGGTATTTTTAATTTCCTCTTTGATTTCATCATAGATTTTTTTTTTTTAGTAGCATGTTGTTTAGTCTCCATGTAATCATTTTTTCTCATTTCTCTTTTTTGTGGTTGATTTCTAGTTTCATGCCATTGTCGTCATAAAAGATGCTTAATTTCTAAGCATTTTAGAAATTGTTACATTTGTTTGGGCTTATTATATGTCCTAGTTTGTGGTCTACCCTTGAGAATGTTCCATGTGCACTTGAAACGAATTCACAGTAGTCTGGTTGTCTTAGGATGTAATGGTCTAAAAATATCAATTAAGTCTAATTGCTCTGTTGTGTCATTTAGTATCTCTGTTGCCTTACTAATTTTCTGTAAGAACAATCTGTTCCTTGATGTCTGTGAGGATGCTGTGAACACACTGAGAATGAGGCTGCTATGGTGGGGCCATGCCCTACCATCTTACTAGTTTAGCAAAAGAAAGAGAATGTCTTGCTTAGAAATGAAAAAGAAGAAAATGATTTGCATTATGCAAAATATTCTTCTACAACTTTCAATTTTTTAAAAAGCTTAATAACATTATGAATTCTATATTTATTGTTTTTTATACTTTACAATACTGTATTGGTTTTGCCATACATCAACATGAATCCGCCACGGGTGTACACGTGTTCCCAATCCTGAACCCCACTCCCACCTCCCTCTCCATACCATCCCTCTGGGTCATCCCAGTGCACCAGCCCCAAGCATCCTGTATCCTGCATTGAACCTGGACTGGCAATTCATTTCTTATATGATATTATACATGTTTCAATGTATTTATTTCTAATACATCAAGAAAAACTTCCTACAGAATGTATTTTATTTTTATCAAATACTATGATTATTAAGTATGAACTTCTGGGTCTGTCTTTTGTCACTAGGTGAAAGAATTCTGACTTACAGCACTATATCAGTGACTGTCTTACCTGCAAATGTCAGCAGAAAAGAATTGGAGTACCCGATTCTTCTCAATGAAAGGTGGAAATGTGGCTCCGTCTGTTTAGAAATCAAGCCAATGGCAAGGGATTAGGTGGAGTATGTGTCCTAGAAAAATCTAGAAATCTTGATTTCAGCTTGGTTAAGAGAAATATAATGCAAACTGTACATATAACATTGATATTCTCAAGTAGCCACATTTTAAAAATAAAGCAAGTATCAGGTATATTTTATCTCACCCACCATATCCAAAATATAATTTTAACTTGTAATCAACATAATAATTAACAAAACTCCAGATCTAATATTTACTTACAGCCTATCTCCATTTGTTCTGGCTGCTTAAGTGTGAATATGGCTAGTAGCTACCATGTTCAACAAGTCTATATACTATACATATTCACTGGTATCCATTCATATTAACTTTCCCTGCGCCTTAAAAATAAAGTTTAAAATGTGTACAATGGCAAAACCACTAGTTGTTAAAACTGTGATTGTGTTTATAGTTTGAAATCCCTACCATATATGTAGAGTAACATTGTTCTTACCTTGAGGTTCATTTGGAACTCCTGTTTGGTAAATGTTCTTACTTTAAATAGTGATTCATTCATCTGCCCTAATAGCAGATTAATATTTTTAAGTCATTTATTGAATTCTCTCACTAAATAGAATTTCCTGAATATGGTTGGGAAAAGCACATATGAAACTAAAAAGGACATTTGTTGAGTTTATTGAATCTCTGCTATGGTTATGAGGGCTTCCCAGGTGGCTCAGTGGTAAAGAATCTGTCTGCCAACCAAGATATGTGGGTCTGATCCCTAGGTCAGGAAGACCCCGTGGAGGAAAGAAATGGTAACCCACTACAGTATTCTTGCCTGGGAAATCCCATGGACAGAGGAGCCTGGCAGGCTACAGTTCATAGGATTGCAAAGAGTTGGACACAACTTAACAAGTGAACACTATAGTTATAATCCATGGCATACAGTGGATATAAGAAGAAATAGCTAGATAATTCCTCCATTTACTCCACAAATGAATATCACCAAAATGAGCCACCACTGAATGTGTTTGTTCAAAACAGTAAAACCTATCCTTCAATTATGAATACATGCTTTTTTTTGGTAAATGCACTAATCTTGTAATCTTTATTGCATTACCCTTATACTCTTGTGATAAGTGAAATACAACAGATGATCACAGTGAATTAGATCATGATATTGAGAGCATGGAATATTGAAAATTAGCTTAAATTCCCAAGATTGTTCCTGAATGGGCATTGTCTATGACTGCCTTCCCAACACCTTAGTCATAAAAGAAAAGAATGCATTGAAAATCTTAAAAAAAAAATCATATGAAATATCATTGAAGATTATGTCATAGAGACCAGCAATACAGTGGGTCATGGTCATAAGATAACTGATGTTAGCCAGGCTCTCTTTCTGTAATACAATAAAATGTAAATCAACATTATCAGTTTATATCTCTTTAAGTTTGTTGAAGAAGGTAGAGGAAGTACTTCAAAATCATGATTAAAACTCCTTAGAGCCTTTTCATTTCATTAGTCTCTTTTCCTAGTGCCGTAACCAAGAATCTCTTTCACAGGGTTTCATTAGAGACCCTGGCCTGTCTAATCAACCTTTGCTCCTAGTTTATTTTACTGCTATTTTCTTCTTTTAACTTTGTGCCTGATGCTCATGTATTTATGTTATTATCATTTATAAGTGGAGAAGGCAGTGGCACCCCACTCCAGTACTCTTGCCTGGAAAATCCCATGGGCAGAGGAGCCTGGTAGGCTGCAGTCCATGGGGTCACTAAGAGTCAGACACGACTGAGCGACTTCACTTTCACTTTTCACTTTCATGCATTGGAGAAGGAAATGGCAACCCACTCCAATGTTCTTGCCTGGAGAATCCCAGGGACAGAGGAGCCTGGTGGGCTGCTGTCTCTGGGGTCACACAGAGTCGGACACGACTGAAGTGATGCTGCAGCAGCAGCATTTATAAATCCTCTACCTGCTTTTAAAAAAAAATGTCTTTGTTTCTTAGTTTTGGACAAAAAATGTTTAATATTTTTCTTTTTTTTAATGTTTATTTTTTAATTTATTTAAAATTTTTTTTATTATTATCATTTTTTTACTTTACAATATTGTATTGGATTTGCCATACATCAACATTCATCCACCACAGGTGTACATGTGTTCCCCATCTTGAACCCCCATCCCACCTCCCTCCCCATACCATCCCTCTGGGTCATCCCAGTGTACCAGCCCCAAGATTCCTGTATCCTGCATCGAACCTGGACTGGCGATTCATTTCTTATATGATATTATACATGTTTCAATGCCATTCTCCCATAAGGACCCTTTTACTATTTAGGAGAAGCACAGTATATTTCAACTTCCCAGGTGGCTCAGTGGTAAAGAATCTGCCTGCTATCCAGGAGACACAGGTTTGATCCCGGGGTCAGGAAGATCCCCTGGAGAAGGAAATGGCAACCCACTCCAGTATTCTAGCCTGGGAAATCCCATAAACAGAGGAACCTGGTAGGCTACAGTCCATGGGGTCACAAGAGAGTCAGATAGAACTTAGTGACTAAACAACAGTATATTTCTGTCTGTGTCTGAGGGTACAATATGAAGTTTATGCTTATGAAATTACTAAAGTTAGTGGTACTGGTACACTTGACAATTTATTGGCAGAAAGAACTACTTAGAAAGGAATTTCTTCATACACTTCATGACTCAAAGCGCAGTACAAAGCAAAGTTAACAACGGTTTTGCTGTTTTTCTCTACGGGTATTAAAAATTAAGTAAAGTAGAAAATTAAGTAAACATGCAAAACTCATCAGCACATTTGGAAAAGTAAACATTCCGCATGTTTGCCTTTTATTCCCTACCTTTTATCTAACTGTGTATTTAACTTGTTTCATCTTTATTATATTACTTTCCTATAAAGTATTGCCTAACTGACTTTATAAACATTATACTGTTCTTTGGGGCTTCCCTAATAGCTCAGTTGGTAAAGAATCTGCCTGCAATGCAGGAGACCCTGGTCCGATTCTTGGGTTGGGAAGATCCCTCAGAGAAGGGATAGACTACCCACTGCAGTAGTTTTGGGCTTCCCTGGTGACTCAGCTGGCAAAGAATGTGCCTGCAATATGGGAGACCTGGGTTCAATCCCTGGGTTGGGAAGATCTGCTGGAGAAGGGAACAGCTACCCATTTCAGTATTCTGGCCTGGAGAATTCCATAGACTGTATAGTCTATGGGGTCACAAAGAGTCAGATGTGACTGAGTGACTATTACTTTCTGCTTCTTAGCAACTGAAAGCTCACTTCATGGCATTTGATTCACATAGCTTTTTATAATTGTACTTCTTCAACTAGTAGGCATATATTTGCTTTACTTTAAGGAGAGTAATAAACTGGATCTAACCATACTCTTGGAGAAGGCAATGGCACCCCACTCCAGTACTCTTGCCTGGAAAATCCCATGGACAGAGGAGCCTGGTAGGCTGCAGTCCATGGGGTCGCTGAGGGTCAGACACAACTGAGCAACTTCACTTTCACTTTTCACTTTCATGCACTGGAGAAGGAAATGGCAACCCACTCCAGTGTTCTTGCCTGGAGAATCCCAGGGGCGGGGGAGCCTGGTGGGCTGCCGTCTATGGGGTCGCACAGTGTCAGACACGACTGAAGCGACTTAGCAGCAGCAGCAGCAACCATACTCGAAATCTAAGTACATAGTACTTTTTCCTAACTCTAATTCAGAATGTTCATTTTTGCATACATTTCTCATGGTTAGGGTACAGGTTGATGGGCGTGAGTCTGAGTGAACTCCAGGAGTTGGTGATGGACAGGGAGGCCTGGCGTGCTGTGATTCATGGGGTTGCAAAGAGTCAGACACGACTGAGTGACTGAACTGAACTGAAGTGACTGAACCTTATTTCTGTTGCTGCTGTTCTTTTCTCTCTCTTTCTGACCACCTTATTCAAAATAGAGTTCTGCTTGAAAGTTCACTGATTCTACTTCAGCTTGAAGTCTTTGGAGGCATAACTTTCCTTTTATAATTATGTTAATATTTTAATTCTTTCAATTTTAAATGATTATCTATACAGTATTTACAGGTATAAATCACTATATTACAGATATAATGTAAATACTACACAGTATAGTAGTATACACCTATAAAGGTGTAATCGCTACTCTAAACTTCTCTAATGTTTTACCTCTGTGGTCAGGAAGGAGTTCATTACATGTATACAAAGAAAACATTTCCCCAGAATACAGTAAAGGCTCATCCTTGATGGCTAATTTTGAAAAATTTCATCCCATTACATGTACATTTACTAAGCCTACATAAAAATACAGAGACTCTGAATTACGTTGTAGGGATACAGAGATATGTAAATACATACCATCAACTCCCAGAACATTGTAGATATGGAAGTGGATTTTTGGGGGAAAGCGGTTGGTTTCACTGTGATTATTACCACAAACCATATGCTCTTTGGGGCTTCCCTGGTGGCTCATACGGTAAAGAATCTACCTGCGATGTAGGCGACCTGGATTCAATCCCTGGGTCAGGGATATCACCTGTAGAAGGCAATGGTTACCCATTCCAGTATTCTTGCCTGGAGAATTCTTTGGACAGAGGTTGCAGTCCATGGGGTTGCAAAGAGTTGGACTGGACTGAGTGACTAATACTTTCTTTTTCACTTGCATATCCTCTTACCTGTACCATTAATCATGCCACAATAACTTGGCCAATAGGAGAGATGCCTTAGGAATAAAAAGAAAAAACGAAAGGATCATTTGAAGAGCACGTTTCTCACATTACTTTTTCTATTATGATTCAGTAAGTCTGCTAAAATAATAACTATTGATTAGCCTAGATGTGACAAATGCTAAAGTTTAAGAAATGTTTTAAGCCATTTGGCCTGTGTTTTGCTTGAAGTCTGCATCTTGTTGAGATAAAGGAAAATACAATTATGTAAAGTTTAAAAATAAAATAAAATTAAAAAAAAAAAGGAAGTGCCTGAAACCATTAAGTGACCAGATTATAAACAAAAACTGCCAGATGTTATTAATTAGAAACCACATGGACAGAAACAGTTCTGCAAAAAGAAAATTGAGAAATATTTGTCCAAAATTTTGACCTTATAGGAGAAAGTTCCCCACCTAGGGAGAAATGGATTATTTGATAGTATGTTTTATTCACACTGAATAGGATGAAGATATTAAATGGTTAACTGATATAAACTCAGTATGAAGGATAAGAAGGGAGTGTGGAGGAGGAAAGAAAGAGAAGCAGATGTTGGATCAATAAAGATTAGAAACACAGATAAGCAATTTATACTTTCCACTTCTTTTAACTCTTATGTGAACTGGCATTTAAATAGGGCAAAGTTTATTAATTCATACTATGGTACCTACATAAATTATATATATTTATATAAAATTATATATATTATATATATAAATATATATATATATTTATCGGAGAAGGCAATGGCACCCCACTCCAGTACTCTTGCCTGGAAAATCCCATGGACGGAGGAGCCTGGTAGGCTGCAGCCCATGGGGTCGCTGAGGGTCAGACACGACTGAGCGATTTCACTTTCACTTTTCACTTTCATGCATTGGAGAAGGAAATGGCAACCCACTCCAGTGTTCTTGCCTGAAGAATCCCAGGGGCGGGGGAGCCTGGTGGGCTGCCGTCTGTGGGGTCACACAGAGTCGGACACGACTGAAGCGACTTAGCAGCAGCAGCATATATATTTATATATGGAAACAATGAAAACAATAGTGGTGATAGTTTCTCTGCATACTCAGACACTTTTTGGTGATAGAAAATGAGTTGTTCACACTCCTAACATGTTATCCAGTAAGATGTCAAGGCAAGTTGTTGCTTCTTTTTTTAAACAGAATAAGCTGCACAGTCTGCCATGTTTAGTCTTGCCATGGTCAGTTAAATTAACCTTGCCCTAATCTCAAGCTCTTGTGAAATTCTTACTCCAATTAGGAGCACTTAGTAATTCTCCTCAAAACCTCTCTAAAATATTGAAATGGAAGCAATGCTCACTTTCCTCCGTATACAGACACTGATGTGATTCCCCTAAAATGAGCATTTAGAAGTGGTTTTTTTTTATTCCCTCCATTAGACTTTTCTATTAAAAAAAAATATGTGATTATGGTCTCTGTAGAAGAAAAAGGATTACATGAGTATTTAACTGTTTTAGATAAGAACTTAGTGTCACATAATGATTAATCTATAAAAATATTTCATCAGTTTTGATTTTGATTACTTTATTCTTTGTCAGGAAATCACTGATCTAAAACTCATTTTAACTTTGAAGAGAAAATTATGTCTCCCTTGATATTTATTGAGGTTCTTCCTATTTTAGACATATGATGAATTAGGTGTACTACAGATAAATAGGCAGGAGTTAGGGAAAAGTAGGAAATCATGGCTGTATGAACATATCTCATTCTACTACTGCTTCACAGGAGTGTGTGCTTTTAATTTTTCAAGTTTAATATGTCAGTTTTAGAACAGGAAATAATAATTCCGTTTTGTGTTGATAAATATTTTTAAAAGCTGAGTTATCAATAAAATCATTTCAAGAAAATTTTGAAAGGGAAAATCATGAAAGCATTGGCATGGATTCATTAAGCTGCCGTATTTACAGACATACTTTGTCATATCCTGGGAATGAGCAGTTTTTATATTTCATGCTCAGTAAAAAAAATAAAACATCAGTAAGATATACTGGATGCTAAAATAATGAGTTGACATATTGATTTTCTTCCTTTTCATTTGCAGTTATGTAATTTTAGGGTGTATGATAATACCAGTTATGCAGCACAGATGGAAGTAGTCCCTTTAGATTTCTTTATGTAAGGAAACTTGTTTATCAAGATCAATCCTCCAGTGGGGCTGATGCTCAGCAGCTACGTACTAGTGTGATCAGCTGTCACAACTAAAGGGTTAATGCCTGATAGACCAGGAGTTTCTAGGGCTGAGATACAGGCAGCTCTGTTCCATAGGTTGGTGCCTGTGCCTTACCAGTTGGTAAATAAGTTTCTTGTCTGCCTTAGAGTATCCTAGTCTCTCTCGCGAGCGCGCTGTCTCCCTCCCTCCCTCCCTCCCTCCCTCCCTCCCTCTCTCTCTCTCTCTCTCTCACACACACACACACACACACACACTTTGCTTGAATACTTACTTTTTGCCTTTATATGTGTCAATTCTGGCAACTTTGCTTATGTCATCTTTTCCATTGAAAACTTTATAAACTCCATCTGCAGTGTTGTTGTACTGAAGAGATCCATACAAGAAAAAATTATTTCTAAAACAAGCCATGCTTTCCAAATTATAAAATATGTAATTAACTCACTTTTGCATTTCTCAGACACTGGTTGTTCACAACTATTTTATGTGATTTGAAATATATAAGCAAATAAATTTTTACAATTACTGATTTTTAGTATTTTTATAAAAACAAGATATAAAAGGTGCCTAGAAACAAGTACTAGATGCTGAGACAAAGGAAGAAAAAATATCGGAAGCTGACATGATCCAACTCCACTATTCTTTCTTGTGATTAAGCCAGAAAGGCCATTTTGATCACTAGTCCTGTTATACTGAGGTGAGGGGATAGGGAACAAATCCTATGAGACCATGCCGTATTTCTAGAAATTTTCTCTATGTTATGATCTTTAAAAGTGGTTACTAAAGATTAGATGGGCTTCCCAGGTAGCACTAGTGGTAAAGAACCTGCCTGCCAATGCAGGAGATGTAAAGAGAGGTGGGTTTGATCCCTGGGTCAGGAAGATCCCCTGGAGAAAGGAATGGCAACCCACTCCAGTATTCTTGTCTGGAGAATCCCATGGACAGAGGAGCCTGGTGGGCTACAGTCCATGGGATCACAAAGTCAAACATGACAGAAGTGACTTAGCATGCATGCAAGCACACAAAGATAAAATTGTTGTTGTTGTTCAGCCACCCAATTGTGTCCAACCCTTTGTGCACATGGACTGCAGCACGCCAAGCCTCCTTGTCCCTCACTCATCTCCAGAAGTTTGCCCAAGTTCATGTCCATTACATTGGTGATGCCATCCAGCCATCTCATCCTCTGCTGCCCTCTTCTCCTTCTGCCCTCAACTGTTCCCAGAATCAGGGACTTTTCCAATGAGTCAGCTGTTTGCATCAGATGACCAAAATATTGGAGTTCCAGCTTCAGCGTCCATCCTTCCAAAGAGTATTCAGGGTTGATTTCCCTTAAGATTCACTGGTTTGATCTCTTTGCTGTTCAGTGGACTTTCAGGAGTCTTCTCCAGCACCACAGTTCAAAGGCATCAATTCTTTGGTGTTCTGCCTTCTTTACAATCCAGCTCTCACAACTGTACATGACTACTGGGAAGATCATAGCCTTGACTCTATGGACCTTTGTCACCAGAGTAATGTCTCTGCTTTTCACACACTGTCTGTCTTTGTCATAGCGTTCCTGCCAAGAAGCAGTCACCTTCTGGTTTCATGGCTGCAGTCACTGTCTGCATTGATTTTAGAGTCCAAGAAGAGGAAATCTGTCACCACTTCCACTTTTCCCCCTTCTGTTGCCAGGGAGGAATGGGGCTGGATGTCATGATCTTAGTTTTTTTTTTTTAAATATTTAGTTTTAAGCCGGCTCTTTCACTCTTTCACCCTCATCAAAAGGATCTTAGTTCCTATTCGCTTTCTGCCATTTAGAGTGGTATCATCCATATATCTGAGGTTGTTGATGTTTCTCCATCTTATCTTGATTCCAGCTTGTGGAATCCAGCCTGGCATTTCTCATGATGTGCTCAGTGTATAGGTTAAACAAACAGGGTAACAGCAGACAGCCCCATCATATTCCTTTTTCAATCTTGAACCAATCAGTTGTTCTATACAGAGTTTTAACTGTTGCTTCTTGACCCCTATTCAGGTTTCTCAGGACAGGTAAGATTGTCTAGTATTGCCATCTGTTTAAGAATTTTCCACAGTTTATTGTGATCCACACAGTCAAAGGCTATAGCACAGTCAGTGAAGCAGAAGAAGAAGTTTTTCTGGAATTCCCTAGCTTTCTCTAGGTTCTAGTGAATGTTGGCAATTTGATCTCTGGTTCCCTTCCTTTTCTAAACCTATCTTGGACATCTGGAAGTTCTTGGTTCACATAATGCTGAAGCCTAGCATGCAAGATTTTAAGCATGGGAGATGAGTGCAATAGTCTGATAGTTAGCATGTTCTTTAGTTAGCTCCTTTTTGGGAATTGGGATGAGGATTGACCTTTTCCAACCCTTTGGCCACTGCTAGGCCTTCCAGATTTGCTGACATATTGAATGCAACAATGTCAGACTTTATTTTTTGGGGCTCCAAAATCACTACAGATGGTGACTGCAGCCATGAAATTAAAAGACACTTACTCCTTGGAAGGAAAGTGATGACCAACCTAGATAGCATATTCAAAAGCAGAGACATTACTTTGCCAACAAAGGTCTGTCTAGTCAAGGCTATGGTTTTTCCTGTGGTCCTGTATGGATGTGAGAGTTGGACTGTGAAGAAAGCTGAGCACCGAAGAATTGATGCTTTTGAACTGTGGTGTTGGAGAAGACTCTTGACAGTCCCTTGGACTGCAAGGAGATCCAACCAGTCCATTCTGAAGGAGATCAGCCCTGGGATTTATTTGGAGGAAATGATGCTGAAGCTGAAACTCCAGTACTTTGGCCACCTCATGTGAAGAGTTGACTCATTGGAAAAGACTCTGATGCTGGGAGAGATTAGGGGCAGGAGGAGAAGGGGATGACAGAGGATGAGATGGCTGTATGGCATCACTGACTCGATGGACGTGAGCCTGAGTGAACTCTGGGAGTTGGTGATGGACAGGGAAGCCTGGCGTGCTGCAATTCATGGGGTTGCGAAGAGTGGGACATGACTGAGCGACTGAACTGAACTGAATTGAACTGAATGCAACACCTTGATGGCATAATCTTTTAGGGTTTTGAATAGTTCTGCTAGCATCCATCACATCCACTAGCTTTATTAACAGCAGTGCTTCCTAAGGCCCACTTGACTTAAAGATTGGATACACAGGATTAAAAACAGGATTAGCCAAGGAAAGAATTAAAAATATTTGAGTTAAATATTAGTAACTGAATTTATTATCTCTTAATGCCTTCTTAATTGATATATAATCTTGCATTTCTAAAAACTGTAGTAAAATAGCAACAATGAACTGGAGACTATAACTATTTTGTATAGTGACAAGCGCCATCATAGTCAAAATTTCAATTCAGTAGTCAGATTAGCCTATTTATAACTCAAAACATTAAGGAACAACTAAGTTCATCACCAAATTCACATTTTTTCTTAATTTCCATACTGTCATTTCATCACTTTAGTAGATTACTAATCAGCTATTAATAATTCTATGAAAATATGACGTTGCTGATATATCAGGCTCACTGTGCTCGATTTTGGCTAAGTTTTAAATATTCATTTAAACAAATTTATAAGAAGTCTAGAGGAGGAAGAATGACATGATGAATATATTCAACAGAAATAAATAAAAATGTGGCATTACACTTGATTTTTTTAAGATGGGAAGTCAAAACTGAAAGATTGCTCAAAGCCTTAGCAGCTTGCAATCTAATTTTAGACAGGTGCATATTTAATGGAGTAGAAACTTGATTAGATGTAGGTTTCTTAATTTTAAATTTAGTTGTTAAAAATTAATTTGTTTCATGCAGATAAGTTAATTTTCCCAACTGCTGCTGCTGCTGCTAAGTTGCTTCAGTCTTGTCTGACTCTGTGCGACCCCATAGACGGCAGCCCACCAGGCTCCCCTGTCCCTGGAATTCTCCAGGCAAGAACACTGGAGTGGGTTGCCATTTCTTTCTCCGATGCAGGAAAGTGAAAAGTGAAAGGGAAGTCCTCAGTCGTGTCCAACTCTTCGCGACCCCATGGACTGCAGACCACCAGGCTCCTCCGTCCATGGGATTTTCCAGGCAGGAGTGCTGGAGTGGGGTGCCATTGCCTTCTCCGAATTTTCCCAACTAGGAAAGCTAAATCCATGTGAATAGAGATTTTAAAAACTTACAGTTATGTATTCCCAGATCATAAATAGGGTTAACATACTAAGTTATAAAATTATGAATTGCCAATGCCATTATATTTATACAGTTAGAGTCTAGCAATATCGATGTTCATAATTGTTACTCACAGGATAAAACACACCAACTGTGGTAGGAATAGAGTATGGAACCGAACTCAAGAATGGATCCTTATAGCCCCACAATAGTTCTTTCAGAGTTCTCTTTTGAAACATAAAAGAGTTTGAGTTTTTGATAAATACATTGAGTATTATCTGAACAAATGTGCTTGGATAGAGGTGAGGTGTAGCCTATAAGAAAAAAAAAGCACTGTGTAAGACACCAGTTGCAGTATAGATTTTTTACAAGAAATGGATAAATAGTACATCTAAGCTTAATAAAACTTTTAATTGTATCTCTAAAATTACTGCCAAATCCTTGCAAGATTAAAAGTGTACTGTTTCTTCTATTACCTTTCTGTCTTGGTGTGAGCCACGGGAAGAAGACTTTCAAATCCTACTTTTTAAAATGATACACTTTAAATGATCTTCTCAATTCAGTTGATTATTCTATGATCTTGTCATATTTCCAAATGATTGTAATTCAGAATGTCATGAGAATACATTTTCATCAAAATTACAAATGATATCTGATAGTTCTAATCATGAAATTAAAGAGGATTCTAAAGTATTACACAGTCCATAATTTTGTGTTTACTCACTGCTACAGCCAGGTTGAGAACAGTGAATGTGTCATTCTCTGTTCCAACTGATAGCGAGGGTTCAAAGATGGCGCCTTTGGGCCGTTGGAAAGAGACTGTGTGGGTCTTAGAGTCTTGGCTTATTATATCCTTAGCTAGATAACGGACTCTGAAAAATAGAAGTGAAAAGAAAATTCAGAAAAAAACATTGTCACAAATGCATTCATTCATGCAGTAAATAATTTTTTTGAGTATATAGATGGTCAGAAATTAGGCTAAACAAGTAAGTTAAAAAGATATACATGCCAAATGCTGAGTCTTGCAAATTAGTCAAGGTCGGGGAGAGGTGTCTTAGTTGTGCATAGCAGGGAAGAAAGAATGTGTGTCATTATAGGAGTTTACATAGATTCTTGGGAAAACACAGAACAGGTACAGACCCAGGCTAGGCATGGTTATGCTGGGGATAATGGACAGGGTACAATTCCACATAAGTATGGTGAGGGACAAATAGAAGTGTAGTTAAGCAAAATAGTGTTGAAAATAGCGTGTATAAGAAGAACGTGGTGTAATTTTGCATATGCAGACGTTTCAATATATTTGGTTTACAGAGTCAGAGTAAGGAGAGTGGTGGAAATAAAATTACTAAAGTAAACAAGATCTCAAACATAAAAGGTTGTACCCCATACTCAAATGTTTAGTTTTTTATCCTGAGGTTCAGGAGGAGACAGTAGAGAAGTTGAAGGAAGGGACAGTAAAAGCACGTTTCCTTATTAGATAGTCTGTTCATAGTGAACAGACTTTCCTGCGCTGACTTTTTCATAATTTCCAGCATTTTAATGAAAACTAAAGATACCTAATGGAATATAATTTCCACTTTACAGGTCAATTTCCTTCCATCCCTTCCTCATATATTGTATACTTATTAGTTCTGAGCTCCTGGCTCTAACATCTCTAGGCAAAGTACCAACCACTTTTTTAGGAATGTGGTGAAGGGTTGTTATTATAGAAACAAAATCTTTTGCAATTACAAGATATTTACTGAGATGAAATAAGGTATACATTGCACTATCCTATATTTGATTGTCTATTATTTGAGGTTAAAATAGGTATCTATTATTATCTAAGATAAAGACTGAAAAAAAATCATGGGACTGAAATGTTTAAAATATAACAAATTAAAAAATCACACATTTCAATCAGGTATAATAAAAATGTGAAATTCATGTAGGGTAGGTATTATGAGTGTTTTTTATCCCCAACCACAGTGCCTGATACTTGGTAAGTTTTCAACAAAAACTTTTTGAACAAATAATTAATGTTTCACATTATCTCAAAAAAGAATTCAGAAAAGATAGAAATATATTTTACTGTTAATATACTTTCTTCAAGGTTTTATCATTTACTTTTCTCTGAGTCCTATAGACATGCAAAGAATATAAAAATCTGAAACAGCATCCAGGACAATCTATTATCAGTCAATTACTGTTTTCTCTTAGATAGGTGTATTTTAAATTTAGATTATCTATTATTAACATTTAAAATTAAAATGCTCTAATTTTCAGGAATATTTATGTTTATAATAATTGAGATGATAGTAAAACAACTGTGAGCAAATTCTAGTTTTACTTAGTTGTACTTACAGCACTGCACTAGGATATGGCACTCACCAAGAGAAAAATCCTTTAAACTGAGGCCTGTGTTTACAATGTACTTTTAGAAAGAGAACATAATCACTCAATTTTTGGTTTAAAAGTTAGAATACAGGGAATTCCCTGAAAGTCCTTTGGTTAGCACTTAGCAGTTCTACTTCAGGGAAGCACAGGTTTGATCCCTAGTCAGGGAACTAAAGTCCTAATTCTTGGCTAAGTTTAGTCTCCTTTCTTACTTTCATAGTTAGAAAAGTCAGTCTTGTAATTTATATAGGAGAAAATGTACACAAAAATCTTAGAGTTACCAGTTCCTAAGTCTGTGTGAGCATGGTAAATCATTTCACAGCTCCTGGAAGGAGTTTTTTAAGTTTACAAGATGAAACTTTCTGGCAAATTATTTCCCATTAGTTCTGATGCCTAAGGTTCTTTTTAAAAGTGTGTTAAACTGTTAAGGCAGGTAAAAAAAAAAAAAAAGGTACAGCTTATTCAGTCTCAGTACTGGACAAAACAAAACTACTAACAGAATAAAAGTACCCTTAAGACCTGGAAAATAGTTTGAATAGAAATCTTTAGCAAGTATTGTAGTTATGTAAAATCAGTTTAATGCTGTGATTCTCAAATTTGAGTATGTATTGAAATCCCCAGAATATTTATCAAACTCATTACTAGGTTCAAAACCAAGTATATCTGATACATTTGATCTAAGGTGAGGCCTGAGAATTTGCATTTCTACCTAGTTCCCAGATGATGTTGATGTTGCTGGTCCAGAAACCACATTTTGAGAACCACTCATATAACCTACGTTTTAAGTTTTAGGATTATAGAATACTCTAGTTCTTAAATTTTTGATAGATTTTTAAAATTTAGCTTGCATATTTTACAGCTGTTTTTAAAATTTTATATTTTACTTTATTTTTTAATTTTTATTTTATATAGGAGTATAATTGATTAACAATGTTGTACTAGTTTCAGTTTTACAGCAGTGATTCAGTTATATATGTACATACACACACATATAATATATACACGTCTATACGTATTATTCTCTTTTCAAATTCCTTCCCCATGTAGGTTATTACATAATATTGAGCCGAGTTACCTGTGCTATATGGTAGGTCCTTGTTTGTTATCTATTTTAGATATAGCAGTGTGGATAGTTTGGGAGCTTGGAATTGACATGCAGACATGCTAGAGTTGAGAACAAATGTCACAAGGGTAAAGCACTGTAACTTCTTAAATATAGATCTGTAAATTGATGCTGGTAAATTCATAATAAAATCTGTATTTCTTATACTCATTAAATCCTTAGATTAGGGTTTTATTAATACATAGGCAGAAACAAATATTTCAGTGTATGTTAATGGCAAGAAAGTAATAAATACAGTTCCGTACAGTGACATTTATCAAGTGGAAGCTTTTTCAGAAATACATGTATTCAAGGAAAGAGTGCCACGTATTTGGGGGACTCACCTGTACGTGTAAGGACCTCTTTGCTTAACTTTAATTTTGCTGCTATTGACTGCCACTTCCTCTGGATTCTGCACATCAAATATCCAAAACTGTCTGTAAACGTTAGCACCTGCTTTAACCCAATTTTTAAAAGCAATTGTACCTTCTTCAAGGACCAATTCCTGTGAAAAAGAAAACAAGTTTGGGTTACTTCTTTGTAGTCAATAAGGGCACTAGTGGGAGTTGCAAACCTTCATTAGTCAATGAAAGGACTAGGCTCAAGTACTTGCGTATGAGAACTTCTGCAACCTACCACATGAAGCAGAAATGTTTTCAACACATGATGGTTGGCAGTCTCTTTTAGTTGATCTTTTACAAAGAGAATCCGTGTGTAATATTGTACACATGTCTGGTGATTGTAAGGCCAACCACTGGCAAGGTTTAGAGTGATCTTATTTCAATACGGCAATAGTTTGTAACAATTTATTAAACGAATTTTATTAAACCTTTTCCAAAAGGTTCTTACCAGGTTGAACATTAGCTTTTCTACCCTCAGCAAGTTGAACTGAGGAGGCAAAACAGAACTGAGAGAAAAATCTAGTAAAAACTGGAAGTATTTTCATTTTTCATGCTGGAGCTCCTACAGCGAGTGAGACTCTCTTATGTTTTACAACCAGTTTTCCTTGAAAAATGCTCAATTGTATCTTGACGTCTCATTTCTATAGTAAGCCCAAAATAAAGACAAAATTATGTATAGAAAAAGTATTATGGCTTGTTTAAATGTAAAGGTGTTGTGAGGATGTTGAAGCTGAAATTAGTCCTAAAGAAGAATTAGATGTTAATTCCCATTTCAAGGAAGCACACAGACATATACATTATTATTTTCACATTGTAAGAATCTTAAAGACTAATAACAATTGTTTATCATGTACCCTCAAGGCACATATCTTATTAAATGTTCTTAATTAAAGGAACTTCTAAGTATTTACAGAATTGAAAAGGAATTGTGGTAGAATATACCTGGTGGGACAGAAAATATATTCATTCTAATGCTTATACATTGAATATCAAAACACAGTATAAGCATATCATGTTTTTCTTCTAAATGCTATGAATCATTTTTCCTTAATAGTTCATTTGTAGATTTTTTTTCAACTGGAAAGTGGAAATAAAAAACTGAAATGAATGCATTGAATTATCAGATGTTAGAGTTAGGGTCACCTAATCCCATCCATTTTTTTAGGGTTCTATAGAAAACAGATGTCTGATTCAATGCTGTATGACAATTTACTAGTAGATAATGGAGAATGTAAAGAATGGAGGGAAACAATAGAATGGAAAATGCTAGAGATCTCTTCAAGAAAATGAGAGATACCAAGGGAACATTTCATGCAATGATGGCCACAATAAAGGACAGAAATGGTATGGATCTAACAGACTGAAAATATTAACAAGAAGTGGCAAGAATACACAGAAAAACTATACAATAAAGATCTTAATGACCCAGATAACCACAACGGTTATCTAGAGCCAGACATCCTGGAGTGCTAAGTCAAGTGGGCCTTAGGAAGCATCACTATGAATAAAAGCCCGTGGAGGTACTCAATATGCCAGCAAATTTGAAAAGCTTAGCAGTGGCCACAGAACAGAAAAAGGTACATTTTCATTCCAATCCCAAAGAAAGGCAATGCCAAAAAATGTTCAAACTATGCACAGTTGCACACATCTCACATGCTAGCAAAATAATGCTCTAAATTCTCCAAGCTAGGCTTCAACAGTACATGAACCGAGAATTTCC
Organism: Bos indicus; assembly: GCF_029378745.1. Lineage (NCBI taxonomy): Eukaryota > Metazoa > Chordata > Mammalia > Artiodactyla > Bovidae > Bos > Bos indicus. The sequence goes on from NC_091763.1 coordinate 40,672,870, forward strand.
AGATGTTCAAGCTGGATTTAGGAAAGGCATATGCACCAGAGATCAAATTGCCAACATCTGTTGGATCATAGACAAAACAGAGAGTTCCAGAAAAACATCTACTTTATTGACTATGCCAAAGCCTTTGACTGTGTGGATCACAACAAACTGTGGAAAATCCCTAAAGAGATGAGAATACAAGACCACCTTCTGTGCCTCCTGAGAAATCTGTGTGCATGTTAAGAAGCAACAGTTAGAACTGGACATGGAACAACAGAATGGTTCCAAATTGAGAAAGGAAAGGAGTACATCAAGACTGTATAGTGTCATCCTGCTTATATAACTTCTATGCAGAGTACATCATGTGAAGTGCTAGGCTGGATGAAGCACAAGCTGGAATTAAGATTCCCAGGAGAAATATCAATAATCTCAGATATGCAGGAGACACTGACCCTTATCGCGGAAAGTAAAGAGGAATTAAAGAGCCTCTTGATGAAAGTGAAAGAGGAGAGTAAAAAAGCTGGCTTAAAATTCAACATTCAAAAAAAAAAAAATCAACATTCAAGAAACTAAGATCAGGGCATCTGGTCCCATCACTTCATGGCAAATCGATGGGAAACAGTGAGAGACTTTATTTTCTTGGGCTCCAAAATCACTTCAAATGTTGACTGCAGCCATGAAATTAAACAATGCTTGCTCCTTGGAAGAAAAGCTATGACAAACATAGACAGCACATTAAGAAGCAAAGACATTACTTTGGCAACAAAAGTCCGTCTAGTCAAAGCTATGGTTTTTCCAATAGTCATATATGGATGTGAGAGTTGGACCATAAAGAAGTTTGAATGCTTTTATAAAGAATTGATGCTTTTGAACTGTGGTGTTGGAGAAGATTCTTGAGAGTCACTTGGACCTCAAGGACATCAAATCAGTCAATCCTAAAGGAAATCAACCCTGAATATTCATTGGAAGGACTGATGCTGAAGCTCCAATACTTTCACCATTGATGCGAAGAACTGACTCCTTGGAAAAGACCCTGACGCTGGGAAAGATTGAAGGCATGAGGAGAAGGGGACGACAGAGGACGAGATGGTTGGAGGGCATCACTGCCTCAATGGACATGAGTCTGAGCAAGCTCCGGGAGTTGTTGATGAACAGGGAAGCCTGGAGTGCTGCAGTCAATGAGGTCCCAAAGAGTCAGACACGACTGAGCGACTGAACTAGATGGAGAATCAGATCTTTCACTCCAGTGTCGTGTTGTTTACACCAGTAAACTTTGACTACTATTATTATACAAATTCTGTCCACCCTTTAGAGGGGAGACCTCTAGTCTTATTTACTTTCTTAGATTGCTTTAACTACTTTGTTCTTAGCATTCCTGTACAAACCAATTATGTGGCAATAACTCGTAAAATTATAACAATTCTTTTCTTGCTGTTTTATCATTTTTATGTTTATTCTTGAGGGAAATTAAAGCTTCTTAAAAAGCAGAAATATATTGAAAATACTTTTCATCTCCTCTCCTCAGTACCAAAATCAACTGTTTGCAATCAGTTGCAAGCAGTCTCTGTGTTCATAAAATTTTCTTATATGTGTATGTATTATGAACATGTATGTGTGTGCATGCTGAGAGAAAGAAATCTTTAATTCCTTTCTTTGTGTTCTATAGTTAATATCATAGGGAAATTTAAAAAATTATGTAAAATTACTTTTGTTATACAATAATCTCTAAACATTTATCAAACGATGTGAACAATGTCAAGGTAATGAATTATCCTTCATAAAAACTGGCAAAACTTTGTCCTTTTTCTAAAGTCCTTTGGCAGTTTCTGCTTTCCACATTCATGGCAACTCATACCATTGACTTTTAGTTTATCTAGCAAGATTGTATAAGCCTGCTGTCTCCACATAAATTTGCTAGGAATCATAGTCTAAAATATTGTTAGAAAAAAGTTTCTACCATGCAGTCCTTAAAAAGTTGCTTAGAAATAAAGTAATATATATATATATATTTATATATAAATTAGTCTATTGTTTTAGGCCATTGCAAATGCTAGAGTCAGGCTGTTGTCTTTTAGAATTAAAAGGTATCATAGTCCCAGATCTATACTTTAAAAGTTAGGTAACATCATGAGATGATATTCTGATCTGTTAAAATTAGGCACTTTAATTCTACTTCCTTTGTTTTTAAATGGTGTTTGTATGCAGATTATAACTTTCCCAAATTGGTATTAGTCCATTAAATGAAGCTAGTAATGGTAATGATTTCAATGGTAAACAAAAACTGACCAGTACTAAAACTTGTATATATTTGTAAAATAAACAGCATTAAACTAAGTGCTCTTGAGGTAGAGGTAAGGCACTTGGCTCACTGTGGTGGTGATGGTTTAGTTGCTAAGTCATGTCCAACTCTTGTGACCCCATGGGCTCTAGTCTGCCAGACTCCTCTGTCCATGGGATTTCCCGGACAAGAATACTGGAGAAAGTAGCCATTTCCTTCTTCAGGGATCTTCCTGACCCAGGGATCAAACCCGTGTCTCCAGAATTACAAGTGGAATCTTTACTGCTGGGTTTACATATAATTCAGAAATGCAACTCCTACTGTTGGCCAGTTTTTCTGACCTTTTGTTTCTACATTCAAACTCTCTAGAAAGCAAACCTGCTGTTCAGTTTTATATGTAATCTCTATAGTAATGATAAAACCTGTCTGAGCACCGACCTTTGAAATACATACTGATGTTCATATCAAATTACTGGTAAAACCTCTGTCTTGTATTCTTCCAGGGAATACGTTTCCTTCAGTAACTCAACTGGATATCTTACCGTTTGCAACTTTTACTCCTCTCTTTCCCTATTTAATCCTTTTATCCCAGTGCATCCCATCACCCATCAGTTCTGTGTATTCTACCACACTAGGCCAGAGTGCCTTTTGTTAGTACAGACTGAGCAGTAATCTTTCTAAAAGGGAGTCTTAAATGGCATGAAAAAGAGCCACAAAAACAAGCCATGTGGAGGCTAAATAATATGCTTCTTAACGACTAATGGATCTCTGAGGAAATATAAAGTCACCTGAAGACAAATGAAAATGAAAACATGACAATTCAAAACTTAAGGGATGCAGCAAAGCAGTTCTAACAGAAATTTATAGCTATACAGGTTTATATCAGGAAACAAACAAAAAAATCTCAGTTAAACAACCTAACCAGACACCTAAAGGAATTAGAAAGAGAGGAATAAACAAAACCCAAAGATAGTAGAAGGAAAGAAATCATAAAGATAAGAGCAGAAATAAATGAAATAGATAGTAAAAAAACCCCAATGAAACTAAAAACTAGCTCTTGAAAACGATAAGTAAAAATGATAAGCCTAAAGCCTAAAGGCTAGACTCATCAGAAAAAAAGAGAAATGGCCCAAATTAATAAAATCAGAAATGAAAAAGGAGTTACAACCAACACCACAGAAATACCCAAAATCATAAGAGATTACTATGAACAACTGTATACCAATAAAATGGATAATCTAGACTAAAAAATGGAAAAATTCTTAGAAAGATACATTCTCCCAAGACTGAGCCAGGAAGAAATAGGAAGTATGAACAGACCAATTACCAATAATGAAATTAAATCAGTAATTTAAAAACTTACAACAAAATTTGAGGATCAGATGGCTTTACAGGTGAACTCTACTAAACATTTAGAAAATAATTGAAACCTATCCTTCTCATACTATTCCACAAAATTGCAGAGGAAGGAGTACTTCCAAACTTATTCTGTGGCCAGCATCACCCTGATACCAGAACCAGACAAATATATTGCAAAAAAAGAAAACTGAAGGCCAGTATCTCTGATGAACACAAATAATAAATGTTGGTGAGGACGTAGAGAAAAGGGAACCCTCATACATTGTTGGTGAGAATGTAAATTGATTCAGCAAGGGTGGAGGTGTCCACAAAATCTAAATAAAGAACTCTGTATGACCCAGCATTTCCATCCCTGGGTATGTATTCAACAAAAACAGTAATTTGAAAAGATGCATGCTCCCCAGTGGTCATAGTTGCATTATTTACAGTTGCCAAAGTATGGAAGCAACCTACGTGGCCACCAATAGATGAATGGATAAAGAAGATTTGGTATCTATATGCAGTGGAATATTACTCAGACATAGAGAAAGAATGAAATTTTGCCAATTGAAGCAACATAGATGAATGTGGTTGCCATTATGCTAAGTGAAATTAATCAGACAGAGGAAAACAAATACTATATGATATTAGGAAAAGTAAAAGCGTTAGTCACGAGACATGTCTGACTCTTTGCAGCTCCATGGACTGTCGCCCACAGGGCTCCTCTATCCATAGAATTCTCCAGGCAAGAATACTGGAATGGGTTGCCATTCCCGTCTGCAGGGTGTCTTCCCAACCCAGGGATCAAACCCGGGTCTCCTGCATTGCAGGCAAATTCTTTACCATCTGAACCACCAGGAAAGCTCGTGATATTACTTATAGTGGAATCTAAAAAAATACAGCAAACTAATGAGTAAAACAAAAAAGAAACAGATTCGTGGATATAGAGAACAAGTGGTTACCAGTGAGGAGATAAGTTGGGGCAACATAAAAATAAAGGAAAATGTTTATTATGGAATTATATAAAATCATGGGTGTTCTTTGGAAGGACTGATGCTAAAGCTGAAACTCCAATACTTTGGCCACCTCATGCAAAGAGTAGACTCATTGGAAAAGACTCTGATGCTGGGAGGAATTGGGGGCAGGAGGAGAAGGGGACGACAGAGGATGAGATGGCTGGATGGCATCACCAACTTGATGGACATGAGTTGGAGTGAACTCTGGGAGTTGGTGGTGGACAGGGAGGCCTGGTGTGCTGCAGTCCATGGGGTCGCAAAGAGTCGGATACGACTGAGTGACTGAACTGAACTGAACTGATGAAATCATGTATGTGAAACTTTAGAAAATTTTAAAGTACTGTAGAATTTAAAGAATATTTCTTTCAATAAAAATGGTATATATGTGTACAAAAAAGCATATCAACATAATCTTTGAACATAATTAAAAGCCACTACTTCTACTTACCTGCATACCTATAATAGTTTTTTAATCAAAAATTGGATATTTAGATTTAATATGACAGTGCATTAGTATAGAATATGAATCATACTATGACCATTTCTCTATAATATAGAGTTTCAGTGGTTTATTATGTTGGAGACCAAAAATTGCCAGTTAAAGTGAAATACAAAAGAGGCACCCTAAGCAAAATGGGGATTAAAATGGAACGAATCAAAATGACAAGAAATATTCTTGATAGTACTTGTACCTTTTTAATTGTCTTCTCAATAAGCATGTCTCCAACTGGCATTAGAATCCCTCCGAACAGAGCCACAACTGCACCAATGACAGCACCAGTGACGAGCCCACAGTTTCGATCGCAGCCCATGTTTCTTGCAAGGAAATTCTAAGTAGAATGAGTAGATCCTATTGTAACAAAGAATATATTATTCTAATATTTGAAAACATGTTCATCTGAGATATTTTGGTTGCAACAGCATTTTTCAAAATGAGGTTGACCTAATATTGATAAATGGAATGCGTTTTGTAGCTTACAAACAAAATTTCCCTACTTCAGAATGCCCTGACAAAGGAAAATAAAAATGCCAACAGAATGGATGCTACAGACAAAAAAGACAAAAAAACATTTTTTTCAATCTTGAGAAGATAATAAAAATTATAATTTGTTATGATCTCAGGTTTTCCCTCCCTAGCTTTGTTGTGGTAGAAATACCACTATGATGATTTTATTACTATTTCTGTCCACTTGAAGAGCCATTTAGTTTTTTTAAAGAATTAATTGCATAGGTAAGGAAATAAGAAAAATTAGATTTTCCCCAAAATGTAGGAAGACTGAATTATAGGCACTTTTTCATGGCAGTTTATTTATTTTTTATCCATTATGATTTCCCTCGCCTGTGCCTAATACCAAAGATTCTTCCACTGTATATTGGGATGGACAAATGGATTCACATTGAGCTCCTGATGAAATGTATATCATCATTAGTGCCACATGATTTTTCCAATGTAAACAAACACTGTACAAGGTGAAACAGATGATTAATTTTTCCTGTGGAATTTTATGTGTTCCTAAGCAAGTAGAGTGGGGTTTTTTATTAATTTCTTGGGGATGGAGGGTTACCTTTTATGGCTTTGGCCAGGGTGGTCATAATGCGATGAAACATTATGTGAGGAAATGTTATGTAAACCTGATAGTAATGACTAGATAATTCTCAGGTAGAATCCCCTTTGCTAAATATAATTGTACACCCCCTTACAGTTTTCATGGAACCATAAAATTAATCAATATTAATGTCCTTTGCGATCCTGACAGATGGAATATGAATTGTTCTAAACATTACTGAACTACTGTTTCTAAAATGGCATATATGTGAATATATGCCTGTTTTTGGACTATATGCTGTCATAGTCGAGAATATACCAGACCTATCCCTGAATCATTTCCCTTTATTCAAGCAGCCCCATGGCCTACAGGGAAGGGTCCCAAGAACATCCACTGGATGATCCAGGGAATAACAGGCTCTTCAGTGTCTTCCTCTCAAAACCTTAAAACTCATTATTTATGACTTTCAAGGACCCTGAGCCCAGAGATATCAAATAATGGGCAGACTGGGTACTGCCTAGGTTCTGTCTGCTTTGTCCTAAAATTGAAGTGAAATAGTTCACACAGCACACTGCTAATAAGTCAGGTGCAAGAAAACAGTCAGTAATTTATTCTGTTGAATTGCATGGTTAGACAGTTACTACTCTAACACTGGTCTGAATCATATAAACAAAGAAAGAAGTTTTGCTGTAGCATTCCTGCATACATGTACTGAAAGGTGAGATTGAATTTGTCTACTTTTTCAAATTTTGAACTCCCTGACTCACTTTTGTTACCTTGATATAAATTTACATTTTTTTTTAAGAATAGACAAGATATTTCACGTGAGTTTTGTCCTGCTCTATCAGCAGCTTTGCTCTCTATGGTTTCATTTACCCATGGTCAAATAAGGTCAACTGAGTGTAACTGAAACCATAGAATAAGGGGGAGTTCTACTTATGGCTTGGTGCTATCTGTGATTTCAGCCACACGAAGGTTTTAGAAGGTATCTGCCCACACCTGTGGAAAAAAGAGGGACTGCTGTACTTGTGTTCATTTATTATGCTTCAGTATCTTGTCACCATGAGTGAATGTTGCCATTCTAATCGTACTTTAACCTTATACTTCATACTACAAAATTCCAAATAGAGTTGACCCTTGAACAACACAGAAGGGTTACAGACATGGACCCTGTACACAGTGGAAAATCCCTGTATAACAAACAGTGTAGCCCTTCTTATCTGTGGCTCTGCATCCATGGATCCAGCCAGCTACATACTGTGGATCAGGCAGTACCGTGACATTTACTGAAAAAATTCTGTGTAAAGTACACCCACAAAGTTTAAACCTATTATGTTCAAGGGTTACCTGTAGTTTTATTCACCTGCAGCAAAAGAGGGACAAACACATTATGCAAGACATACACTGAGTACATAAGAGAAAAGTTCAAGTTACTCAGCACATTCTACTCAGCTGCTTTCCCACTAATGTTTATATTCAAAAAGCAGTGTTGTTTGTATCCACTCTTCTCTCAAATGCAGCTATGTAGAGCATATAATATTTCTGCCTTATATGTTTGGTTGTCTTAATAATGTAGCTTCTTACATATTGAAATTTATTTTACCTGCTAACTTTAAGTTTTGTTTGTTATTTCTTTGTCATAAGAAACAGTAAGATATAGATATCTGTAGCAATTTATTTGGAGAAGGCAATGGCAAGCCACTCCAGTACTCTTGCCTAGAAAATCCCATGGACGGAGGAGCCTGGTGGGCTGCAGTCCGTGGGGTCGCGAAGAGTCGGACACAACTGAGTGACTTCACTTTCACTTCTCACTTTCATGCATTGGAGAAGGAAATGGCAACCCACTCCAGTGTTCTTGCCTGGAGAATCCCAGGGACGGGGGAGCCTGGTGGGCTACCGTCTGTGGGGTCGCACAGAGTCGGACATGAAGCGACTTAGCAGCAGCAGCAGCAGCAATTTATTGCTTGCTTAAAGTGCTTAAATTTAGGAAAAGAAGAATAATCACAGGTTTAGGAAAGAAAACTAATTATTTGGACTTAGGTCAGGAAGGAAATGGCAACACATTCCAGTATTCTCCCTTGGAGAATCCATGGACAATGGAGCCTGGCGGGCTACAGCCCGTGGGTTTGCAAAAGTCGGACATGACTTAGCAACTAAACCACCACCACCAGGTCAAGAAGAGAAAATAAAAAGGCAGATTTGATTTATAAGGTAGAACTATCTTATACCTTTCTTGAGTCTGTAGGGAGATTAGCTCTACCATTTCAGAGATTATACATTTTATTCCTTTTGTAGAATTCACGAATATATCTACATGTGAGCTATCTTTGAAAGAACTAAGAGTTTCTCTGGTTTTTCTTTTCTGTCAAATCAATGGAGTGTTTCTGGAATGAACTTACGAGCATTATGCCTTTCCACTAGGTTAGAAATCTGGTGGCAGAAACTGAGACTGAGCTATAAGAAGCCTCTCCAATGAATAGGTCAGAATATTAGAGAAAGTTGCCTGAAAATCTGTAATAACTCAGATATGTGGATAATGCTATGTTCCCTGGGAAATGCCACCAAGGAAAAGCTTGAAGTGAGTGTTAATCGCTCAGTCATGTCCAACTCTTTGTGTGACCCCATGGTCTGTTCATGGGCTTCTCCAGGCAAGGATACTGGAAGATCCCCTTCTCCAGGGGATCTTTCCAACCCAGGGATCAAACCCAGGTCTCCTACATTGCAGGCAGATTCTTTACCATCTAAACTACCAGGGAAGCCCAAGGAAAGTCTTGGCCAGAGGTAAAATTTCCTGGGTTGTAAACTACAATACTTTAAAACAATTTCGGGTTACAGAAGTACATACTTGTGCCATCAATGAATGCCAGGACCTAGATGACCCAGTTTTAGAATTTTGGTTATGATTACTGCAACAAGCAGGTGGAATATGAATGATGAAAGTTCCTTTTTACACTCTTACATGATTTCTAGGTGTGTTTACAAAGCTATGATTCCCCAGCCATGAATAAGATGTAGATTCATATCCAGCTAGTTAAATCAGTCATTTAAATCTTGTGTTTCATCATAAGGAAACACAAGGTCATTAGACTAATACTAATTTTACACACAATCCCAGTGTATAAAGATAGTTAAAAGAAAAGCTATTCTGGTCAAAGTATGGACTCTTGAGTCATCCCCAAAGAACCCAAGGGCTCTGTGGAAAATGTTTAAATAATTAGGTCAGGGGATCTCCAACACCTTTTTTCATTGAAATTACCACAAACCTTCCAATTTACTTGTGCATTTCCATCCTATCAGAATATATGGACCTAAAATATATAATAGAAAAAAAAATAGACATAAAATAATATACTTCACTAAATGATACCTCTCACATGTTAGAACTTATAACTGTTTTGGTGACAGTTTTAAAAAATTAAAACAATAAATGCATTGGACTTCATGTAGTATACTAAAGATTCTTTTAGAAACAAACTTATCTTTTAGAGTACTTTTGGAATACTTGATTACTGGGGCTGCTATAAGGTTGAGGTGATTCCCTTAAAGTCATATTGGTTTAAATAGAACTATCTGAAGCCATTTTTGATATATCCAAGATGGAAATACTATTATCTTTTTTTTTTTTTTCTACCTCAAGTTTTTTTACCTCAAGTTGTAAGATACTATACAGTCTACAGGAATTATACTGATTCTGGGCTTTGAAGTCAAGTAATTTGGGTCACTTCTGGGTCTTAATATTATATCATTTCTCTGTGGATCAATTTTCTCTAACTGGATATGATATATATCATGTAAGGTTTCAAATGTCAGTTCAGCTCAGTCATGTCCAACTCTTTGTGACCCCATGGACTGCAGCACACCAGGCTTCCCTGTCTATCACCAACTCCCAGAGCTTACTCAAACTCATGTCCATTGAGTCGGTGATGCCATCCAACCATCTCATCTTCTGTCATCCCCTTTTCCTCCCACCTTCAATCTTTCCCAGCATCAGGGTCTTTACAAATTTCAAATGTCAAATCAGATTAAATGAGATAAAAATTCCTATCATACCATGTTGTTTTTATTTCAAATGTTATTATGACATGTTATTTTAAGCGATCATAACGGTAAAATATTATTGCATATTGACCAAGTATTATTTTTTTAATCTAATAAACATATTTTACACAAGTAGGAATGATTATTTGCAAAACACTTGAGACTACCATAAAATCTGATGAGATGATTTGTCCTTTATAGAGAAACTAAGACTATCATACAAATAAAATTGCAGCTTCTAGCTTAGAACAGTGCTCTTTGGAACTTTCAGGTATGACTTGGGCCAGTGAACCAAAAAAAGAAAAAGAAAAACACCTTGTGATTAAATCAGAAAACAGAGAACCAATTCTTCAGGACCAAAGAATCCATAATTCAAATATATTTGAATAAACTTTGCCAAATATTTTCATGAAATACATAGGTAGCAACTATAACTTCCAAGGTAAATTACAAATTTTTCAGTACACTCTGTCCTAATACCTCTCTGGTTATAATTTTGAGATCCTTCCAGGCTACTCTGCTCTCTGGTGATTATGTTTTGGATTTATCTTTCTGGTCTTATAATGATTCTGGTAAATGAAAAAAAAAATTATGTATTTTTCTTCTCAAAGTCCAGTTAACCACTGGACCTTCCAGATGACGAAATTTTTTGATCATTTTTTGAACCGATATTAAAAGCAATGTTTCTTTTACTATTTTAATACCACATAGTGAAGAAAAGACTGAAAAGTACTTGCAAAGATTTTTGAAAATACCTTTCAATATATAACTTGATAATTCTAGAAACTGAGATACAGAAAACTTATGCCATTACAGTTATGTATGAATTCCATTACTAATTAAATTATAACTTTAAATTTCTTCAAAATGATTTATCTTATTTAAATTTGGTATCATCACTCAGGAAAATAATGCACTGGTATTTGTCATAGCTTCCTAAAAAGCTAAAATCATTCATTCTGATTTGTTTTTATCATGTTACCAAGTTTTATATAATTTATACAAAATTATTAAATTTAGAATCATTATTTGAAATTAATATAATTTACCATTCCCAGTACAATTATAATAGCTTTGTTCACTTAAAAATAACATATCCAAGAACACATTGCATTTCGCCATGTAGACAAATGTCAGATTCACCAAAAATTGGGTAATTCAGATAGAAAGTTAAACCAATAACTCTAAAATAATAAATAGTTAATAATTGCATAGAAGAAAGCATGTTGCTATAAGAGTAACAAATCATTTATAGGAAATAATTCTATATTTATTTTTATTAATGCTGATTTTCATTCATAATTTAAATGAAAAATCATGTATAAATAGCTTAAGTAGACTATGAAAGTTCTGCAGTTAATCACATTGGATAGTACATTATTTTAAATATTCACAAATATGTACAGATAAACATAAGATTTTAAACAAGAAGCAAAATGCCATAGACTAGTGGACAAGGTTTTAATATTTTTTTTTTACAAATAAAAGTTAAGAAGATTGATGTTATTAAACAATACAAACCTAATTTTTTTAAAAAAGCCTGATGACCTCAAGAAAATTCCTGCTTGCTATTGTTGTTCTGTAACTTCTTAAGGGTTTTTATATAGTAGTGTCATTTCCTACCATTTGGAAGATAGAAATCTTTTATTAAAAAATGAAAAAAAACATTGACTCACCTTTAAAAAAGGTTAAAAAGAATTTTTCAGTCAAATGCTCCAACATTTGAACAGTTAATTCTTAGTAGGATCAAATGATATTCCCTAGAAAACCCTACACTGAAATCCTGATTTCAGTTTATGATTACATAAAGTTTGAAAGTTTATGCTTTAAGGAAAAAAAAGAGAGAGAAAGACAATGCCACATCTCAGTGAGTTTGTTGCAAGAGAAATTTAAAGAAAAAGAAAGAAACCTACATTCATCTCAATACTGATATGGATCCTTAGAGTCTGTTTTTGTATTCTGGTGAAGATCCATCGCCCACATCTGAGATCCTCTGCAGCTCTTTGTGTGCGTGCATCACACACCGTTTTCCATCCAAGCATATCAGATACCCGAGAGACTAAAGGAACTAAACTTGCTGAGTGACCTTTAATACACTCAGTTTTATACACAATCATTATTTCAGATGATAAACTAAGACCTGGGGATGGATAGGAAGTGCAGATGAAAGAATTTTCAGTCTGACTTTCCTGTATGCTATAACTTGAAAAACTCATTTCTTGAAGTTTAAATAAAGTACACTTTCCCATACAGCATTAATCTAAAGGGTGTTGAGGCTAATAACTGTAAAACAAAACTGGAGACTGTCAGTCGACAAGGATGACAAACAAACTTTAAAAAAGGAAATAGCCTATTGTTCTAACTGGAAGTTCTTCACTATCATTTCTGTTAGTTTTACAGAAGTTTCGTGACCACAGAAAAATTCTTCTATGCAAACTAAAAATCATTAAATTTATCTTCAATCTCTTCAGATAAAAAGACAATCATCACATAACACTTAAATAATTCTACTATTTAGGATGAACTTTTAATGAAAAAAAAAAGTGTATACATAAGTTACTTTAAAATAAAGTCATTATTTTAAAATCTAACCAAATAGAAGGCCTTGCACTTTGAGAGAAAGACCCTCCCAGGCGGTGCTAGTGGTAAAGAACCTGCCTGCAAATACAGGAAACGTAAGAGATGAGGGTTCGATCCCCTGGAGGAGGAAATGGCAACCCACTCCAGTATTCTTGCCTGGAGAATCCTATGGATGGAGGAGCCTGGCAAGCTACAGTCCGTGGGGTTGCAAAGATTTTGCCCACAAATTTATATCCATATGTATATGGACTAGTGCATGCAGTGAATCATAACTTCTGCTACTTGCCTCTTTTAATATTCATGTACCTTGGAGATATTCTCATATTATGAATAGTGTTAACTGTTTTTTTTTTCAATTATTGAAAAATAGTTTGTAATCAAAGTGTATTGTGTTTTAAATAACCCATATCATATTTAATGGAACTTTAAAAACAATGCTAAAAATTCATATGTGTGGTTTTATTTATGTACTTGGGCCTACTAAACAGCAAAAGTGAAATTTCTGGATCAATAATACATACTTTCTTTTGGTAGAAAGAGTATTAGCAAATTTCTTTTTATACATGTACCCAGCAGTGTTTGCAAATGCCTGTCTCAATATATCACACACACTAGTTCATACTGAACTTTATTTTTAACAAGTGCTTATTTTATTGGTAAATAATTTAGTGAAGTTTAACCTATTAATTATATGGGCATTTGTATTTTAAAGTAATTCTGCTAATATACTTGTTCATCTTTTTTTTTTCCTTGGGGTTTGTTTGTCCTTATTAATTAACAATGAAATAGCTACTCTTTTAACATTTGACCCTTTAAAAAAGATTTTTTAAATATTTTAAACTTTATTTTTAAGATTATTTAAAATTTCAATTTTATGAAATTTAATAAATAAACTTTCTTTTATAAACGTTAATAAACTTTCTTCTAGCTTTTGCATGGTTTCAGAAAATCCTTTAGGACAGTTTTTCTCAATCAGCTGAATCATGGACTTTATCCCTTGTGAAGTGAAAGAGGAAGAGTAAAGTCCATTGTGTAATTGTAAATATTACAACATATTTAGGAAGCAGATGACAGGTGCATAAAAAAGAGTTCTAGATGGGGGATCACAGAGTCCAATTTCTGACCACAGCTCTATTAATAATAATAGGTTTGTGAACTGAGCTTCATACAGTCATCATATTCCTGATTTTCTTTCTTGTTAAAGAAACTAACTCTAAGCCTACCTACAGTCTCAAGCTGAAGATTAAATCATATGGTAGATTTAAATTTAGGATGTAAAGATGAATGCAGATTTTATATAGTAGATAAAAATGTTTAAGTGATTCATTCTTTTTTTGTAGTCTAACAAATGAAAAGAATTTTATTATATGCTTTGCAATTCTAGATTGTATAGGCAGTCAAAGACCTATACATTTTAATGATGATATGGTCCCAGAGTTAACATGTATTGGGAGCTTACTATCTGTCAGTTATTGAAAAAATTGTTTCACAAATGTTATCTCATTGACCTTGTGTGTTCTTTAGACAACTAGTTGAGGTCACACAACTAATATATGCCAAAACAAGGATTAAAACCCCAGTCATCTGACTGAAGAGCCCATATACTTTTCTGAAAGAAAAAATATATATACATATATAAATGAGTTCTTGGTCAATACCTAACTTTACATATTCTTTTTAAGACATTTGTACAAACTGAATAGCGCTTTTAAATAACCTGATGTTAGAAAGTTATAGCTAAATTCAACAGACAAGAAATGAAAATGAGTATATTCTGTATGTGGCAAGTAATAAAATTATTTTGAGGTTAAATAAAACAAATTTTATCCTAAAGACCTGTAAAGTACACAGTGCACATACACTGTAAAGTATTTCACAGTATTAGTTACCAGTATAAAACAATAAGGGAAAATTTGTGTCATCACTTTTATCCTTGGGATAACTAATCATGGATATTTACACACACATATTTGTGCATATGTGTGTATAGCACACATAATTATGTGTGTATCTATATATACATGAACACCTATATTTTCAATCACTGCCTTGTTCATTTACAGAAGTATTAAGCCAGCAGTAGGCTCTACCTGATTTATATGGTGAGTAGGGGCTTCACATGCAGGAATAAAAATAAATATATATGTATACAGTTTAAAAAGAGAATATTAAATACACAAAGCATATTAAGTACACAGTAATGCCAGTGAAAGCTTGAGAGATTAAAATTGAGGTTTCTATACAACTTTTAAAAGAAAATTTCAAGGACACTGCTAAAGATAAAATGCATAATATCAAGGTTTTTAAAGTTTAGACTTAAGCCATGTAGTCTAATGAATAAAAACACAGGATGAAAGTAAACCTACTTCATCAAAGATATAAAATAAACTTACCCGTATATTTCATAGGAGCTGTGGTGGGAGCTGTGTGTAAAAGACAGATTAAAGCGAGAGAGCCTCAGTATATGTGGATAGCTCTCATGTGGACAGAGTTAGATCAATATGTAATTTCAAAGGCTACCTAAAAATCTTGGCAGACATCATCTTTACTTGTTTGCACAGCTGACTCAACTCTCTAAGGAGAGGGAAAAAGTCATTTTTATGTTCTTATCTATATATACATACATATGTGTGTGCACACATATATCCACACATGTGCACACACAGGCAAGCTTATGTGTGTATATACCTTGTACTTCCCTTTGTTTATCTGCCTCAAATTGTATATGTAACAGGAAAATTATTTTGTCTTTTAAACTTTTTATTTTGTATTGGGGTGTAGACCATTAAGAAACAATGTTAATTGTTTGATAGTTTCAGGTGAACAGGGAAGGAACTCAGCCATACAAGTACATGTATCTATTCTCCCCCAAACCCCACTCCCATCCAGGCTGTCACATAACACTGAGTGGAGTTTCATGTGCTTTACAGTAGGTCCTTGTTGGTTATCTATTTTAAATATAGCAGTGTGTACATGTGTACATGTCCATCCCAAACTCCCTAACTATCCCTTCCCCCCATCCTTCTCCCAGTTTCTCTGTTGGTCTCTTTCTGTTTTGTAAGTACACTCATTTGTATAATTGATTTTTATGTTCCACATATAAGGAATGTCATATGATATTTCTCCTTCTCTGTCTGACTTCACCTATTATGACAATCTTTAGGTCCATCCATGTTGCTGGAAATGACATTATCTCACTCTTTTTAATGGCTGAGTAATATTCCACTGCATGTATGTACCATTTCTTCTTTATCCATTCCTCTGTTGATGGACATCTAGGTTATTTCCATATCTTGGCTATTACAAACAGTGCTGCAATGAACATTGTATCCTTTCAGATCATATTTTTCTCTGGATATATGCCCAGGAGTGGCATTGCAGGGTTATATGGTAGATCTATTATTTTTGGTTTTTAAGGAACCTCCATACTATTCTCCATAGTGCCTATACCAATTTACATTCCCATCAAAGTATAGGAGGGCTCCCTTGTCTCCACATCCTCTCTGCATTTATGTAACAGAAAATTTTTGTCAGGACTGAGAAGTTAAGGTTCAAATGCTTTAGGCACCCACTCAAATAAATGATTCCAGTTTGGAGCTTGAATGCTGCCAGCCGAAGCTGAGGGTTGTCCTTGTTTGTGTTCATCCAAGCACTTCATTAGGAGTAAAGAGGCTTCTTTTTTGAGCCAACATATAACCTCTTTATCTTCCTTATATTGTGCCCATTTATCTGAAGCTCTTGAAGTATATGAAATACACATAATCCCTCTATCACTTAGCAGCCCTATTGAAAAGAAGTACTAAACTTTTCCCATGTTAGCTTTCCAAAATTAGAATTCTGTAAGTTGCTACCCTAAGATATTGAATGGAAAAACTGTGTTCCATGCTTATGTTTAGAAAACTGGATTAAAGGAATATTGGTGGAACATATGTCATGCTTATATGTTTGGTGACTCCTCAGAAGAGCTATTTATTTTGCAACATTTCCCAAATATTTACCCAGGGGACCAAATTTTCCCATATAGTATCTGTTATCATACCCCAGAACTAGTGTTCTAAGTTATACCATTTAGTAAATGTTACTACAGGATATTTTAGTCCTTAAATATAAGGTTCTTCAAGGTTTCCAGATTATTACACAGGTAATATGTAGGCTGTTGATGACTTCAAAGAGAACTCTAAAAACTTTGCCTTTGGGAGGGCCTTTTATTATTTGAAGTTTTTTTTTTTTTGTTTAATGATAATACAACTTAGCAAACTCTCCATGGCTTAACATGACAGTAATTTCTTTCTTTCTCATAACACTTGCTGGTGAGGCTGTGCTCCACACCATCACCCAGGAAGTCATGCTGATGGGAATCTCTGCATATTGTCAGGTGTAGCAGCAGATGATAAGAACCTGAGGGCTCTGCAATGCTTCCTAGAGAGCATTGTGTGGCACTTCCTAGGAAGCATTGCATGGAACTTCCATCCATAGACTGTCAGCCAGAATTTATTGCATAACTGCTCTAATTGTAGGGATCTGACAGATGCAGGAGAGTGGACAAAATATTTGGGGCCACCTCTGCCTCTGCCACAGCTGACAATAATCCTTATCTCCTTTTTTATGAATAAAATTGCCATGGCATTAACAGATTGATATCTTCTGAATTTCATAATAATCTAGATATTGTACAATGGTGAATAGAGTTTCCCACAGAATGAGGATGTATTCAATGTAAAGGAAGATTAAATCATTAGTAAGATATTTCACATTTAAGGGAAGTTTCAGAAGGTTACATAAGGAAATTGAAGTCATGTTTAGAATTCACTTAAACAGCAGCTATGTAGTTAACAGGAAAGTGTCATGTGGTACAAAAAGTTAATAAAATAGTGCTGTTACTACTATAATCAGATGATAAAAGTTAGCATGTCAGTGCAAGACAAAGAACATAGAAAACAACTATTTCAAATATTGAGAACATTTTGTGTACCTTATTCTGCTCTTGTGTTATTCAGTCACTCAGATCAGATCAGTCGCTCAGTCGTGTCCGACTCTTTGCAACCCCATGAATCGCAGCACGCCAGGCCTCCCTGTCCATCACCAAGTCCCAGGTTCACTGACACTCACGTCCATCGAGTCAGTGATGCCATCCAGCCATCTCATCCTCTGTCGTCCCCTTCTCCTCTTGCCCCCAATCCCTCCCAACATCAGAGTCTTTTCCAATGAGTCAACTCTTCACATGAGGTGGCCAAAGTATTGGAGTTTCAGCTTTAGCATCATTCCTTCCAAAAAAATCCCAGGGCTGATCTCCTTCAGAATGGACTAATTGGATCTCCTTGCAGTCCAAGGGACTCTCAAGAGTCTTCTCCAACACCACAGTTCAAAAGCATCAATTCTTAAGCGCTCAGCCTTCTTCACAGTCCAACTCTCACATCCATACATGACCACAGGAAAAACCATAGCCTTGACTAGACGAACCTTTGTTGACAAAGTAATGTCTCTGCTTTTGAATATGCTATCTAGGTTGGTCATAACTTTCCTTCCAAGGAGTAAGTGTCTTTTAATTTCATGGCTGCAGTCACCATCTGCAGTGATTTTGGAGCCCAGAAAAACAAAGTCTGACACTGTTTCCACTGTTTCCCCATCTATTTCCCAAAAAGTGATGGGACCTGATGCCATGATCTTCGTTTTCTGAATGTTGAGCTTTAAGCCAACTTTTTCACTCTCCACTTTCACTTTCATCAAGAGGCTTTTTATTTCCTCTTCCTTTCTGCCATAAGGGTGGTGTCATCTCCATATCTGAGGTTATTGATATTTCTCCTAGCAATCTTGATTCCAGCTTGTGCTTTTTCCAGCCCAGCATTTCTCGTGATATACTCTGCATATAAGTTGAATAAGCAGGGTGACAATATACAGCCTTGACGTACTCCTTTTCCTATTTGGAACCAGTCTGTTGTTCCATGTCCAGTTCTAACTGTTGCTTCCTGACCTGTATATAGGTTTCTCAAGAGGCAGGTCAGGTGGTCTGGTATTCCCATCTCTTTCAGAACCCTCCAGAGTTTATTGTGATCCACACAGTCAAAGGCTTTGGTATAGTCAATAAAGCAGAAATAGATGTTTTTCTGGAACTCTCTTGCTTTTTCCATGATCCAGCAGATGTTGGCAATTTGATGTCTGGTTCCTCTGCCTTTTCTAAAACCAGCTTGAACATCAGGAAGTTCACAGTTCACATATTGCTGAAGCCTGGCTTGGAGAATTTTGAGCATTACTTTACTAGTGTGTGAGATGAGTGCAATTGTGCAGTAGTTTGAGCATTCTTTGGCATTGCCTTTTTTGGGATTGGAATGAAAACTGACCTTTTCAGTCCTGTGGCCACTGCTGAGTTTTCCAAATTTGCTGGCATATTGAGTGCAGCACTTTCACAGCATCATCTTTCAGGATTTAAAATAGCTCAACTAGAATTCCATCACCTCCACTAGCTTTGTTCGTAGTGATACTTTCTAAGGCCCACATGACTTCACATTCCAGGATGTCTGGCTCTAGGTCAGTGATCACACCATCATGATTATTTGGTCGTGAAGATCTTTTTTGTACAGTTCTTCTGTGTACTCTTGCCACCTCTTCTTAATATCTTATATTTCTGTTAGGTCCATACCATTTCTATCCTTTGTTGAGCCCATGTTTGCATGAAATGTTCCCTTGGTATCTCTGATTTTCTTCAAGAGATCTCTAGTCTTTCCCATTCTGTTTTCCTCTATTTCTTTGCATTCATCGCCGAGGAAGGCTTTCTTATCTCTTCTTGCTATTCTTTGGAACTCTGCATTCAGATGCTTATATATTTCCTTTTCTCCTTTGCTTTTTGCTTCTCTTCTTTTCACAGCTATTTGTAAGTCCTCCTTAGACAGCCATTTTGCTTTTTTGCATTTCTTTTCCATGGGGATGGTCTTGATCCCTGTCTCCTGTACAATGTCACAAACCTCATTCCATAGTTCATCAGGCAGTCTATCTATCAGATCTAGGCCCTTAAATATATTTCTCACTTCCACTGTATAATCATAAGGAATTTGATTTAGGTCATACCTGAATGGTCTAGTGATTTTCCCTACTTTCTTAAATTTAAGTCTGAATTTGGCAATAAGGAGTTCATGGTCTGAGCCACAGTCAGCTCCTGGTCTTGTTTTTGCTGACTGTATAGAGCTTCTCCATCTTTGGCTGCAAAGAATATAATCAGTCTGATTTCGGTGTTGACCATCTGGTGATGTCCATGTGTAGAGTCTTCTCTTGTGTTGTTAGAAGAGGGTTTTTGCTATGACCAGTGTGTTTTCTTGGCAAAACTCTATTAGTCTTTGCCCTGCTTCATTCTGTATTTGAAGGCCAAATTTGCCTGTTACTCCAGGTGTTTCTTGACTTCCTACTTTTGCATTCCAGTCCCCTATAATGAAAAGGACATCTTTTTTGGGTGTTAGTTCTAAAAGGTCTTGTAGGTCTTCATAGAACCGTTCAACTTCAGCTTCTTCAGTGTTACTGGTTGGGGCATAGACTTGGATTACTGTGATATTAAATGGTTTGCTTGGAAACGAACAGAGATCATTCTCTTGTTTTTGAGATTGCATCCAATTACTGCATTTTGGACTCTTTTGTTGACCATGATGGCTACTCCATTTCTTCTAAGGGATTCCTGCCCGCAGTAGTAGATATAATGGTCATCTGAATTAAATTCACCTATTCCAGTCCATTTTAGTTCGCTGATTCCTAGAATGTTGATGCTCACTCTTGCCATCTCCTGTATGACCACTTCCAATCTGCCTTGATTCATGGACCTGACATTCCAGGTTCCTATGCAATATTGTTCTTTACAGCATCGGACCTTGCTTCTATCACCAGTCACATCCACAGCTGGGTATTGTTTTTGCTTTGGCTCCATCCCTTCATTCTTTCTGGAGTTATTTCTCCACTGGTCTCCAGTAGCATACTGGGCACCTACCGACCTGGGGAGTTCCTCTTTCAGTAGCCTATCATTTTGCCTTTTCATACTGTTCACTGTTGATTGTCTTAGCAGATTTCAAATGTGCAATACAGTATTATTAACTAGAGTCATCATGTCATACATGTTCAAGGCTTATTTTATAACTGAAGGTTTGTACTTTTTGACTTCCTTTCCTGACTTCACCTATGCCCACCCCTTGTTGCCTCTGGCAACCACCAATGTATTTTCTGTATTTATGAGCTTGATTTTTTTTTTTTTTTTTTTTGGATTCTGTATATGAATGAGATCGTACCATGTTTGTCTTTCTCTCTTTGACTTATTTCACTTAGCACAATGCTCTCAGGATTTGTTCATGTCATCACAAATGGTAATATGTCACTTTTTATGGCTGAATAATATTCCATTGTGTTTGTCTATCTATCATAATTTCTCTGTCCTTCCATTCCTCAGTGAACACTTGAGTTGTTTCCAGATCTTGGCTTTCATCTGTAATGCTGCAACAATATGGGGAATGCATATATCTTTCAAAATTAGTGTTTATGTTTTCTTCAAAAAATGCCCAGAAGTAGAATTCCTGAATCTTATGATATTTTTAATTTTTTGAAGAACTTCTGCTGTTTTTCCATGTTGTGTGCTCCAATTTACATTCCCAACAACAGTGCACAAGGGTTTCCTTTTCTCCATATCTTTTCCAACACTTGCTATTTCTTGTCTTTTTAATGACAGCCATTCTAGTAAGTGTGCAGTGGTATCTCATTGTGGTTGTGATTTGCAGTTCAACTACCTGTTAGGCCATTTGTATATATTTATTTCAAAAATATCTATTCAGATCTTCTTTCAATTGTTTAACCAGATTGTTTTTTTTTTTCTATTCGTTAAGAATTTTTTATTCTTTATGTATTTCACACATTAGCCTCTTATCAAATACATGATTTACAAATATTTTCTCCTATTCTATAGTTAGTCTTTTTATTTTATTGGTTTCCTTTACTCTGCTGAAACTTCTGAATTTGATGTAGACCTATTTGTTTTCCTGTTGTTGCAAAATTTGAAAAAAAAAATCAAGATTGTTGTCAAAGAGCTTACTGCATATGTTTTCTTCCAAGAGTTGTATGGTTTCAGGCCTAACATTCAAGTCTTCAGTGCATTTTGTGTTAATTTTTGTGTATGGTATAAGATGGTGGTCTAGTGTCAGTTATTTACATGTGGCTGTCCAGTTTTTGCACCAACATTTATTGAAGAGATTATTCTTTCCCCGTTATATATTCTGAACTACTTTGTTGTAAATTATCGACCATATATGCATAGGTTTATTGCTGCAGTCTCTAGTCTGTTCCATTAATATATGTCTGTTTTTATGCTAATAACATCCTGTTTTGCTTTGTAATATAGTTTGGAATATGATGTATGATGCCTCCAGCTTTGTTCTTCTTTCTCAAAATTGTTCAAAATTCAGAATTTGTATGGTTCAACAGAAGTTACAATATTAAAGCAAAAGATTTAAGCACACACACATTATATTTCAGATTCATTGCCATTGTAGGTTATTATAAGATATTGAATATAGTTCCCTGTGCTATAGAGTAGGTATAATTAATATTATAGGTATAATATTAATTCCAGATTCCCAGTTTATTCCTCCCCTCTTTCTCCTTTGGTAGGTATAATATTAATTCCAGATTCCCAGTTTATTCCTCCCCTCTTTCTCCTTTGGTAACCATAAGTTGTTTTTTTCTCTGTGAGTCTATATTACAATTCTCTTTCTCTGACTGACTTCTCTTAGTATGATAATCTCTAGGTCCATCCATGTGGCTGCACATTGAATTATTTCACTCTTTTTGTATGCCTGATTATATATTCTGGTATAAATTGTGCACATTTATATTATCTAGTGTGATCATAGTTTTATGCCCTTTTGGCCTGCAAAGCCAAGTGTTCTAGACTTGTGCCTTGGGTGGCACTTGCAAAAATCAGGGCTCCAGAAAAGGAAAATAGTTCTTTCCTGAAGGATACTGGTGAGGTATAATAAGGCAGAATGAGAGCACAGAGATGGTATTTGCCATGTTCCACAGGCCTCTAGATAAATGCTAATCCTGAAGTCTGACCCTGAGATCAAAGCTCCAGATCAGGCAAAGAGGTCTCTTCAATAGAAAGAATGGGAGTGTTTCAATCTGTTGAATGTGCAGTGTCCTTGGCATGGCAGTCTGCCAGGAGCTGTCAGTTCAAATGTTATCATCACATGAGAGAAACAGAAGCCACTGGCCTCTAGAGCCAGGCAATCAAGAGCTATCCCCTGGGAAGCGCTCTCCAAATCCAGAGCACCAGATGTAAAAATCAAATCACCAAATCTGTGTAAAAGCTCACTCTGAGAGACTTTGCCAACAAAAGTCCATCTAGTCAAAGCTATGGTTTTTTCCAGTGGTTATGTATGGATGTGAGAGTTGGACTATAAAGAAAGCTGAGCGCCAAAGAATTGATGGTTTTGAACTGTGGTGTTGGAGAAGACTCTTGAGAGTCCCTTGGACTGCCGGGGATCCAACCAATCCATCCTAAAGGAAATCAGTCCTGAATATTCATTGGAAGGACTGATGCTGAAGCTGAAACTCCAATACTTTGGCCACCTGATGCAAAGAACTGACTTATTGGAAAAGATTCTGATGCTGTGAGATTGAAAGCGGGAGGAGAAGGGGATGACAGATATTGGATGGCATCACCGACTCAATGGACATGAGTTTGAGTAAGCTCCGGGAGTTGGTGATAGACAGGGAAGCCTGGTGTGCTGCAGTCCATGGGGTCGCAAAGAGTTGGACACGACTGAGTGACTGAACTGAACTAAGAGATACTGGTTCTCCATAGCACTGCAGAGGGAGAATGTGAAATTGGCACCCACTGGCTGGAGTGAGGCAGAGGGGGAGCAAAGCATGGTGTCCAAGGTGGGGCAGGGGAGATGGCTGCTGCCTGCTAGAACAAAGCAGAACAAGAGTGTGAAGGTGGTGTTGCAACCCTCTCTCCTCAGCAGGTCTCTGTGTGTGTGAAATGAGATGCCTGCCACACAGTCTGACATTTTAAGGTTAGCAATTGAGCCTCTTACATATGCATTCTGGGCGCGTC
Organism: Bos indicus; assembly: GCF_029378745.1. NCBI lineage: Eukaryota > Metazoa > Chordata > Mammalia > Artiodactyla > Bovidae > Bos > Bos indicus. The sequence continues at coordinate 40,696,726 of NC_091763.1, forward strand.
TTGTTCTGCTGCTTTTGTACCTGGCCCTGGGGCAGGTTAATCTACATATGTGAGCCCTTTAAAAGTCATTTCTCAGTTTGTTGTACCTTTGTGGGTCTTGTGGATGCAAGACCCATTGACTTAGAAAGCTGTATGTTCAGGGGGTTCATCGCTGAGCTGTAGATCTTAAAACTCAGGGTGCCCAATTGTAGAGTCATACTCTTTGCTCCTTAGGAACAGCTGTGAATTTTACATTTCTTCCTGAATGTTGATAGCTGTGCTAGGTGTTGGGTTTATGGCAAAATTATGTCTCAGCCTTTGCTACCTGCTTATTGTTGGATTTTTCTCATTTGCTCTATGTATCAGTTCAGTTCAGTCGCTCAGTCATTTCTGACTCGTTGTGAACCCATGGACTGCAGCACGCCAGGCTTCCATGCCCATCATCAATTCCCAGAGCTTACTCAAACTCATGTCCATTGACTGGATGATACCATCCACCCATCTCATTCTCTGTCATCCCCTTCTCCTCCTGCCTTCAATCTTTCCCAGCATCACAGTCTTTTCCAAGGAATCAGTTCTTCATATTAGGTGGCCAAACTACTGGAGCTTCAGCATCAATCTTACCAATGAATATTCAGGATGGATTTCTTTAGAATTGACTGGTTTGATCTCCTTGCAGTCCAAAGGACTCTCAAGAGGCTTCTCCAACACCACAGTTCAAAAGCATCAATTCTTTGGCACTCACTTTCTTTATGGTCCAACTCTCACATTCATATATAACTCCTGGAAAAACCATAGCTTTGACTAGATGGACCTTTTCTCTACCTTTTGTCTAGGTTGATCATAGCTTTTCTTCCAAGGAGCAAACATCTTTTAAATTTCATGGCTGTAGTCACCATCTGAAGTGCTTTGGAGCCCCCCAAAAATAAAGTCTCCCACTATTTCCATTGTTTCCCCATCTATTTGCCATGAAGTAATGGGACCAGATGCCATGATCTTCATGTTTTGAATGTTGAGTTTTAAGCCAGCTTTTTCACTCTCTTCTTTCACTTTCATCAAGAGCCTCTTTATTTCGTCTTCTTTTTCTGTCATGAGGGTGGTGTCATCTGCATACCTGAGATTATTGATATTTCTCCCAGCAAACTTGATTCCAGCTTGTGCTTCATCCAGCTTGGCATTTCACATGATGTACTCTGCATATAAGTTAAATAAGCAGGGTGACAATATACAGCCTTGACGTACTCCTTTCCCATTTTGGAACCAGTCTGTTGTTCCATGTCTGATTCTAACTGTTGCTTCTTGACTTGCATACAGATTTCACAGGAGGCAGGTAAGGTGGTCTGGTATTCCCATCAACTGACGACTTTTCCACAGCTTGTTGTGACCCTCACAGTCAAAACTTTGGTGTAGTCAACAAATCAGAAGTAGATGTTTTTCTGGTTTTCTCTTGCTTTTTCGATGATCCAGTGGATGTTGGCAATTCGGTCTCTGGTTCCTCTGCCTTTTCCAAATCCAACTTGAACATCTGGAAGTTCACGGTTCATGTACTGTTGAAGCCTGACTTTGTGTGAGATGAGTGCAACTGTGCAGTACTTTGAGCATTCTTTGGCATTGCCTTTCTTTGGGATTGGGATGAAAACTGACCTTTTCCAGTCCTGTGGCCACTGCTGAGTTTTCCAAATTTGTGGACGTATTGACTGCAACACTTTCACAGTGTCATCTTTAAGGTTTGAAATAGCTCAACTGGAAATTCCATCACCTCCACTAACTTTGTTTGTAGTGATGCTTCCTAAGGCCCACTTGACTTCACATTCCAGGATGTCTGGGTCTAGTGCATGATCACACCATCGTGGTTATCTGGGTCATTAAGGTCTTTTTTGTTTAGTTCTTCTGTGTATTCTTGCCACCTCTTCTTTATCTGTTCTACTTCTGTTAGGTCCATACCATTTCTGCTCTTTGTTGAGCCCATCTTTGCATGAAAATTTCCCTTGGTATTTCTAATTTTCTCTTAAGAGATCTCTGATCTTTCCCATTCTATTGTTTTCCTCCGTTTCTTTGCACTGATCCCTTAGGACAGCTGCCTTATCGCTCTTGCTGTTGTTTGGAATTCTGCAATCAGATGGGTATATCTATCCTTTTCTTCTTTGTCTTTAGCTTCTCTTCTTTGCTCAGCTATTTGTAAGGCCTCCTTAGACAACCATTTTGCCTTTTTGCATTTTTTTTTCTTGGGTATGGTTTTGATCCCTGCCTCCTGTACAATGTCACGAACTCCATCCATAGTTCTTCAGCGACTCTATCAGATCCCATCCCTTGAATCTATTTGTCACTTCCACTGTATAATTGTAAGGGAATTGATTTAGGTCATACCTGAATGGTCTAGTGGTTTCCCCTTCTTTATTCTATAAGTCTAAATTTTGCAATAAGGAGTTTATGATCTGATCCACAGTCAGTTCCCTGTCTTGTTTTTACTGACTGTATAGAGCTTCTCCATCTCTGGCTGCAAAGAACATAATCAATCTGATTTAAGTATTGACCATCTGGTGATGTCCATGTGTAGAGTCTTCTCTTGTGTTGTTAGAAGAGTGTGTTTGCTATGACCAGTGCATTCTCTTGGCATAACTGTTAGCCTTTGCCCTGCTTCATTTTGTACTCCAAGGCCTAACTTGTCTGTTACTCCAGGTATCTCTTGACTTCCTGTTTGCATTCCAGTCCCCTATGATGAAAAGGACATCTTTTTTGGGTGTTAGTTCTAGGAGGTCTTGTAGGTCTTCATAGAACTGTTGAACTTCAATTTCTTCAGCATCACTAGTTGGGATATAGACTTGCATTACTGAGATATTGAATAGCTTGCCTTGGTAATGAACAGAGATCATTCTGTCGTTTTTGAGACTGCACCCAATTACTGCATATCAGACTGTTTTGTTGACTATGAGGGCTACTCCATTTCTTTAAGAGATTCTTGCCCACAGTAGTAGATTTAATGGTTATCTGAATTAAATTTGCCCATTCCAGTCCATTTTAATTCACTGATTCCTAAAATCTTGCTGTTTACTGGTGTCATCTCTTGTTTGACCTCTTCCAGTTTGCCTTGATTCATGAACTTAACATTCCAGGTTCCTATGCAATATTGCTCTTTACAGCATCGGACTTTACCTCTGTCACCAGTCACATCCACAACTGGGATTTGTTTTTGTTTTGTTCCATCTCTTCATTCTTTATGAAGTTATTTCTCCATTCTTATCCAGTAGGATATTGGGCACCTACCAACCTGGGGAGTTCATCTTTCTGTGTCCTATCTTTTTGCCTTTTCATACTGTTAATGGAATTCTCAAGGCATGAATACTGAGGCGGTTTGCCATTCCCTTTTCCAGTTGATCACATTTTGTCAGAACTCTCCACCATGACCTATCTGTCTTGGGTGGCCCTACACGTCATGGCTCATATTTTCATTGAGTTAGACAAGGCTGTGGTCCATGTGATCAGTTTGATTAGTTTCCTGTGAAAAAGTCAGTCACTGTTTCCATTGCTCTATGTACAGGAACTCCATAGATAGTTTTTAGGTGTTTTGTTTTAAGACGAAATTGCTCCATATGTAGCTGTAGATATGGCTTGTTGGGGAAAAAGTGATTTCAGAATCTTCCTATGTTGCATCTTCACCTAGAACCAGAGATAAATATTATTAACAGAGCAAATACAAATAATATAGCAAAATAACACATTTCAGCAAGAAATTATTTGTAGGAGATATTTCTGAATCATAGTGACTCAGCTGTCCATCAGTTGGTTACTCCACTCATACCCCCTCATATAAGCATACTACCTGTGTGATGGTTTCAGGGCTGCAGTGGGAAGACAATGAGGGAGGGACTATGCCAAAGCCTTTGACTATGTGGATCACAATAGACTGTGGAAAATTCTGAAAGAGATGGGAATACCAGACCACCTGAACTGCCTCTTGAGAAACCTATATGCAGGTCAGGAAGCAACAGTTAGAACTGGACATGGAACAACAGACTGGTTCCAAATAGGAAAAGGAGTACGTCAAGGCTGTATATTGTCACCCTGCTTATTTAACTTATATGCAGAGTACATCATGAGAAACGCTGGGCTGGAAGAAGCACAAGCTGGAATCAAGATTTCTGGGCAAAATATCAATAACCTCAGATATGCAGATGACACCACCCTTATGGCAGAAAGTGAAGAGGAACTAAAAAGCCTCTTGATGAAAGTGAAAGAGGAGAGTGAAAAAGTTGGCTTAAAGCTCAACATTCAGAAAACTAATATCATGGCATCTGGTCCCATGACTTCATGTGAAATAGATGGGAAACAGTGGAAACAGTGTCAGACTTTATTTTTTTGAGCTCCAAAATCACGGTAGATGGTGATTGCAGCCATGAAATTAACAGATGCTTACTCCTTGGAAGGAAAGTTATGACCAACCTAGATAGCGTATTGAAAAGCAGAGACATTACTTTGCCAACAAAGGTTCGTCTAGTCAAGGCTATGGTTTTTCCAGTGGTCATGTATGGATGTGAAAGTTGGACTGTGAAGAAAGCTGAGTGCCGAAGAATTGATGCTTTTGAACTGTGGTGTTGGAGAAGACTCTTGAGAGTCCCTTGGACTGCAAGGAGATCCAACCAGTCCATCCTAAAGATCAGTCCTGGGTGTTCATTGGAAGGAATGATGCTAAAGCTGAAACTCCAATACTTTGGCCACCTCATGCGAAGAGTTGACTCATTGGAAAATATTCTGATGCTGGGAGGGATTGGGGGCAGGAGGAGAAGGGGACGACAGAGGATGAGATGGCTGGATGGCATCGCTGACTCGATGGACGTGAGTCTGAGTGAACTCCGGGAGTTAGTGATGGACAGGGAGGCCTGGCGTGCTGCAATTCATGGGGTTGCAAAGAGTCGGACACGACTGAGCGACTGAGCTGAACTGAACTGAAAGGAAAAGTTGCTACTTAATAGTCAATACATGTATCTCTCACACTCTTATCAGACCTTTAATTTTAAATGATTATTCAGATATCTTAGTGGAAATATGCAACATTAATATGTGTTGATATTTCAAACAAGTTCCAGAAAAGAGAAAATTTTTAGAATCTTGCTCTGTAGTCTATATCAAAAGTTTCAGATACTTAACACTTTCTCATTAACCATACTTATTTTAAGATGCTTCCTTCAGTTCCTTTCAGGCATACAGTGGTGTCCGACTCTTTACAACCCCATGGAATGCAGCACGCCGGGTTTCCCTGTCAATCACCAACACCCAGAGCTTGCACAAAGTCATATCCATTGAATTGGTGATGCCATCCAACCAGCTCCTCCTCTGCCATCCCCTTCTCCTCCTGGCTTCAATCTTTCCCAGTTTCAGGGTCTTTTCCTAGGAGTCAGTTCTTCACATCAGGTGGCCAATCTATGGGAGCTTCAGCATTAGTCTTTCCAGTGAATATTCAGGACTGATTTCCTTTAGGATTGACTGATTTGATCTCCATGCAATCTAAGAGACTCTCAAGGGTCTTCTCCAACACCACAGTTCAAAAGCATTAATTCTTCAGCTCTCAGCTTTCTTTATGATCCAACTCTCACACCCATACATGACTACTGAAAAAACCATAGCTTTGACTAGATGGAACTTTGTGGGCAAAGTAATGACTCTGCTTTTTAATATGCTATCTAGGTTGGTCATAACTTTTCAACCAAGGAGCAAGTGTCTTTTAATTTCATGGCTGCAGTGATTTTGAAACCTAAGGAAATAAAGTCTGTCACTGTCCCCATTTATTTGCAATGAAGTGATGGGACTGGATGCCATGATCTTAGTATTATGGATGTTGAATTTCAAGCCTACTTTTTCACTCTCCTCTTTCACTTTCATCAAAAGGCTCTTTAATTCATCTTCAGTTTCTTCCATAGGAAGGTGTCATCTGCATATCTGTGATTATTGATATTTCTCCCTGCAATCTAGACTCCAGCTTGTACTTCATTCAGTCCAGCATTTCAAATGATGTACTCTGCATATAAGTTAAATAAGCAGGGTGACAATATATAGCCTTGACATACTTCTTTCCGAATTTGGAATCAGTCGATTATTCATGTCCAGTTCTCACTGTTCCTTCTTGACCTACATACACATTTCTCAGGAGGCTGGTAAGATGGTCTGGTATTCCCATCTATTTATTATTCACAGCTTGTTGTGATCCATAGAGTCAAAGGCTTTGGTGTAGTCAACAAAGCAGAAGTAGATGTTTTTCTGGAATTGGCTTGCTTCTTCTGTGATCCAAAGGATGGTGGCAATTTGATCTCTGGTGCCTCTGCCTCTTATAAATCTAATTTGAACATCTGGAAGTTCTCAGTTCACGTGGTGTTGATGTCTAGTTTGAAGAATTTGAGCATTACCTTGCTAGAGTGTGAGATGACTGCAATTGTGTGATAATTTGAACATTCTTTCGCATTGTCCTTCTTCGGGATTGGAATGGAAACTGACCTTTTCCAGTCCTGTGGCCACTGTTGAGTTTTCCAAATTTGCGGGCATATTGAGTGCAGCACTTTCACAGTATCATCTTTTAGGATTTAAAATACCTCAGCTGGAAATCTATCTCTTCATATAGTTTTGTTCATAGTCATGCTTCCTAAGGCCCACTTGACTTCACATTCCATGATATCTGACTCTAGATGAGTTATCACAGCATCATGGTTATCTGGGTCCTCAAGAACTTTTTTGTATAGTTCTTCTGTATATTCTTTCCACCTCTTCTTAATATCTTCTGCTTCTGTTAGGTCCATACAGTTTCTGTCCTTTATTGTACACATAGCAGAGACATTACTTTGCCAACAAAGGTTTGTCTAGTCAAGGCTATGGTTTTTCCTGTGGTCATGTATGGATATGAGAGTTGGACTATGAAGAAGGCTGAGCGCCTAAGAATTGATGCTTTTGAACTGTGGTGTTGGATAAGACTCTTGAGAGTCCCTTGGACTGCAAGGAGATCCAACCAGTCCATTCTGAAGATCAGCCCTGGAATTTCTTTGGAAGGAATGATGCTAAAGCTGAAACTCCAGTACTTTGGCCACTCCTGCGAAGAGTTGACTCATTGGAAAAGACTCTGATGCTGGGAGGGATTGGGGGCAGGAGGAGAAGGATGAGAGGATGAGATGGCTGGATGGCATCACTGACTCGATGGACGTGAGTCTCAGTGAACTCCGGGAGTTGGTGATGGACAGGGAGGCCTGGCGTGCTGCGATTCATGGGGTCGCAAAGAGTCGGACACGACTAAGCAACTGAACTGAACTTGCATGAAATGTTCCCTTGGTTTCTCTAATTTTCTTGAAGAGATCTCTAGTCTTTCATACTCTTGTTTTCCTCTATTTCTTTGCATTGATCACTGAAGAAGGCTTTCTTATCTCATTGCTATTCTTTGGAGCTCTGCATTCAGATGGCTGTATCATTCCTTTTCTTCTTTGCCTTTCACTTCTTTTCTTTTCTCAGCTATCTGTAAGGCCTCCTCAGACAATCATTTTGGCTTTTTGCATTTCTTTTTTGGTGAATGATTTTGATTACCACCTCCTGTACAATGTCATGAACCTCCATCCATAGTTCTTCAGGCACTCTGTCTATGAGGTCTAAACCTTTGAATCTGTTTGTCCCTTCTACTGTATAATCATAAGGAATTTGATTTAGGTCATACCTGAATGTTCTAGTGGTTTCCCCTAGTTTCTTCAATTAAAGACTGAATTATGTAATAAAGAGTTTATGATCAGAGCCACAGTCAGCTCCCAGTCTTGTCTTGCTGACAATATAGAGCTTCTCCATCTTTGGCTGCAAATAATATAATCAATCTGATTATGGTATTGACCATCTGATGATGTTCATATGTGGAGTCATGTCTTGTGCTGTTGGAGGAGTGTGTTTGCCGTGACTAGTGTGTATTCTTGGCAAAACCATCTAAAGGTGTTTCCTTAGATGTCTCCAATAACTAAATTATCTTCTTTAATGCTTAGAAAATGGGGTTTGTAAAACTATATTCCACTAATTACCTATCCTGTCATATATAGTACCATCTTTCCATAATGACCATAGTCCTCACCTGTGTAGACTGAATGTAGTGTTAGGGCAGAACAGTAGCTGTAGCCTTGACTTCTGGACCCGAGATCAGTCCAAGTTCAGTTCTCTCCTCCACACTGGCCTTATTTATGCTTATATTACTGTTTAGACACTCATTCTTTTCCAGAAATAAGCCCTTGTCTTTGTATTCTCCTCCCTTGCTCATGCTTATCCCTCTCAAGACATCCTCCAGGGAAGAAATCTTTACATGCAGTAAATATGAATATTTGTCATGAATACTGTCAAACAGATCAAAGAACTCCTTCCGTAAGATTTAGAGAGTCAAGTTACTATTGCTTCACCCTCTACCCTGCCAAGCTGATTAGCTCTATAACCATCTGAAAATAGCATTTTCAGATTTCACAGAGCAAACGACAAAGCTAAGTGAAATGCTGCTGCCGCTTCTAAGTTGCTTCAGTCAAGTCTGACTCTGTGTGAACCCGTAGATGGCAGCCCAGCAGCTTCTCCATCCCTGGGATTCTCCAGGCAAGAATACTGGAGTGGGTTGCCATGTCCTTCTCCAATGCATGCATGCATACTAAGTTGCTTTAGTCATGTCCAACTCTGTGTGATGCTACAGACAGCAGCCCACCAGGCTTCTCTGTCCACAGGATTTTCTAGGCAAGAATACTGGAGTGGGTTGTCATTTCCTTCTGCTAAGTGAAATATTTATAGTAGCAAATTTTCAAGCACGATGAACTTTCCTCTCATAGCAGTATGCTTTTATAGCTTTACCCTTTTAAGTCATTCTGTAATAAATCTACCTAATACCAAGAATAAGACAAATAAAACTGTTACACAGGTAGTCTAATTTCACTGTGATTTAATGTGGGCATGTTTACTTCCTCGTGACTAGAAAACACTTTGGTATCCTACCAAACTACAGATTCTGATTCAGTAGGTCTAGGATAGAACCTGAGATTCTGCATTTTTAAGAAGTTCACAGGTGATGCTGAGGCACCTGACTCAGATTTCACACAATGAAGTAAACAAGAGTTTAAACCGTTTGTCCTTAGCTATGTCACTCATGAAGCGCTAGTTCCTTCATGAGTGTATAGACTGGAGCATTTCAGAAATATGTGGATATAAGCTTACTAGCATCTGAGAACAGTTGGGAAAAGAGAATAGGAGTTAATATGTAAAAATGTTAGATAAGGTCAACAATAGCTAATATATAGTTATAGTAGTAATATCAAATATCATTCAAATCATACACATTCAAAACTAAATAAATGAAAAGCAAATCATTTTTCTACTAAAGGAAGTTTTTATTTTCACAAATATTTAATAATGCAGCTACCTTTGAGCCAAGAAAAGAAAAAGCAGAGTATGCCTGTATTTTTTTGATGCCAGTATTTGGCACTAATTCATCTTTAGTTCATCAACTCAACTAGCTGTAAATAACTCAGAAAAACAAATATAGGCAATTCTGTTAGTATATGCAGAAAATCATAATGAATAGTGGTTAATTAAGTGGAGTGGTTATTTATAGTTGTAGGTGACCATGAAGAGGCAGATAGAGAGAAAGCAGCCACAGTGTCTCTAATACATTGAACTTCAACCAGAACACTGAACTGACAGAACACACCCGCAGCAAACTCCAGCTAGAAAGATCCTCTGTAATTCAGACCAGACATTGATAATGGGTTAATAAGATCAACAGCTTATCAAACATGTAAAAATCTAACATACAGCTATGTTTCCCCTAAGATGACACCCCCTTTAACCTCTTTTTTCTGAGTACTGAAAGATCTACACATTTTCTTTTTTTCATGTGCTCGTCAGCAACAGTAAGCCTCAACCCACTTTAGGATGCTACAGATTCTCCAGTTTATGTTAACCCCTTTGCAGATGATACAGATTTTCAAACTTTAAGTTTTAAACACCTGGGTTTTTGGGGTGATTTAACAATGTTGAATAAAAATGTGCCTCTTTAAAATATGGGGCAATTTTTCAATGAAAAAAAGCAGACTAATCCATCCATGTGTACAATTATACTTGCTCTGGGGCAATTAACTCAACATGAAGCATACTCCCCAAAGTGCCGAACTCCCGCCTCAGCACACGCATGTGGAAGCACACACACACACATCCAAACTCATTGTCATATAAAAATAACTGTCTCCCGCTTTTAAAACAGGGTATTATACTTTCTACTAGGTATTTTTAATGTATTTCATTTGTCTTTATGTATGGATTGTTTTTCCTTTTGTATATTTAAAGAGTTTAAAGAAAATATGGTAAGTAATGATAAAAATTAGAATATAGTGAGTACTATGAGCTCATAAGTCAGAACCTTTCTCCCCGCCTACCAATGCAGAAGACATAAGAGGGGCAAGTTCCATCCCTGGGTCAGGAAGACCCTCTGGAGAAGGGCATGGCAACCCACTGCAAGTATTCTTGCCTGGAGAATCCCATGGACAGAGGAGCCTGGCGAGCTACAGTCCATAGGGTTGCAGAGTCAGAAATGACTGAAGCGACTTAGCACACAAATAATATGAGGTGCATTTCTTATTTTTTTTAATTTTTAACAATTTCATATTTTTAAATATGAAGATTTAAAATCTGTGTCATTGATTGTTTATACAGTTCTATCTACCCTTAGGTGGGTATGTAATTTTTTATTCAATTCTTCTGAACTATTTCTGCTTTACATCATTCAACCCTATTTAGTTTAAGACTTAAAGAAGTATCCTTTGTATTCTTCCTAAATCAGCATGTCCACAGGTATCCTAATGTAGTGAAAGTAGACTCAGTATATGAAGACAGATGGCTAGGATCTCACATGTTGTTTTGCCAAAAGTTTTACTTTCCTTTAGGTTTGATGAATTCGTTAACAAAAGAAACCACTCCTTACTCACAAATAAACAATTTCAATTTTTTTGAGTTAATTTCAATATACAGTCATTTTAAAAAAAGAAATACAAGCGATGAAGAAGTCACAGCTTATACACCACCAGATTGGGCCTATCTATATCCAGACTTGAGCAGCACTGAGAAGTCCCTCCTTAATCTGGAGCCCCAACAGGGAAAGGGTCCTGGGAAGTACATCCACCCCATGGGTGAGACTTCAGATTGAAGTTTTGGGATCTCCCATTTATAATCCCAGGCCAGCCACATGCAAACTGATAGCCAAATTGCAGTTTTGGTTTTTAACTTTTACAGTGCTGTTTGTTTCACCTCGTGACTCATCAACATTTCTTAGAACCCCTTGGGGGCTCGTAAGCCCTTCAGGGGTTTAGTAGATTCCAAGATCTACTCTCTTTCCCATATAAAATACTGTCTGACTGGTGGGGCTCACAGGCAGGCACAGAATTCAGGCAGTGTCCAGGCAGGTCAGAAACCTGCTCTCCTGCTCCTGAAGCCTGAACTACACTTTGTTCATTTTAATTTCTCTAACACATCCTCATATTTTAGGAGGATACTTTTTCTATTCCCAGGAAATGAAAGGATATTACATCAGTATGTTTTGAATATCTTCAAGATTTTTCCAAAGATCCTTCCAAACTGGTGTTATCTCGGTTTGCAGTTTTGGGTATTTATTTACCCTGGCAACTGACATGACAAGATTATTCCTGATTTTAGTATCTAAACAAAGCAGTTACCAATAATTTATCCTATAAAACACAAGGCAGAATGTGGTCCATCGTCCCCTTCTGTGGGGAGCCTTTTTAGGAGGACTCGTGGTCTCTGCCGTAAGTGAACTTGTGCTTAAGAAAGCAGGACTACCTAGCAATACATCTTCTGGTAAAAAGGAAAGGTCTTTCATAATCTAGAATTTAAGTTCTGCACCTTTAAAGCATGACCAACTATCTTTTTATTTCCTTATCCCCCAACTGGCTCAAAAATTAGTTAAGGAAAAAGTTGTAAAGATTGAATTTAGAAACAATATTTCAAAAGGAAATATTAGATTCATACAGAAACAAAAATTCAGATAGAACAATTAGAAAACTAGAGTAAATATTTTGTGACACAACAGGAACTAGACAAAGTACAAGATTTTAAGGAACATCTTTTAATGTTCAAAACCAGTCTTTCTGAGGTGACAATGAAAGCAAGAAATTTTACAACAAATGACTATGAATACACATTCTACAGCTAGTAATCTTCCACATAATTTCTGTATTATCATTTACATCTCTTAGTACTAGCACAGCATTCTGAAGGTGCCAAGTGTAAGTTGTATGCAACTGAGTAGAAAGATGAAAATTTGCTCAGATTTCCAGAAGAGCTGTAGAACGTGGAAGATAGCAAAGTTCTCAAGCATGTCCAAATGCATAACCATTGACAAAAATATAAGCATATATTGTTATAAATACCATGGTTATAATGCCTTGCTGATGCTGTACAAAGGATTCCGTAGAGGAAAAAAAAACTTGAGAAATGTATAATAAATGGTTCATAGGCTAGTCATTTAGTTTACATTTTCAAATATCTTTCAAAATATTTGCTCTTCAGAGGCAATGTACTGACAGTACTGGGTCTGTGTTTTGCAGGGACACTGATGAGGGTAGTGATGTTTTCCTTTTGATGAGGAAGGCTAGTGTTCAGGGTCCAGGATTTGTGTAGAATGACCATCTCTCTGCTGAATTTAGCATTGGGAATAAATCAGTGAATCAGTACCAAGTAAAAATAAGTGGATCACGCTCAAGCCACATCTGTAGAAACTGAAGTCCATTCCATTGTGAACATGTTGAATTTTTAAAAGTGCTGGTTTTTCGTTCGAAGTGTGGAATTTAATGATGTCTTAATAATCCTTTTGAAATGTGCTGCTGCTTATGGGGGCAGGTGGGAGGGAGTGTCACCAGTTCTTGAACTGTAAGATAAGGTGTGTTTTGCAAAAATAAAGCATGAAAATCTTGACTTTTGTAAGGTGATATTAAGAAAGGTCCTGACATAGCTGGTTCATAAATGTAGAGACTCTTTTACTCCCTGGAAAGAAGAAAGATAAGGTACATATCAGAAATTCATGGGAAAATAGTTAAGACTCAAATTCTATATATTAAAGATGTTGTATTTTCTAGAAATCAGCCCAATTTATCCAGCTGTAGAGAAAACTTCTCTGATGTGCTTCACGGATAAGGCAGTTATTTTCCCATTCCAGGGTTCATGGAAGACTCCTTCCCAGCTCTCAAGAGCTGCACACAGTCAGATGAGGAGGGTCACTCATTAAATCTGCTCTGCGTGAGCATTTCCACTCCTTGCTGTCCCTTCAGACCATCCTCTGTTTAGTGGTGTATGTACTGCTTCTTTTGAAAAGACTATTGGCTTATTCTCTTCGTGATCCATTGAATAAATCCACACCTTCACTCTCCCATCTTTACTTTATTCCCTCTGCACAGCGTCTCCTTATTTTTCAGTTGTTTATAAATATTCCCAAAGGCATAATTAATTACAATATTCAACATGAGGCCTGTTTAAGGAAATCTATATCTGTGATTCTTCTAAATCTAGTAAATCAAGTAATCAACCTAGAAAATTTTTCTTCTCTATTTGTAAAGAAAAAAAGACATACTGTTGTATAAAGAGCAGTTACTTTCCTTGTAACAGTCAGAAGTTTAAGCCAAACCAATATACTTGTTGATAAAGACACTCTGGAAAGTTTTCAGTCTTTTACTTTCAGCTGCATAGCTCTGCTGAATCGCTCAGTTGTGTCCAACTCATTGTGACCACATAGACTCTAGCCCGCCAGGCTCATCTATCCATGGGGATTCTCCAGGCAAGAATACTGAAGTGGATTGCCATGTCCTCCTCCAGGGGATCTTCCTGACCCAGGAATCAAACCAGAGTCTCCTGCATTGCAGGTGGATTCTTTACCTGCTGAGCTACCAGGGAAGCCCAAGCTACATAGAGACCCAAGATGTTGGACATTCAGGGCTCATTAAGCACTGATGAAATAGGTTATGTAATTTCAATAGAGAATAATACCAAAAAATTTACAACTACTATAGTTCATTTTGAAAAGCTTATCTTCCCACTAGAACAAGTTTTGTTTTAACTTGGCTTTCAATAGATGATATTTTGGTCTATTATATAAATGGTCATATGAATTACTGTGTTTAAACATAACTTGTTACTGGATTGATGACAGGTTTTAAAGGTGATGCCATATTTCCTTTATTATAACATGAATGTATTAGCATTTTGAATACATTCTGTCCAAATAGACCATAGGCAGAATTGTTCAGTCTCCTCTTAAGGAAATATATATAGGCAGAAAGCATCAGAACAAAAGATCGAGTTGCCTTCCTCAGTCTAAGCTTTCAATCTCACGAACACACACACAAAAATTGGTCCAAAAAGGCCAGTTTGTTTTTTAAATCTTCAATTTAACTGATTCACACTTTGAAAATAGTTTTATACTGTTAAAATGTACTTTTCTGTAATGTCTCCAAAAAACAGAAGGGATGCTGATAGATCCATGGCTACTGGAAAATCATAAATTTTTATTAGGGATTAGCTGTGAAATTCATGTAAAATGGCATGATTTGAGCACATGAAGGTCAATAATTGTCAGTGGCAGCTCCAGAATTTCTATACAGGGCAGCTTACTGTCAGCAATCTGAAAGTGGAATGAGAAGACTTGTTTTAAAATTGTGATTGGTTTTCTTCAGAGCAATTTGCTGCTGTTGTTGTTCACTTGATAAATTATGTCCAACTCTTTGCAACCCCATGAACTGGAGCATGCCAGGCTACCCTGTGCTTCACTATCTCCCTGAGTTTGCTCAAACTCATGTCCATTGAATCAGTGATGCCATCTAGCTATCTCATCCTCTGTCACCCTCTTTTCTTCATTCCCTCAGTCTTTTCCAGTGAGTCGGCTCTTCGCATCAGGTGGCCAAAGTACTGGAGCTTCGGCATCAGTCCTTGCTTTAATTTAGATTATATATATATATATATATATATATATATATATATTTATTTATTTATTTATTTTCTTGTTTTTCTTCTGGGCTTCCCTGGTGGCTTAGACGGTAAAGAATCTGCCTGCAATGCAGGAGACCCGGGTTCAATCCCTGGGTCAGGAAGGTCCTTTGGAGAAGGGAATGGCAACTCATTCCAGAATTCTGGCCTGGAGAATTCCATAGACACAGAAGTCTGGCGAGCTATAGTTCATGAGGTGGAAAGCAGTAGGATACTACTAAGTGACTTTCACTTCGCTTCATTTTTTTTCTTTGATATCCCAGGGAAGGAACGGTGTATAGAACCTATGGGTTAGTAGAGAATCCACTCCCCTCAGGCCATACCAATGCCATGTATGATTATTAAAGAAAGGCTTCCATTTAGAGAAAATAGGGTCTGGTATACACTCCTCTGTGTACAAGGGGACATGGGTACTAATATTTAAAATACAGAGGCCTGAACTCCCTCTTTAGTTTTGCTAAAACTCATCCATCCATATTTATCTGATTTTTCCTTTAAACTCTAATTATTTGGTTTTAGTGAGTTCAAGTTTATTCTATTTTCTTGTACTCATTTAATTCTAGTTCCTGAATTATAATCATTCATCAGGGCTTCCACATGGAACATCTAGGGTGCATGTCATGATTTTGGACAGCATGTCTATATGCAGCAGCTCTGTTTTTATATTAATATGCTATTTGCATTTAAAAATAGCATATTTTTATCTGATTTTATCTCTACCATTTAGTGACTCTTTAATTCTCATTATTTTATAGCTTATCTAATTTTACTTTTTATTTTCTTTTCCCTTATAAATTTCAGTCTTCCCAAATAGCTGCCATTTTCAGTTTCACATAACGTTTCCTAGTCAGATATAATAAATTATTTGTGATTTTTAAAATAACTATCTAGAAATAATTAAGAAATAAAAATTGAGTACATGTATAGCTTTGGTGCAGCATTCTAACTTTTCAAAGGTAACACCTTCACAGTTTAGCCCATTTCCTCCCAAAATAAAGATGAAATATAGTGATCTGTTTAATATTGATAAGCCTAAGTACTCATTCAGTCTTCATTTTAACTTGCATTAAGTGTCTCAAAGTTTCAAGAATATATTAAAAATGATAGTTGACTAGACATGTTCATTAATATTTGCAGCCTAGTTTATAACTGTTTTGATAAAATGAAAACAAGTAATATTTAATGTTACTGAAGTAATATATGGTTTCTGTTATATACTTACTTAATTTACTCTCTTTGATCTGCATGCACAATATGAAATCATGAAAGCAATAAACATCACCACACCAACACTGAGCAAGACGATTTCTACCAGGCCCAGGAGGTTTATTTTCCCAGTCACTTGATTTCTGAACATTTCCGCCTTCTCATCACCAATGGTACCAGTCTGTAATCAAGTTAATAAATAGTGTTATTTGAGTAGGTTTGAGAGCAGAATACTCAAAACTCTCCACTTATGTGTATCACTTTTATCGAAACAGCACACGAATGTCAGTCATCTTTATCTGCAAGACAAGCCTGTTGGAATTCTCTTTGTATGTCAAAGAACACAGTAAATGCCCAGGTAGAATATTTAGAGAGAGAGAGAGAGAGAATATTCCTTCCTTTAAACATGTTATCTAGTGTTATTGAATATACTGATTTCATTGATCGGTATAGCAGTCTTACTGAAATATTCTCCAGTTTCCCAGAGGTTGCTTCTTAGTGACAGAAGGAAATGGCAAAGCTCAACTGTTTCTATCCTCTAAAGGCTTATGCAATGCATTTCCTAATTCTGTGGTTTATCGGTTCCATGATTTATATTTAAAATATCTTGTCAGGCACTAGATAGACAGCCTACATCTACTCTTAATTTGCCCATTATAAGCTTGGGTGGTTTTATTAGCACTACAAGGCTCATATTGAGTTATTTGGAGTTTAATATTTTCATGACTCTTTCCTAACACATGTACTATGACAAGAAAAATTATCTAATAAATGTATTATGAAGTATTTTTATTTTCATAAAAGTTAGACTAAGTCTAACATAATCCTGATACTTCTGTATGACTTGTTTTAAAAAATAATTAATTATATAATTAATAATATATAAACTCACCCATAGATACAATGGAAAAACAAGTTCAAATACTGTGTGTGTGTGTGTGTATTTAATTTTCAAACATCAAAAACTTTTTCTGTATATTAAGCTTACTGTTTTTAGTGACTAATAGATAAAAATACTAACCTCATTAAGCCAAAGAATAGGGACAATATAGTTGTGCTTCAGATTCTTCAATGCTCTGTAATAAACATTGAAAATAAGTATGAAAATATATACTAATATGCTATACACATATGACAGATATTAGTAATTACTAGTGAAAATAAATGTTCAGAAATTAGTTGCTTTTACAACCTGGTTAAGTTACGTGCTTTGTTTCCCCTGTAATGAAGCATTTAAATTTTAATATTGCTGTTTCTCAGACATCTTTCCTACATACACATCTTTTTAATACAGATTTTTAAAAATATTTATTTATTTTTGGCTGCACTGGGTCTTCGTTGCCATACGTGGGCCTTTTCTAGCTGCGGCCAGCAGGGGCTACTCTGTAGTTGCTGTGCATGGGCTTCTCGTTGGAGTGGTTTCTCTTGTTGTGGAGCATAGGCTCCAGGAGCGCAGGCTTCAGTAGCTCTACATATGGGCTCAGTAGTTACGACTCAACAGCTCCAGAGCACAGGCTCAGTTGTTGTGGTGCACGGGGTTAGTTTCCCAGAGGCCTGTGGGATCTTCCCGTATCAGGTATCAAACCAGCGTCCCTTGCAGTGCAAGGTGGACTCTTAAGCACTGAACCATAGGAAAGCCATCTAATACAGGTTTTTTAATTAGAGTGACTTTTTCTAAGTATGTATTTTTCCTTTAAACAAATTCTACCCAGGAAACTAAAATATGAATGCTGAAACTATTGTCATAAAAATATTTGGACAGTTAGCAAAGAGAGAAATACCAGAAATACTCATTCCAAAATATGGGTAAGTACCATTTCACTACACATTAGATGTAATTCTAAATTACAAATGACAGTTATAAGCATTTGATAATTATTTAATGACATTAAGCCAAACAGAAGTTGAAATTTTATTTCCATCTCCTTTGATAGATATATCCGCATCTTACAAGAAAATTTGAAAAATCGAAATAAAACTTGTTTAAGAAACTCACTCAATTTTTTTTGCTGGCTTGACCAGCATGTTGACCTGCAGCCGTTTTGCAAACCGTAAAGTAAATCCAGTTATCTAAAAAGAGAACAAACTAATTACCAGCTTATTTTAAAAACATTCTTTTATAATATCCAGACCTTATTTTTGTTATGTAGAGCCTAAGGTGAAAGTGTACTACTTGAACCTGTGAAATTTGTTATTTATTAATTGGACTTAATCAGACATATTGAATATTACTATGAGTATATGCATATGTGTATACAGATATATCCTTGCCCAACCTAATGTCAAGGTTTAGTTAGATTTGTGATGTTTACTTGAATTGCTTTTGGGGAATTAGTAATGACATCAACAGTAGTGAAATCTAAAACTCATTTGACAAAATATATCCTGGAATTTAAATACATACTCAGTCAGAATCCATGTATCATCAGTATAATTATAATGTTACTTCTGTCATCATTTAAACTAAAATATGACTACTAAAGTCCTGACATTTCATTTAGCTGTTGAAAAGGGGAATATTAATATAAATGAAAAATTGAAACTATTAAACTATAGGGACTTAATAGATTTTTCTTGACAGTAAGAAATATATTTGATCTTGCCTCAAGTGCATGTATACCCATAAAAAATTTTTAATCCCTCATGATCTACAGGGTCCCTTCATATAAGCAATATTTGCAGTTAAGAATAAAGTACATTTGAAAGAGTAACATATAAAATCATTTTAATCCAAATAGAATGATTTTCATTATTCCTGACCTTTACTGAAAAACTAAAATTATCTTGACATTTCATAAGCAACAACAGGAAGAAATCACTGTAATTTTCCTTGAAGTAAAAATAAGTAATTTATTAAGAATGGAGTACAATAAATGTGACTAAATGTGACTGATAGAAAGGAGATAATTTAATTTTTTCTTCATTTTTATAAAATAAATCCGATCAATAAAGTATTTGCTTACAGGTTCAACATCTAAGTACGTGCTGTGTTCTTCTTCATTTGGACTTAAGCTTTCAATAGGTTCTGCAAGTTCAGGACTTCCATGTAGAAAATGAGGAAGTGAAATGTACACAGGTTTTCCTGAAAGCAAGTTTTAAGAGACAGTTGGGATAAATCATTTTCCTCATTTCATATACCACCTAGGAAAGATTTCCTTGAAAACAAAGCTTTATAATTTAAAAAAAGAAATGCAAATTTGGCTTTGAAATCTAATCAGGGGATGAGAGTGAGGGAAAATTATAGTATCTGATCACTTTTGAACAAAAATAAAATGTAAACTTCTACATCATCCTACTGACTATTTAGTTAATGTCTGTTGTTCATCCCTTAAGGTGTTTATTTTCACCTTAGGTGTTTTCAATATGTAAAGCTTAGCTACGGAACACAAAGTTACAACCATATACCATCATGTTTCAGGCTGTAAAATGTCTTTGGACTGAGAATTTATTTAAAGAGGCTTTTCTTTCTTTATTCTCACCCACTCTAACATGAAGAAGGTAAGCAAAATAAGATAGACTCCAGATGCCATGTTTGAATCAATTTTTGTTTCAGAGACATCCTAAAATATACTTATTTTATTTACAGATTCTAGATTAGAATAAGAAAAATGTCAGATGGACAAGTTGGGATGCTCAAAGTATTCTGCAAACTATTTTCATTTTACCCTACATCTAAAAGGAGCACAGCCATTCTGCACAGCAAAAGAAATGGTCAGAAATGAAACGGGTAGGAGAAAATACTTCCAAAACACGTATCCCATAAGTGATTAACATCCAAAATATACAAGAATTCACGCAACTCAAAAAACATAAATAAACCATTTAAAAATGAGCAAAAGACCTAAAGAGACATTTTCCAAGTAGCACGGGAAGTATCGATAAGCATGATTATACCTAATAAAAACTAACTTTTGGAACACGAAAATAACTGAGACCCTGAAGCAAGACAAACATCAAAACAAAAATATCCTACCATCACTCTTACTTTCTGCCCTTATTGCTTTCTCACTTTATATTTCTGGTGGAAAGGAATCCTGGGTGAAGTTTACATTTTAAAGGATAATGCAAATTATGCCATGGATTGTGACACTGAGAACTTGTACTCACCTTCTTTGCATTTGCCAATGTCTAGCACACCATATAAGGTACAATTTTTTGAGATGATTTTTTCTGTGCAGAAACAGTGGTTGTCTGGATTTTGAAATGGAGATGCAAAAGCAAAGGATGGAAGAATAAATCTATACACAGGGATTCCTTTCAGATTTATTTCAGCTCCAAACACAGCATAGATGGACCTGAATACAGATAAGAAAGAGCTTCATTCTGGGAATCTAAACTTCGCTGTGGAAATTTGTTTTATCTTCTATTTAAATTAATACTATTGCTGCCTTAAATTAGAAAAATTAGATATAATCTTATTAGAATCCTTACCTTTTAGGGAAAAAAAAAAACTTGCAAAATTTTAAGACACACTAGAACTTAATACTTGAGTATGAGCTATTCTTATCTTTGTTTTCAAACGCTTCTGAGAAATATTTTTGCTTGTGAATTACCGTGGAGTATTTACAATTAAGGCATTCCTCACAGTTAGTTTCGTTTATGGATTAAATATTTTCTAATCTCCAGTTGACTATTTGAAGAAATGCTGTTCTCTTCAATTTTACAGATAAGGAAAAAGATTCAGAGATATTATGCTTGCTTTACGAAACAGTGTTAAGAAACCAGGTGAGCATTCAAGGATAGACGCCAGCGCTTGCGTGATGGCCTCTGGGCCCCCATCAATTTGAAAAGATGCTGTATGGTCAGTGGGGCGCATGGACATGGTTCTGTGTTTGTGGTATCCTCTTCTTTACAAAGACTGGGCATGCCTTTCTAGATTTGACTGTTATCACTCTTACTGCTAATTTAGAAAAAGAATGAAAAAAGTAGTTCTTACTTAAAAATAACAAAAAGAAACTGATTTGCATTATACACAACGTCCTTCTACATCAAATTTTAAAGACTCATAAATACATTGTGTGTGTGTGTGTGTGTGTGTGTGTGTATATTGGTGGCTCAGTTGTGTCCAACTCTTTGCAACCCCATGGGCTGTAGCCCACCATGGTCCTCTGTCCATGGGATGCTCTAGGCAAGAATACTGGAGTGGTCTGCCATTACCTTCTGCAGGGCATAAATACATCATGAATTTCACATTGTATTTATTCTTAATAGATCAGGAAAAAAGTCCCTAAAAGTATTTTCTTTTTCTCAAATAACATGATTAATAAGCATGAGTTTCTTGGTCTGTGTTTTATCACTTAGAGAAAGAATTCTGACTTGGAAAAATACATCATTGTCTTTCTCTTACCTGCAAATATCAGAGGAGAAAAATTGCAATACCCTTGTCTTCTCAACAAAAGGTGGAAATGAGGCTGCATCTGTTTAAAAACCAAACCAGTGGCAAGGGATTAGATGGAAAGAGTGCATCTTAGACAAATCTAGAAATCTTGATTCCAGCATGGTTAAGAGAGATATGATGCAAACTGTATATATAAAATTAAAATTCTCCAGTAACTGCATTTTAAAGATGAAAAAAAAAATGTATCAAGTATATGTTGTTTAACCCTATATATCAAAAATACCATCATTTTAACATATAAAAATTAACAAATTTCTGAAAATCCAGTGTTTATACTTACCCTATTTCAGTTTGTACTAGCTGTGTTTCAAGTGCTGCTGAATTGTGACCTGTAGCTGCTGCTGCTGCTGCTGCTGCTGCTGCTGCTAAGTTGCTTCAGTCGTGTCCGACTCTGTGCGACCCCATAGACGGCAGCCCACCAGGCTCCCCCGTCCCTGGGATTCTCCAGGCAAGAATACTGGAGTGGGTTGCCATTTCCTTCTCCAATGCATGAAAGTGAAAAGTGAAAGTGAAGTCGCTCAGTTGTTTCCGACTCTTAGCGACCCCACGGACTGCAGCCAGCAGGCTCCCCCATCCATGGGATTTTCCAGGCAAGAGTACTGGAGTGGGGTGCCATTGCCTTCTCCGATGTAGCTAGCAGCTACCATATCTAATAAGACTGTATACTATACGTAGTCACTGGTATTCTGTTTCATATTAAATTTTCCCATTCCATAAGTACAGATGAAAGTTTTTAAAAATGTCAAAATTACGTTGTCAAAATTACGTTGTTAAAACTGCAATTTTATGTTTTTAAATCTTCCATCTATCAGTAGAATAGCAATTTTTTAATCTTGAGATTCCTTTAAAACTCATTTTTGTAAATGTTGTTTGTACTTTTAATAGCAATCCATTCACCTACCCTTATGGCTGATCAATATTTTTTAAATCACTAAACAATTTCACACAAATGGTTGGAAAATGTACACATCAAACTAAAAAGGGCATTTTTTGAGCTTAGTAAATCTTTACTACGGTTGTGCTCCATAGTACACACTGGATGTAAGAAAAAATAGCTAGATAATTCCTCCATTTGCTCCACAAATTAATATCACCAAACATGAGCCACCACTGAATGTGTTTGTTCAAAACAGTAAGACCTACCCTTCAGTTATGAATACCATACTCTTTTTCTGGTAACGGCTCTGACCTTGTGATTTTATTACATTTCACTTACTTTTTGTGATAGGTGAAATATAACAGAGGATCTCAGTGAACCTGATAGAGACATTGAGAGAATGGGATACTGAAGGTTAAATTCCCCAAATAGGTCCCTGAATGGGCCTTGCCTACAACTGCTGTCCCAACACCTTAGCCATTAATGGAAAAGAGTACACTGAAAATCTTTAAAAACCATCGGAAATATCATCAAAGATTATGTTGTAATGACACCAGTAACTACCAAGAGCCATGACCATAACATAGCTGATACTAGCAGGGCTCTCTTTTTTTAAAATACATTCAAATATAAATAAATGTTTTCATTTTATGTCTTTAAACTTAATGAAGAAGATAGAGGAAGTACTTCTAAATCATGATTTAAAAATCAACTTGCATCCATTTACATTTCATTAGTCTTTTTCTCAGAGAAGGCAATGGCACCCCACTCCAGTACTCTTGCCTGGAAAAATCCCATGGACGGAGAAACCTGGTGGGCTGCAGTCCATGGGGTCGCTAAGAGCTGGACACACCTGAGCAACTTCACTTTCACTTTTCACTTTCATGCATTGGAGAAGGAAATGGCAACCCACTCCAGTGTTCTTGCCTGGAGAATCCCAGGGACGGGGGTGCCTGGTGGGCTGCTGTCTATGGGGTCGCACAGAGTCAGATACAACTGAAGCGACTTAGCAGCAGCAGCAGCAGTCTCTTTTTCTAGTACTGTGACCAAGAATCTCCCATCAGAGTCCCTGGTCTACCCGGTCAATCTTTGCTCCTAGTTTGTTTTACTGTTATTTTCTTCTTAGATACTTTTAATTTCATGCTTGATTCTATGTATATGTTACTGTCATTAATGGATCCTCTTATTACTGTTTTAAAAATGCTCTATTTTTTGTTTTAGACTAAGATTTAAATATATTTTAAGCCCATAAGCAATAGTTTACTATTTAGGAGAAGCACACTATATTTCTCTCTTAAGGACTGAAGTGTATGCTTATGAAATTAAAGTTAGTGGTATTGGGACAGTTGACTATTTACAGAAATGAGCTACTTGGAAAGGATTTCTTCACCCATCACCATGACTCTAAAGTGTTGCGAAGCAAATTCAGCGGTGGTTTTACTGGTGTTTTTTTTGTTTGTTTGTTTTTTTAGCAGAGTGTAAACAAAATTAAATAAACCTGTGAAACTCAGCAATACCTTTGTGAAAATGAACGTTCTCTATGTTTCCTTCTTATTTTCTTTTATGTACTTTATGTATAATATTTTTTTCTTCATTGTGTTACATTCTTCTAAAGTGTTAACCTTATCAACTTTACACGCACAATATTCTGCTTCTGCTTCTTAGTAGCTGGAAGATCACCTTTGATTTTAAATACCTAATGGTATTTTATTCCTATTACTTTTTAAAATTTTAATACTTAAACTAATAGGCATATGTGTACTTTGCTTTTCCTTAAGGAGAATAATAAACTGGATCTATCACACTCTGAATCTAAAGTCCTAGTACCTTCTTTCTTCCCAGCTCTAATTCACAGTTATTTTTGCATACATTTCTCATGGTTAGTACAGATGCAGCTGTGTTTTATTGTTGTTGTTTTCTTTCTCATTTTAATCACCTCATTTAAAATCTGTGTTCAGCCTTGAACGTCTCTGATTCTGCCTCATATCGAAACCTGCACTTGGACACAAGTTTTACTTTTGTATTTATCTTGATTTTTTAATTCTTTAAGTTTTAAACTATTCAGTTCAGTTTTGTCCGACTCTTTGTGATCCCATGGACTGCAGCATGCCAGACTTCCCTGTCTATCACCAACTCCCAGAGCTTGCTCAAACTTGTGTCCATCAAGTTGGTGATGCCGTCCAACCATCTCATCCTCAGCCGTCCGCTTCTCCTCCTGCCTTCAAATTTTCCCATCATCAGAATCTTTTCTAAGGAGTCAGTTCTTTGCATCAGGTGGTCAAAGTATTGGAGTTTCATCTTCAGCATCAGTCCTTCCAATGAATATTCAGGACTGATTTCCTTTAGGATTGACTGGTTTGATCTCCTTGCAGTCCTTGGGACTCTCAAAAAGAGTCTACTCCGACACCACAGTTCAAAAGTATCAATTCTGCACTCAGCTTTCTTTATGGTCCAACTCTCACACTCATACATGACTAATGGAAAAACCATAGGTTTGACTAGACAGACCTTTGTCGGCAAAGTAATGTCTCTGCTTTTGAATATGCTGTCTTGGTTTGTCATAGCTTATATAGTATTTCCAAAACGTGCAAACAGTAACTACTACTCTAAAATATTCTACCCCCTTACTTCTGTGGCCAGGAAGGAAGTTCACTTAAGTAAAGCTTTTACGAAGCAAACATTTCCCAAGGAATGCAGTAAAGGCTTATCTTCAATGGTTAATATTCAGAAATCCCATCACATTAGACTGATATTTAATAAGCCTATATATAAGTATAGAGACTCTGAATTATGTTGTAGGGATACAAAGATAAGTAAATGCATATCCTCAACCCCCAGAACATTGTAGATATGATGGAAGATTTGTGGGAGAAAGAAGGTGGTTTCATTGTGATATTACCACAAAACAGATGTCCTTACCTGTACCATTAATCAGGTCACAATAACTTGACCAATAGGAGAGATTCCTTAGGAATTAAAAAAAGAAAAAGAAAATGATCAGTCTCATTTCAGGAGCACCTTCTCATATTACATTGTCTATTATGAGTCAGTATTTCTGCAGAAATAATAACAATTAATTAGACTAGATGTGACAGGTGCTAAGTTTAAGAAATGTTCTAAGTCATTTGGTCTATGTATTGTTTGAAGCCGGCATCTTGTTGAGATAAAGGAAGAGCTTGATAATACTAAGTAGCTAGATTATAAAATAAAAGCTGCCAAAATTTGGTAGTTAGGAACAACTTGGAAAAGATAAAGTTCTGCAAAAAGAAAATTTAAAAACACGTATCAGACATTTAGATGTCTACTTCAAGAAAGTTTTTTGTTGTTGCTCCAGTGGGAGAAATGGAGTATTTCATATTATGTTGAAGTGTCCAGCTGAGGAGGAAGATACTAAATGGTTAACTGATATAAACTCATTATGAGAGAAAAGAGTAGAATGTGGAAAAGGAAAGAGATGTTTGATTAATAGAGATTTAGAAACATGTAGAAAATCAATATATACTTTTCCTCTCAACTCTTGCTTGAGCTGGCATTAAAGCAGGATGAAGTTTATTAATTTATATTCTGGTATCTACATAAAATATACATGTGTGTGTATATTTATATATGGAAATAATGAAAACAACAGTAGTTATAGTTTCTCTGTATGCTCAACCACTTTTTGGTGATGGAAAAATGGTTTTGTGACTCTAACATACCATCCAGTAAGATGTCAAGGCAAGCTATTGCTTCTTTTTTAAACAGAATAAGCTGTCAGTCATGTTCAGTCGGTTAAGTTAACCTTATCATAATCTTAAATGAAATTCTTACTCCAATTTGGAGCATTTAGTAACTCTCCTTAAAAACTGGTAATATTGAAATGCAAGAAATTCTCACTTTCCTCAATATACAGAGATGTGATTTCCCTAAAATGAACATTTAGAAGTGTTTGTTTTCCTCCATTAGAATTTTCAAAATGATAAAAGACTGTGAACTCTGTAGATGAAAAGTCTACATGAGTGAGTATTTAACTGTTTTAGGCAATTTTTAGGGACACACTCAGTGTGAAGTAATGGTTACTTAATCATAAAAATATTTCATCTCTTTTGATTTTGATCACTTTATTCTTTGTCAGGAATTACTGATCTTAAAACTCTAATTTCAACTTTGAGGAGAAAAGCTTTTCCCCATTGATGTTTATTGGGCTTCTTTGTATTTTAGCTAGATGACAGATTAGGTGTACTGCACATAAACAGGCAGGAACTTGGGAGAAGTAGGAAATCATGGGTATGTGAACATATCTCATTCTACTACTACTTCATAGGAAGTGTACACTTTATTTTCAGGTTTAATATGTCAGTTTTGGAACAGGAAATAATAATTCCATTTTTTGCATTGACAATGGTTTAAAAAGCTGAATTATCAATATAGAAAATTATTTCAGGAAAATTTTTAAGGGACAAGTCATGAAAATGTTCACATGGATTCATTGAACATTCATCTTTATAGGTACATTTAATTATCTCCCTGGAATGAATGATGTTTTTTGACATGCTCAGTTAAAAAAGAAACAGGAAGATGTCTGTATTCTGACTTGCTAGATGATGAGTTGATATATTGATTTTCCTCATTTTCATTTATGTCATTGTTGCGTGTAAGATAATACCGGTTATGCAGCAGAGATGGAAGTAGTCCCTTTAGATTTCTTTATGTAAGAGAACTTGTTCATAAAGGTGAACCCTCCAGTGGGGCTGATACTCAGCAAAAATGCACTAGTGTGACCAGTCATCACAACTAAAGGATTAATGCCTGGTAGACCTAGGGAGTTTCTAGGGCTGAGATACAAACAGCTCTGTCCCACAGGTTGTGCCTGTGCTTTACCAGCTGGTAAATAAATTTCTTGCCTGCCTTAGAGTATCCTAGTGACACACACTTTGCCTGGATACTTACTTTCTGCCTTTGTATGTGTCAATTATAGCAACTTTGCTTATGTCGTCCTTTCCATTGAAAACTTTGTAAATTCCATCCGCAGTATTATTGTACTGAAGAGATACAAGAAACAATTACTTGTACAACAAACCATACTTTCCAAGTTATTAAATATGTAATTAACTCACATTTCTCAGTGGTTGTTCATAATTATTTCATACGATTTTAAATATACATGCAATAGTTTCAAAATTATTGGTCTTTAATATTTTAAAAAGACAGAATACAAAAGGTGACTAAAAATAAGTGCTAGATGCCGAGACAAAGTAAGGTAACAAATGCCAAAGCTGTCGTGATCAAACTCTAGCGCTCTCTGTTTTATTTAATCCAGAAAGGCCATTTTGATCACTACTCCTGATATATTGAGGTGAGGCGAGAGTGAACAAGACCTATGAGAAAAATGACCAATGTCTGGACATTGTCCAATGTTATGATCTCTAAGTAGTTACTAAGACGAAGTGCACAAAATTAACAACAGAATTAGCCGAGGAAAGAAATAAGAATATGTGAGTGAAATAATAGTAACTGAATTTATCTCCCTTAAGGCTTTCTGTATTCATATTTGATTGATATATGAACTTGCAACGCTAAAAACCATCTAAAGTAAAATAACAATGAACTGCAAAATATAATTAATATCTCATATAGTGCCAAAAGGAATCACAGTAAAATTTTCCATGCAATAGTCACCTTGTCCTATTTGTAATTCAGAACATTCTGCCATAACTAAGTACATCACCAAATTCACTTTTTATCTCCAAACTGCCATTTCATGAGTTTGTAGATAGAAGTTCTTATCAGCTCTGAGCACTGCGCTCACTCACGGAAGTTCTTACCAACTAAATCCGAGAGAATACAACATGCTGATGTATCAA
The DNA here is from genome assembly GCF_029378745.1 of Bos indicus. Classification (NCBI taxonomy): domain Eukaryota; kingdom Metazoa; phylum Chordata; class Mammalia; order Artiodactyla; family Bovidae; genus Bos; species Bos indicus. The sequence continues at coordinate 40,725,053 of NC_091763.1, forward strand.
TCTTGTGTACAATTTAAGGTGACTTTTAAATTTACACTGAAACAATTTTTAAAGAATGATATGATGAATATAATTAACAAAAATAAAATACAGCTTAAACTTTTTTTTTTTTTTAGACAGGAAACCAAAACCAAAAACAGTATTCAAACTCTTAGCACCTTATAACCTAATTTTAGACAATTGCATATTTATCTAGGAGTGGAAACTTGATTAAATGGCCACTTCTTAATCTTAAACTTAATTGTCAAATCCAGATAAGTAAATTTTCCCAACCAGGAAAGCTAAATCCATGTGAGGTAGAGATTTTTTAAAACTTATGGTATGTATTCTGAGATCTGAAATAGGGTTTAACACACTGAATGATAAACTTATGAATTGCCAATGTGATTATATTTATCCAGTTAAAGTCTAACAGTATCAACATTTATAATTGTTACTCACAGGATAAAACACACCAATTGTAGTAGTAATAGGATATGGAACCAAATTCAAGAATGGATCCGTATAGCCCCACAATAGTTCTTTCAAAGTTCTGTTTTGAAACATAGAAGATTTGGACTTTTTGATAAATGAATTGAGTATTCCTTGCATAAATGTATTTGGATACAGCTGTGGTGCAGCCTGCAAAAAAAAAAAAAAAATCATGGTTTAAGACACCAACTGCAATATCACTTTCTTAACAAATAAATATAAATACAAGAATTAAACTGAATAAAACAATTTCCAGCTATCTTTAAAATGACTGCCAAATCTAGCCAGGACTAAAGTATATTATTTCTTCATCTCTTAATGATTACATTTCTCTGTGGTTGTGTGGGCCACAGGAAGAGGAGTTTCAAAGTTAAGTCCTACTTTTTGACAAATTTTACTTATTTATTTCATTAGTGATTTATTTTGGCTGTGCTGAGTCTTCGTTGCTGTGCACGCTTCTCTCTAGTTGCCTTGAGCAGGGCCAGTCTCTAGTTGTGGTGCACGGGCTTCTCATTGTGGTGGCTTCTCTTGGTGCAGAGCATGGGCTCTCGGGTGTGCAGACTTTAGTAGCTGAGGCATGTGGGCTCAGTGGTTGCGGCTCCCCAGCTCTAGAACACGTGCTCAACACTTGCGGTGCGCAGGCTTAGCAGCTCTGAGGCATGTGGGATCTTCCTGGACCAGGGATTGAACTCATGTCTCCTGCATTATCAGGTGGATTCTTTATCACTGAGCCACCAGGGAAGCCCCATAAATCCTTTTTAAAATGATACACTCTAAGTGGTCTTCTAATTAGTCTTCAGTTGTTTATTCTATCATCTTGTCATCTTTCCAAATGATCGTAATTCAAAATAATAACATAAGAAAGCATTTTTATAAAAATGAAAAAAAAAAAGATATCTAATTGCAGTTTTAATCATGAGATTATTTACAGTTGGGTTCTAGAGGATTTCAAAATCAGTAATTTTGCTGTTGTCTACTCACTGCTACAGCCAGGTTGAGAATGGTGAACGTGTCATCCTCAGTTCCAACTGATAGCGAGGGTTCAAAGATGGCGCCATTGGGCTGCAGGAAAGAGACCGTGTGGGTCTCAGGGTCCTGGGTTATATTTTCCTTGGCTAGATAACGAACTCTGAAAAACAGGAGGAACTAAAACTCAAAAGCATTGTTTCAAATGAATGTCATTCATTCTTGCAACAAATAATTTTAAGTACATAGACTAGACTGTGTCAGAAATTATGCTAAACAAGTAGACCAAAAGGATAAGCAAGCTGATGGTGAGACTCTAGCAAATTAGAGAAGGAAGGTCTTAGATGTACATACCAGGGGAGAAGGAATACATGTTATTATAGGAGGTTACACAGATTCTGTGAGAAGACAGAATAGGTACAAACCCAGGCTTGGGATGGTTATGGTGGGATAATGGACAGGATACAATTCCATATAAGTGGTTTGAGTGAAAGATAGAACTTTAACTTGGTAAAATATGGTAGAACATATAGGATAAGTAAGAACATGGTAAATAACATGTTTCAACATGGTTGGTTTATAGTGTCTGAGGAAGGGGGTGGTAGAAAACACAGCCACTGAAATGAGCAATATTTCAAAGACTAAAGGATTGCATTCTACATTCAGATGTTCACCTTTTATCTTGAGGGTGAGGGGAAAATACAGAAGTTGAAGCAGGGGAATATTATGAGCCCGTTTTCTTATATTAGAAGGACTGTTCAAAGTAAATAGCCTTTCTATCACTGGCTTGGCTATAATTTTCATTATTTTAATGAAAGTTAAAGATGGCAATGGCACCGCACTCCAGCACTCTTGCCTGGAAAATCCCATGGACGGAGGAGCCTGGTGGGCCGCAGTCCACCGGGTCACTAAGAGTCAGACAAGACTCAGCGACTTCACTTTCACTTTTCACTTTCATGCATTGGAGAAGGAAATGGCAACCCACTCCAGTGTTCTTGCCTGGAGAATCCCAGGGATGGGGGAGCCTGGTGGGCTGCCGTCTATGGCGTCACACAGAGTCGGACACGACTGAAGCGACTTAGCAGTATCAGCAGCAAAGATAACTAACAATATATTTCCACATCACAGATCAATTCCTCTCCAACCCTACCCCATGTATGGAATAGTTACTAGTTCTGAGCTCCTGGCTGTAATCTCTAGGCAGAGTACCAACTACTTTCTAGGAATGTGGTGAAGGGTAATATCATGGGAAAAAAATATTTTGTACATACAAGATATTTACTGAGATGAAATAAGGTGTACATTATTCACTGCTCTATCAAATATCCGAATGTCTCTATCATGTGATCTAATAGTTATTTGTTGTTATCTAAGATAAAAATTGACAAAATATGGGACTGAAATAGAAAAAACAAAACCAACCAGAAAAGCCTGACCTGATTTCAATCAAGTATAATAAAAATGTAGGTTCCTATGCCATAGGTATTATGAGTATTTTGTATCCCCAAGCAGTGTCTGGTACATGGATAAGTTCTTGGTAAATAGTTTTGAATGAAGAAATTATTTTTTACATTCTTTAAAAAGAGAATTCACAAAAATATGGAAATATATATTATTTCTAATACAATTTCATCAAGCTCTTTATTGTTTATTCTCCTTGGAGTAGTGTAGACATACAAAGAATATAAATATGTGAGACATCATCCTGGAGAATCTATTACTAATCAGTTACTCTTTTATATTAGATAGTTATATGTTAAAATGATATTACATATTCATATTTAAAATTAAAATAATTTTCAGGAACATTTATATTTATATAATTGAAATAATAGCAATATAAGTAAGTGTAAGTAACTGAAAGTCACTCATTGGTGTCTGACTTTTTGCGACCCGATGGACTATACAGTCCATGGAATTCTCCAGGCCAGAATACTGGAGTGGGTAGCCTTTCCCTTCTCCAGGGTATCTTCCCAGCCCAGGGATCGAACCCAGGTCTCCCGCATTGCAGGTGGCTTCTTTACCACCTGAGCCATAGTTGTGACCCAAATTGTAGTTTACTTAGTTGTACTTACATTATACCAGCAGATGGCACTCACTAACAGAAAAAAAAATCCTTCTAACTGAGGTCTGTGTTTACAATGTACTTGAAAAAGAGATTATAAGTACTCAAGTTTTTGTTTAAAAATTAGAATGTACACAGGTTTTACAGAGTGTTGGTTAATAAGGTTAAAGGGAGGAAATTGCTTCATATTTTGTTTTCCATGTACTCCTGGCAAAGCAAAGTAATTAAAAAATTAATGTTCTATCTGAGAATATTCTGAAGGAGTTACCAGGTCTTCATAGAGATGATATACATAACTAACATCTCAGTCCAGGAAGTTTCATGCTTTGACTCATGTCACACCCTGTCAAAGTTTCATCAAGCTCACTTCAGCAGCTAAAAGGCAAATAAGCCTGTGTGGTTCTGTTGAGGAGGGACATCCTCTTCCACTTCCAACTTCAACTGAATTCAGGGTGTAATTGATAGGAAGTAAATTCACCTCAGCACGTGGAAGACTCTCAAACTATTAACTTTTTCTGAAAGGTAACCATTGTTTTTCCCATTATTTAGGGCATCTAGGTAGACAGTAAGGATTCCTTTGGCAACATCATAAAACATCATGAGATTCCTTTAGAATTGTTATATAAATTTGAGTTTGTTTACATACTTTAGCTGAAAATCCAACTTCTCCAACCCTCACCTCATTGCTTCTCCAAGTAAATGAATTATATCTAATCCACTCTATTTTTATCATGAAGGTTTTAGCCTCCAAGAATAAGATATGTATCTTATCACCTATCCAGAGCAGGACTGGGACAGGATTCTATATTATGATTGTTTTTTACATTCCACAATGAATACCCTTAAAAGTAAAAACATACCCCCCGACACACAAACAAGCAAAAAAATTAAGCAAAACCTGTGATGAGACAGATCTCAAATACCACCTATTTTCTCTTATCACATGTATTCAGTTCTCTCAGGGTATGATTTTTAATCTGTTATGGTTTGGCGGTTTAGTCGCTAAGTCATGTCTGGCTCTTGAGACCTCATGGACTGTAGCCCGCCAGGCTCCTCTGTCCATGGGGTTTCCTGGGCAAGAATACTAGAGTGGGTTGCCATTTCCTTCTCCAGGGGATCTTCCCAACTCAGGAATTGAACCCAGGTCTCCTGCACTGCAGGCGGATTCTTTAACAACTGAGCTATAACGAAGTTTAGTCAGTTATACTTAGATTGTATTAGGTCATACGTGAGTTCTAGATTTTCAGAGTACATGTTTTTTTGGAATAAGATATTCAGATATCTTATTATATCAGGTTTTTGATAGTTATCTAAGAAGTATAAGACTGAAAAAAAATTTTTTTTAATATTTCTGAAAGTAAGATTATTTTCTGTAACAATGAAAACCAAGACTTCTTTGACCGAGTTGTGAATAGTCATAGACATATGTCTGAAGACAGGAGATGGGGATAATTATTAGGATGGAATAGTACCATGGCACTCTACAGCTTATATATTATGTTATAGCAGCAGGCATCACCCTCCCAACTACTGTTACTTCATTATATTTGAGCAAGAGTTGCTGATATAGAAATAAATTAATGCATGGAGAGGAAAGAAATTATATAATTATAGACTACCTAAAACAAGTAAGAAAATAAAACTATGAATTATAAATCTTTACAAATATGAACTTTTGTGATAATACTTGATTATTGTCTATAACTAGTTGTAATTATCCTTGAAAAATCATATTTATATAGCAAATGATACAACATGACTTAATTCTGTTCCCATATGGGGTCTATAAATGTCCTAATACCTGGCTAAGGTTAGTGTTTTTAGCATTTCAATCTATAATTTTGATAGGGGGAAAATGTATGCAAATATCTAGGAGTTACCAGTTTCCAGGATTTTGTCATTGTGGACAAACCATTTAACTTACCTGGTGTCAGTCTGATTTTTAAATTTACAAAATGAAAAGTTCTGGCTAATTATTTCCCCCTATATCTGATGGATCTTAGATTCTATTCAAAATGTGTTAAACTGTTAAGGCATGTAGATAAAGGTATTTTTTATTCAGTCTTTGTACTGGAGAAAATATAAGAATGAAACTACTGCATAAATACACTCTTAAGACCTGAAAAATAGTTTGAATAGAAATCCTAAGCAGGTATTTTACTTACATAGAAGTTTAATGCTGTGGTTAGCAAAACTGACTATGTACTACAATCACCCAGAGTATTTGTAAAACTCATTACCAGTCTCAAACCAAGGGTCTCTGATTCACTTGGTCTAAGGTAGGGCCTGAGAATTTGCATTTCTGCCTAGTTCCCAGGTGATGCTGATACTGCTGGTCCAGGAGCCATACTTTTAAAACTACTCATGTACCTACACTTTTCAATTTTAAGATTTTAAAATACTCATTTTTTAAATTTTTGATAGATTTTTTTCTATTTAGATGCATATTTCAGAGTTTTTAAAACATATATGCCACAAGTATAAAACACATGTGACTTGTTACATGTAGGGTAGTTAACTGATGCTGGTAAATTCATAATAAAACCTGTTTTTTAATTACCATTAAATCCTTAGATTAGGATTTTATGTAGGCAGAAACAAAATATTTCCATATATATTAATGGTAAGAAAATAATAAGTACATTTCAATACAATGACATTTGTCAAGTGAAAGCTTTTTCAGAAATACCTGTGTTCAAGGAAAGAGTGCCACGTATTTTGGCGACTCACCTGTATGTGTAAGGACCTCTTTGCTTAACTTTAATTTTGCTGCTGTTAACTGTCACTTCATCTGGATTCTGCACATCAAATATCCAAAACTGTCTGTAAACATCTGTGCCTGTTTTAACCCAATTTTTAAAAGCAATTGTGCCTTCTTCAAGGACAACTTCCTATGAAAAAGAAAATGTTTGGGTTATTTTTTTGTAGCCAATATGGGCACCTGTTGGGAGTTTAAAATTTTTCGTTAGTCAGTGAAAGACCAAGCTGAAGTATCCTGCTCATGAAAACCTTTGCAACCTGCCACATGCTTGCAACAGAAATGTTTTCAACACATTATGGTAGCAATCTCTTTCAGTCAGCCTTTTACAAGGAAAATCAGTGTGTAATATTGCAAACATGTCTGGTGATTGTAAGCCAACCATTGGCAAGCTTTAGAGTGACCCTATTTCAATATTGCAATAATTTGTAACTATTTATTAAGCAAGATTAAAGCATTTCAAAAAAGTACTTATCAGGTTGAATATAAATTTCTAATGTACCGTCAATGATTCAGACTGAAGAGGCAAAATGGAAAAACAGAAAAATCTAGTGGAATTAGAAGTTTTCTCATTTTCTTCAGAATTTGGATACTTCAGGGGAAAGTCAGTTAACATTTGTTAAGAAAAACACAGCTTTGATTTCTCCCTTTCAAAACCCTGATCAATGAGGCTTTCCTCTCAGTACATTTGCATAAACCTATTAGTACATGTTTCCAAGATTACAGTAGTCTAATTCATTATTATTTGGTTAATACTTTAAAAATAAAAGATGAAATACAGAAGTTTTCTTTTCTTTTTTTGTGAAATCAGAAAATCCAACATTAGAAGTATCTACTAGTTTAGGTATCTTTTAGTATGGATATATAAGTATCTATTAATAGTTTAGGAGCTGAGACAGAATAGAGAGTCACCAAACCCTTTAAGGTCAATTTTATTATCTGTAAAGTAAGGGAGTTACCATAGATGCTCTCCCAGGTTCCTTCCAAGGCTTTTACTCTCTGAGCAAGAAGCCTATGGCGCTCTAGCAGCTAATGGAGACAAAGGTGACTTTGTGGCAGGCAATGTTTCCAATTAACTACCTTGGAAGGAACACATACTCAGGTGTAAAGCTCCAGCTTACCCTTTTACTGCTAGAGGAAGAGGAAGGAAAGCATTTCACAGAAAATAAGCCTTAAAAAACCCACAAGAACAATGTCACCTGTTTGTTTAGTTCACCAGGAAGCATCAATTCATAGAATGATGGATCAGAAAAGGACAGTGAACATGAGCACATTTCTAGGAGAGCATGCTGACACTCTGAGAAACCAGGTATCTGGCCCGAGGGTCACTGAGGCAAATGCCTAGTGGCAGAATCACCATGAAGATCCTAATCTTGACCCTTAGGCTAGTCCTCTTTTACACCGAGTTACTATTTTTTGTTCCTGTCACCTCTGCACTTAGTTGGTAGAAGTCAAAGTGAATTAGCAATCTTCAGGACACTTGACTTATTGCTTAATGGAGAAAAAGAGAGAATTCCTTAGAGAAGAACAGGGCATCAACTAAAATGTCATTACAAAATCCTGTGCTGTCACAATCCTTTTACACTGGGTACATTGCGACTGTTAAAGCAGTGTGAGACCTTAGTACTTTTAACAAGCAATTGTCCTTGAAGATTGCCTTATTACTCCTAAAAAGTCTTAATTCCATAGCAAACCCAAATCAAGACAAAATTATGTATAGATAAGTATTATGTCTATTCTAAATGTAAAGGTGTTTACTGTAAATGAGCAGGGTTTTGAAGCTGAAATCTACATGGAAGCTGCAAGCTATTTTCATTTACCCGTTTCAGGAGACATTATGAGAGGAGAACACACATGAACATATACACATGCACATTATTGCTTTCGCACTGTAGAATCTTAAAGACTAGTATAATATCAATTGTTTATCATTACTTCTCAATACACATATTTTATTTGAATAATGTACTTGCTGCTGCTGCTGCTGCTAAGTCACTTCAGTCGTGTCTGACTCTGTGCGACCCCAGAGACGGCAGCCCACCAGGCTCCCCTGTCCCTGGGATTCTTCAGGCAAGAACACTGGAGTGGGTTGCCATTTCCTTCTCCAATGCATGAAAGTGAAAAGTGAAAGTGACGTCGCTCAGTCGTGTCCGACGCTTAGCGACCCCATGGACTGCAGCCCACCAGGCTCCTCCATCCATGGGATTTTCCAGGCAAGAGTACTGGAGTGGGATGCCATTGCGTTCTCCAAATAATGTACTTGGTGGGACAGAAATCTCCCTAAGGCTTGTGCATTTTATATAAAGAAACATTGTAACTGTATCATGTCTTTCTTCTAAGGGCCATGAGTTACTTTGTCTTATTTGTCAATCTGGAGATAACTTTTTTAAATGGGGAAGTTGAAACACAAAGAGTTGAAATGACTGCATTGAATTTCTAGCTTTAGAGTTAGGGTCATCAGTGTCAGACTTTATTTTTCTGGGCTCCAAAATCACTGCAGATGGTGACTGCAGCCATGAAATTAAAAGACGCTTACTCCTTGGAAGGAAAATAATGACCAACCTAGATAGAATATTCAAAAGCAGAGACATTACTTTGCCAACAAAGGTTCGTCTAGTCAAGGCTATGGTTTTTCCTGTGGTCATGTATGGATGTGAGAATCGGACTGTGAAGAAGGCAGAGCGCCGAAGAGTTGATGCTTTTGAACTGTGGTGTTGGAGAAGACTCTTGAGAGTCCCTTGGACTGCAAGGAGATCCAACCAATCCATTCTGAAGGAGATCAGCCCTGGGATTTCTTTGGAAGGAATGATGCTGAAGCTGAAACTCCAATACTTTGGCCACCTCATGCAAAGAGTTGATTCATTGGAAAAGACTCAGATGCTGGGAGGGATTGGGGGCAAGAGGAGAAGGGGACGACAGAGGATGAGATGGCTGGATGGCATCACTGACTCGATGGACGTGAGTCTGAGTGAACTCTGGGAGTTGGTGATGGACAGGGAGGCCTGGCGTGCTGCAATTCATGGGGTCGCAAAGAGTCAGACATGACTGAGCGACTGATCTGATCTGATCTGAACACCATCCATTTTTTTTTAGTAGTGGAAGTGGGTCCTAGAAAAACAGATATCTAATTCAATGTTGCACAATAATTTGGTAGTAGGTAATGGTGAATCCGGCATTTCACGCCAATCTTGTTTGGTTTTTATAAACCACAATTTGTACAGAGACAGAGAAAAATATTGAATCAGTCATAATAGGAATGAATTTCTTCTGATCCTAAGACTACGTAGGTACTAGAAATTTGTATAGACCTCTTTGACTATCAAGACTAAATATATCATAAGGTCCTCTTAAAAAGGAGCTTAAGTTCTTTGTGACTTTAAAAGGCCTTGATTTTAAATTGACTTTGGACTGTCTGGCCTATTTTGTGGATCTTTCAGTAAATTTGAAATACAAAGGTGAAATTATATGTACAAAAAAAAGTAATATAATTGAAGATCCTCTCCCTTGGCTGATACATACATCAGTATCTATCCCTGACTTTAAGTGTTCAGAGTATTTAGCCCTGGATTTAAGCTTAATGACTCGAGTGTGGCATGGTCTTCAGCTGAGTTGAAAGCCATTTACTTTGAAAGTTCTGTTTTGCTACATTAATTTGAAGGCAGATGTCTGGGACTGTAATACCCTCTATCTAGTCCTGTGGTCACTTGGGAAAGCAGTACTCATCCACATGATGGGCAACTTTAGTCTAACTATGTTCCTTTGAATGAACTATATAGAATACATATGCAGAAAATAATATTGTCCCACTTCTCAAGGTTCTTATATAGTACTGAAAGATGGAATCATATAAAGCAGATTTTAATCTATGAATAGATTTCCTTACCCTACTACCAACCTGACTAAGTATATTGGCTTCTGTACTCAAAGCCTAGAGTGAAAAGTGAAAGTGTTAATCACTCAGTTGTGTCCGACTCTTTGTGACTGGATGGATTGTAGCCCATCAGGATCTTTTGTCCATGGAATTCTCCAGGGAAGAATGTAAGAGTGGGTTGCCGTTCCCTTCTCCAGGGGATTTTCCTGATCCAGGGGTCGAATCTGGGTCTCATGCATTGCAGGCAGATTCTTTACTGTTTGAGCCTCCTGGGAAGCCCAGAGTGAAGTGGTTAACAATGAAATAGATGCTATGAGTTTGATTTCCAGTTTGATCATATGCTAACCATTTAAACTTGGGCAGGTTATTTGATTTCTTGTACCTCAGCTTCCTTATTTATAAAATAGGGATAATAATAATATTGGAAATAATATGAGGTTGAATTATATGAAATTAATATTTCTGAAAGTCAATATAGGTGGAATATGGTATAATTGTATTATTTATTTCATTTATAGCATTCCTGCCTGAACCAGTCATGTGGCAATAACTCATGTAAAATCCTGTGACACTTCTGCTATTTAATCATTTCTATATTTATTCTCCATCCAGTGAAATCAAAACTTCCCTAAAAAGCAGAAACATACTGAAAAGAGTCTTTATCTTCTTCACTCACTACCACAATTTGTTCTGTTTAGAACCAGTTACAAGCAGTCTTCCTATGATCAAAACATTTTCTCCTATGTGTATACATGCTGAGAGAAAGAGAAAGCAAGGATTAGAATATTAAAGCCAGTTGTGCTAACAGTCAAAAAGTGGTTTTGGTCTCAGGTTATTATCAAGTCATCACTTAAGCCTCAGACTAACAACTGGTGGAATTGATTACATATAATATGTTTCTGAAACTCAGGAAATCAGCCTCCAAGTGTTTATGTAAGAACCTAAAATGGGAGAGTTTTTATTTGGCATGAAAAGTATACTATGTTGATATTAAATTGGGCTGGAGGAAGAAAATTACACATGCTGACTTGCTGTTTCTTAAAACATTTTTAAGTGATTTTATTATTGGAGTTAATATGCAAATACATGTTTAATCCATGTTTTACTATTTAAATTTAGAATTTATTTTATATTATTTCATGTTCTCATATATTAATATTAAATTTAGAGCAAATTCTACTATCTTTAACAACCTATATATGTCTGGCACTTTTTTGAGCTTTTAGATACTATAATAAGGTAAAAATTATTTTATCATATCTAGAAATAGTCTAAGCATACATCATGAAATTAATATATATGTGTATAAAGTTTACTGTCAAATATTGACTATTGCTTTGAAATTATAGTCATTTTAATAAGTCAAAATAATAATCATTTATGTTTATTTTATCTGGAAGCATGTTTTGGCTATGAGAAGATCATTTGTTTCAAGAATAGGGAAAGGAAATGGTGTAATTAAATGATGGTATGATTGAACATTAGTCTTTTAATTGAAAAAGATATCTTGATTTTCTATCTTGATGTTCCACGGTTAATATAATAGGTGAATTCAAACTATTTAAAATTGCCTGTTATATAATATTCAGCAATATTAATCAAGTGATATTTTATGGTGTCAGGTGATAAATTATCCTTTGTGAGTGGTGCCAGAACTTTGACCTTTTTCTGAAGTCCTTTGATAATTTCTGCTTTCCACATTTGTGGCAGCTCATGCCATTGACTTTTAGTCTATCTAGCAAGATTGCATAAATCTGCTGGTCCCACTCAATTCCACTAGGAATCATGATCTGAAACACTGGTATAAAAGCATTCAGCTATAATGCATAAAACCCTACATAATGCATAATTATCTATAATGCATAAAAACCCTACAAAATTTCCTTTGGAAATAGTGAATAAAGAAATATAATGGTAAAATGTATCGACTGTTTTATGCCATTTCAGATATTGGTATCAGGTGTCATCTTTGAGAACCACAAAGTATCAGAGTCCCAACTCTAGAGAACAAAATGAGATGGTTTTCTTATCTTTTTAAATTAAGCACTTTAATTTTTTATGGTGCTTATATATAGGTAATAACTTTGCCAATTTGCTGTTAGTCCATTAAATAATGCAAGTTACATGCAATGAGTTTTAATTGTAGAGAAAAACTGACTGGTAATATAACATATATATATATATATATATATATATATATATACACACACACACACATATATATATATATATATACACATATACATACATATATATATACTGCCACTACTGCTGCTGCTGCTAAGTTGCTTCAGTCGTGTCCGACTCTGTGCGACCCCATAGACGGCAGCTCATCAGGCTCCCCCGTCCCTGGGATTCTCCAGGCAAGAACACTGGAGTGGGTTGCCATTTCCTTCTCCAATGCATGAAAGTGAAAAGTGAAAGTGAAATCGCTCAGTTGTGTCCAACTCTTAGTGACCCCATGGACTGCAGCCTACCAGGCTCCTTGGTCCATAGGATTTTCCAGGCAAGAGTACTGGAGTGGGGTGCCATTGCCTTCTCCGATATATATATATATATATATGTGTATTTGTAAAATAGCAGCATTAACCTAAGTGCTCTTGAGGCAGGGGCAAGACACTTGGCTCTTTGTGCTTACACATAATTCAAAGATCTGACCTCTACATGTATGCCAAACAGATACATATGCTAATCTCATATTTAAAATAATTTTGTAAACTAAATTTAAAAGAAACAGTTTTATTTAAATGAAAAAGTCCCAACATCTTTACATAATTAAAATAAGCAAGGTCAACACCGCTATATGATAATCTGAGAGCAAAAGCAGGCTGTCTTAACTATACTACACAGCTCCTGACCATTGAAGGGCTTCTGATGATGTCTTGAAGAGTGAAAGTGAAGTCGTTTAGTCGTGTCCAACTCTTTGCGACCCATGGACTGTAACCTATCAAGTTCCTCTGACCGTGGGATTTTCCAGGCAAGAGTACTGGAGTGGGTTGCCATTTCCTTCTCCAGGGGATCTTCCTGGCCCAGGGATTGAACCCAGCTCTCCTGCATTGCAGGCAGATGCTTTACTGCATTGCAGGCAGATGCTTTACCATCTGAGCCACTTAATCTTAACCAAAAGGCCAAGAGGTGATGTCTTAGAGATGATGTCTTAGTCTGTGAATATTGAGCTGGGTTACAGTGTGACCCAAAGATTGCAGGTAAGCCTCATTTCAAAAATAAGAAGGGAAAGCACTCTATTTCTTTATTTTATCCCACTTTATTACTCAGCACTACTGAAAATATAATTTTAAAGTTATTAGTGACTGTGTTTTAACTACTATTTCCTTAATTTTCATCTGCCTGAAATAATTTTACTTTTTCCTTAAAAATTGGCTTCAAAATAACTTCTAAAAAAATTAGTCTATTATTTTCATTGCTTCATATAAAATAATTTTTCTGTTTTCTGTTGTCTTCCTACTTACCTCTGAATGCACAAATAGCATAATAATTTCTCTGCTCTTTTGTCTCTATATTCAAACTCTCCTCAAACATATCTATTGTTTAGTTTTATCTGTATTCTCTATAATAATGCACAAATGTCTAAACCTTCCCTTTGAAATATACCCTGATGTTCTTTTCAAATCATTTATATAAAACCTCTGTGCTTTATTCTTCTAAGGTATGCATGCTTCTGTCAAGAACACAGCTGGACATCTTGTAGTTTGAAATTTTTACTCCTCTTTTCCCTATTTATTTAGTTCCTCTATCCATTGCATTCCATCACACATCAGTTCTACATACTCCATCACACTAGACCAGAGAGCCTTTTGTTTTGTGCAAACTGTGCAAAGATCTGTTTAAAAGTGAGTGTTAAATTCTCCTTGAAAGTGATCATGTCCTACATAACATTTCCTGTTTTTGGTCTCCTCACTTTCCAACACTTTCTGTTGTAGAATTAGAGAGTGCAAAATGTATAAATCATCTCATCTCTGCCTTCAGATTGCCTAGGTTTAGAAACTAACTCATATTCCTTTTGGCTGGGTGAGTTGTCAGGTTGATTTAAGGTCTTGTGATGGTAGTATGTTCTCATTGATATTTGTGAAGACTAAATGAATTAGTATATATGAAGCTCTTAGTAGGACTAAAAAATGCTTTATTTAGTATGTAGTATAATATATTAGTATGTGTCGCATATAACTTACTAGTATATTGTATTGCCGTTTCCTTCTTCAGTATATTTGATACCCGTCTCTAAATGCAGATTTTGTTATATCTAACAACTACAGGTAAATATACAGTACTATTGCCTGTCATGTCATTAATTAGTCTTCTGCCTGATGCTCAAAAGTTTCCTAAATTTTACCCCATGTTAGTATCTTTCCAATCATCTTTGCTGTTATTTCTTTGTTTTGACACATTAAAAAAAATATTTTTCCTTCTATCGTCACAATATTTAGTTGCATGTCCACAACTTTTTCCATGGCATCAAGCAGTCCCCTGACACTTTTATTGGAACGCTCTTTGGACTTTCAAAATTTTATACTTCAAAATCCAATTCAAGTCTCACCTTCTTCCTGAAGTTACTGAATACTCTGTGAAAGTTCTCTTTCTAAATAGTGTATGCTTTAGAATTCAAGTACAGAGTTTCACAAGTCTCTGTAGTTTTTTTTACAATATGCTTTTTCCCAGTTAAAATTTATATTTCTTGAGATAAATATTTATTCTCTCTTAGCCTCTATACAAATTTTTGATGTCTCAAAACTCTTATTTCCTGAAGATTAGGCATATGAACTTAGAGATAAATATTAAACAATTAAAATAGATGTTAGTGCCTCTCATGATGTCTAACAGAGACTCTGTATGTATAATATTGTTGAATAATAAAAAGAAACAATAGATGATCACTGTTCGCTACTGATTATCAAGTATGAATAAAAAAAATCTTAGTCTAAGATAATGTAACTGGAAGATTATTGTGGCTTTTCTCTTCTGAAGATTAAATAAAAAATTATAGTCTGTGTGTCAAAATTTATCCTGTTCTCACTCCACAGATACAGAAGGGAAATGAGTTTATAGAGTAGAAAGGATATAGGACAGTAGCAGTTCTCTCTAACACGTTAGACACTCCACACGTCACCATCTCCTGTCTGTCTCTATTCAGCTATATTAATATCAAGAAAACTGGGAATTCCAAGGAAGGAGATGGTATTTAATGTATAATATTTCCAGTTAAATCCATGAGGTTACAATTTTGCTGTCAGTTAGCAAGAGAAAAGATAGAAATGCCTGTGTGGTTAT
This sequence comes from Bos indicus, assembly GCF_029378745.1. Taxonomy (NCBI): domain Eukaryota; kingdom Metazoa; phylum Chordata; class Mammalia; order Artiodactyla; family Bovidae; genus Bos; species Bos indicus. The sequence continues at coordinate 40,740,470 of NC_091763.1, forward strand.
TAAGCAAATATAGCATACAAGTATAGAAACTGTACCAAAAATGTCCTATTTCTTAATCTGTTGTACTAAGACAACAGCTATAATAATACAGTCAGAAAATTTTTTAAATTTATAGACTAAGCATTTAGCTGAACAAAAACAAACCAAAAAAGCTTTGGAAAATAGTAACTTCTTGTCCTGGATAACTAGATTTGAAATTAAATCTTCATATTGAGTCAGGCAGTGCTTTAGTGAAAAATAATTGTAATTATTTAAACTCCTAGTAAGAGTAGGATGTCAAACATGGGTGAATGGATGAGACAGATAAAGGTCTTGACAGGAACAGAAACTCCAGTATGTTGTTGATCTCCTCTGTACATTGTGCTTACTGACATCTAGACCACTGGCATCTGAACCAGGATGACAGCTGAGGCTAGCACTCAGATAAGTTTATTTGGCCAGCATTATATTTTAAAAATAAACATACATGCCTCTGAGCAGGGCACACACTTTTAACTTCACAGTAGTCATTGTCTTGTTTTTATATTGTCCTTGGTAGCTTTTTTAAAGGCTTGTCTCCAAAGCCTGAAGTTATTTGAATTTGCTATCCCTGGTTTAGGACTCCAGCAGATCTGTATCTCCTTATTCTAGTCTTCCTTTACTTTATCAATTAAAGTTGGTGAGTATAAAGCTGAATTAGAAGGAACTAGGATGAGAGACAGATTCTAGTTTGTTGTGCAAAGCCTATGTATTGTCACTTTATTTTTAGTTAAATCTGTAGTGAACTTGTTTGTATACATACATATATATATATATGCACACACATATATATACACACATATACGTACATATATATACTGGGATATGTTCTGCATAACATTTCTGAAAATATTTTCTAAAAGTCCGTTATCAACCTTCATCAGTAGGAAATGTTTATAAGAATCATATTAATATTATACACATATATAACAGTTTACCAAACAAAAATAAAATTTACCAGTTTTACCAAATATTCCTAAGTCAATATTAAACACAGTTTTAAGTTATATACAATTTTTCTTTAATCAACTGTAACCAAAGGGCAACTACTTTTATAAATGTACCCTCACAAAATAACACTCATTTCTCATTCAAAAGCATATGAAAAGCATATCAGCATACTCTTTGGACATAATTTAATGGAATTACTTCTACTTATCTGCATACCTATAATAGTTTTTATCAGAAATTAAATATTTAGACTTAAGATGACAGTGCATTCATACAGAGTATACATCATACTTTGATTACTTCTCTATCATGTAGAGTTTCAGTTGTTCAAAATCACCTTTGTGTTAGACACAAAATTGCTGGTTATAATGAAATATAAAACAGGAACCCTAAGCCAAACACAAATCAAGGTAGACTGAATCAGGATGAAAAGAAATATTCTTGATACCACTTGTACCTTTTTAATTGTCTTCTCAATAAGCATGTCTCCAACTGGCATTAGAATCCCTCCAAACACAGCCAGGACTGCACCAATGACAGCACCAGCAATGAGCCCACAGTTTCGATTGCACCCCATTTTTCTTGTTCAAGGAAAAACTGAGGTTCAGCACCTGCTTCTTTCCAACTCCCGGGTCTGATGAAAGTGGTTGCCAAGAGGTCTAGTTCTGTCATTAAAAGAGATCATAAAACAGAAGCATAAATATCAGTACAAAAAGATCAAAGTACAAGGAAAACGCAACTGAAACAAATCATTTTGCCAGGTATAAACAGATTTTTTTTTTTAGAAAAATTTCTAGATCTTTTTTTTTTTTTTTTTAAACTAAACCTACCTACTGGTGGTAGAAACAATAAATATCATCACACAGAGCATTTCCTCAAAATTCTCCTCTTTAATTTTTTTTCTGTGGATGATTAACATACTGAAATCTTATCTATGTAGAAAATGCTTATGTACTCTTGCCCTATGCCTACCTTCTGTCAGCCTGGGACACTCATGGATATTTTTGCCCTCTATCTGGCTTTTCCACCTAAACACAGCCATTTGCACAGCACTACATAGGGAACAACAGACTGGTTCCAAATAGGAAAAGGAGTACATCAAGGCTGTATATTGTCAGCCTGCTTATTTAACTTATATGCAGAGTACATCATGATGCTGGAAGAAGCACAAGCTGGAATCAAGATTGCCAGGAGAAATATCAATAACCTCAGATATGTAAATGACACCAGCCTTATGGCAGAAAGTGAAGAACAAAAAGCCTCTTGATGAAAGTGAAAGAGGAGAGTGAAAAAGTTGACTTAAAGCTCAACATTCAGAAAACGAAGATCATGGCATCTGGTCCTATCACTTCATGGCAAATAGATGGGAAAACAGTGACTGACTTTATTTTGGGGGGCTCCAAAATCACTGCAGATGGTGATTGCAGCCATGAAATTAAAAGACACTTACTCCTTGGAAGGAAAGTTACGACCAACCTAGCCAGCATATTAAAAAGCAGAGACATATTACTTTGTCAACAAAGCTTCATCTAGTCAAGGCTATGGTTTTTCCAGTGGTCATGTATGGATGTGAGAGTTGGACTATAAAGAAAGCTGAGTGCTGAAGAATTGATGCTTTTGAACTGTGTGTGGTGTTGGAGAAGACTCTTGCGAGTCCCTTGGACTGCAAGGAGATCCAACCAGTCCATCCTAAAGGAGATCAGTCCTGGGTGTTTAGTGGAAGGACTGATTCTGAAGCTGAAACTCCAATACTTTGGCCACCTGATGCAGAGAGCTGACTCATTTGAAAAGACCCTGATGCTGGGAAAGATTGAGGACAGGAGAAGAGGATGACAGAGGATAAGATGGTTGGATGGCATCACCAATTCAATGGACATGAGTTTGGGTAGACTCCGGGAGTTGGTGATAGACAGGGAGACCTGGCTTGCTGTGGTCCATGGGGTCACAAAAAGTTGGATGAAATTGAACTGAACTGAACCTGGTATTCTCCTGCAAATTGAATGTGGGTTGACTGGAGTCTATTCCATCTAAATGCCAAACAAGAACGGTAAAAATTTTTTCTTTACCTTTTTCACAATTAGAAAGATACAGTTTTTACAGTAAACGATCTGATGAGTCTTAGAAGGAGTCAGTTCTTCTAATCAGTGGTAACCTATCAGTTAAAACAAAAAAACACGAGTAAATTAGGGAAATACATTGTCAGAAAATTAATACTACACTACTTTCTAATATCACCAAAATTATAATCACTGTTAAAAGAAAATTCCATTCTCATGGATATTGATTTCATGCTTGAATTCTTTCTTATCAACTGTGTTGAAAACGTTGAAATATTTTACATAATATTTTCACTTATTTTTAATAACTGACTTTTATATCTTCTAAAGGTGAACAGAACTTGAAGAAAATATGTACTGTAGAGTATATCTAGATTCTGTAATAGGTATTGCTTTCTTACTAGCCTGAAATACATATATTTTAACATATTCAAGAGCAATAGTGTTCCTTTTGTTGTAGGGAGCTGATTCATAGGGCTTCCCTGGTGACTCAGTGGTAAAGAATCTGGCTGCCAATACAGGAGATGTGGGTTGAGTTCCTGGGTTGGGATGATCCCCTGGAGAAGCAAATGGCAATCCACTCCAGTATTTTTGCCTGGGAAATCCCATGGACAGAGGAGCCTGGTGGGCTACAGTTAATGAGGGTGCCAAAGAATCAGACATGCTTAGAGACTAAACAGCAACAACAATAAACTGATTCATAACAATTCTGTTAAAATCAACTAGATTGTGTCAGTATGTATGTCACTTAGTCTTATCTTTGGAAAAAAATTCTTAGCGTAATAAGTAGATCCTATGGTAACAAGACTTTATCATTCAAATACCTAAAACATACTCTTTGAGCAGTTTGATTGCAGTAGGAAATCTATACTAGGGTTGACCTGACATCGATAAACAGAATGTGCTTTGTAGCTTGGAAACAAATACTCCCTACTTCAGAATGCCCTTGCCCAAGGAAGACAAAAATTGCAACAGATTGGAGGGACACACAATATTTTTGTCAGTCTTGTAAGGATAATAGTAAAAATCATACTTTGTTATGGTTTCAGATTTTTCCCTCCATGGCTTGGTTGTGGTTACAGTACCATTCTGATGGTTTTAATAGTATTTCTTTCCACTTGAGTAAGCATTTAATTTTTTAAAAGTACTAATTGCATAGCTAAGAAAATGTTAAGAATAATGTTAAGAAAATAAAGGAATAAGACTTTCCCTAAAAATGGAAAAAGGCAAATCTTACAAACTTTTTTCATTCTTCAGGATTTCCACTCACTTATACCAAATACCTAGGATGATCCACTGTAAATCAGGATGAACGAACCGATTCACACTGAGGTCCTGGTGGCTAAGAAGTTTGAATAGTCATTAATGTCACATGTTTTTTCCCAATGTAAACAAAACACACAAGCCTAAACAAGTGATTTACTTTTCCTGTGGAATTTTATGTCTCTGAGCAAGTTGAGTTGTTGTTGTTTAGTTGCGAAATCATTAGCAACTCTTAGCAACTGATGGGCTGCAGCACACCAGGCTCCACTGTCCTCCGCTATCTCCTGGAGTTTGCTCAAATTCATATCCATTGAGTCCATGATGCTATCCAACTATCTCATCCTCTGCTACCCCTTTCTCCTATTGCCTTCAGTCTTTCCCAGCATCAGGGTCTTTTCTAATTAGTCAGCTCTTCACATCAGGTGGCCAAAGTATTGGAACTTCAACCCATCCTTCCAATGAATATTCAGGGTTGATTTCCTTTGGGATTGACTGGTTTGATCTCCTTGTAGTCCAAGGGACTCTCAAGAGTCTTCTCCAGCCCCCTAATTTGAAAGCATCAATTTGTTGGCATTTGGCCTTCTTTATGGTTCGACTGTCTCATCTGTACATGACTACTGTAAAAACCATAGCTTTGGCTATATGGACCTTTGTAGAAAAAGTGATATCTTTGCTTTTCAGTACACTAAGTTTGGCATAGCTTTCCTTCCTTTATTAATTGGTTGGGGGTAGAACCTGCCTGCCAGTGCAGGAGATGTAAGAGACACAGGTTAGTTTCCTGGGTCAGGAAGATCCCCTAGAAAAGGGAATGGCCACCCACTCCAGTATTCTAGACTAGAGAATTCCATGGACAGAGGAGCCTGGCGGGCTACAGTCCATAGGGTCACATTGGTCATGACTGAAATGATTCAACACAAAGAATGAAGAATAACATGCTCCCTCCTATGGCTTTGGGTAGGATTGTCATAATACAGTGGAATAAATTATTTAAACTTGATAATAATGACTAGATATTCTCAAGTAGAATCTCTTTTCTACTTGTGAATATCATTCAAGTGTGCTCTACTGTATGTAAGAGACCATATTCAGGGGAGCTTATCAAGCACTATTTTACTGAATGCCCATCTTATAGACCATTCCCCAGTTCTCATCTGTAAGTTATATTTGAGGTAGACATCAAAATACAGGGTTCCAAACTGCTGTAGTTAAGGGTGGGAGACTCAAGATGAAACCAAAGTGTGATTGGCCATTTTCTTGCCAGATGACCATGGGCAAGCTATTTAATTGCTCTGTTCCTCAATTTCTTCATGTGTAAAGTAAGATTATAAGATGAGACTCCCATTTTTTCATTTAAGCAGCTGAACTGGTTCTTCACTCAAATCCCTACATGGAAGACCAAGCCAAGTGACTTAGATTACAGCATTTGTGGGACCACCAAGACCCTGATTCCTAACTAGGTTTCCTGCATCCCGCCTAGCTCTATTTTGTCCCATGTTTAGGATGCTTGAGGAGCATCTCTGTAGAAACCTGTGGATTGCAATTCATTAAAAAATTGGACAGGAAATCCTGAGGGTCAAATTCTAGTTTCGTTTATATAACATCAGGAATACAACTCAATCATCTCTTTTGGAAAGGTATTTTCTACATAAATGCCACAAAATTATTCAATATTTAATGTCCTTTGCAGTTATGTCAGATGGAATATAAAATGATTTTCTTTTTTTTTCTTTTTTTTTTTTAAGCCCTGTTGCTTTTATTTATTTTTTAATAGAAAATTATTTAATTAGTATACATGTGTTCCCCATCCTGAACCCTCCTCCCTCCCCACACCATCCCTCTGGGTCGTCCCAGTGCACCAGCCCCAAGCATCCAGCATCGTGCATTGAACCTGGACTGGCATCTCGTTTCATACATGACGTTTCACATGTTTCAATGCCATTCTCCCAAATCTTCCCACCCTCTCCCTCTCCCACAGAGTCCATAAGACTATTCTATACATCAGTGTCTCTTTTGCTGTCTCGTATACAGGGTTATCGTTACCATCTTTCTAAATTCCATATATATGCGTTAGTATACTGTATTGGTGTTTTTCCTTCTGGCTTACTTCACTCTGTATAATAGGCTCCAGTTTCATCCACCTCATTAGAACTGATTCAAATGTATTCTTTTTAATGGCTGAGTAATACTCCATTGTGTATATGTACCACAGCTTTCTTATCCATTCATCTGCTGATGGACATCTAGGTTGCTTCCATGTCCTGGCTATTATAAACAGTGCTGCGATGAACATTGGGGTACACGTGTCTCTTTCCCTTCTGGTTTCCTCAGTGTGTATGCCCAGCAGTGGGATTGCTGGATCATAAGGCAGTTCTATTTCCAGTTTTTTAAGGAATCTCCACACTGTTCTCCATAGTGGCTGTACTAGTTTGCATTCCCACCAACAGTGTAAGAGGGTTCCCTTTTCTCCACACCCTCTCCGGCATTTATTATTTGTAGACTTTTGGATCGCAGCCATTCTGACTGGTGTGAAATGGTACCTCATAGTGGTTTTGATGTGCATTTCTCTGATAATGAGTGATGTTGAGCATCTTTTCATGTGTTTGTTAGCCATCTGTATGTCTTCTTTGGAGAAATGTCTATTTAGATCTTTGGCCCATATTTTGATTGGGTCATTTATTTTTCTGGAGTTGAGCTGTAGGAGTTGCTTGTATATTTTTGAGATTAGTTGTTTGTCAGTTGCTTCATTTGCTATTATTTTCTCCCATTCTGAAGGCTGTCTTTTCACCTTGCTAATAGTTTCCTTTGATGTGCAGAAGCTTTTAAGTTTAATTAGGTCCCATTTGTTTATTTTTACTTGATTTTAAAATTACAGATCTTTTATTTCTGAAATGGATATAGGTGTGTGTTGTTTGTCTGTTCCCAGATTCTGTGCCATCACCTAGTTGAGAATCTATCTGACCTTTCCCAGAATCATTATCCTTTCTTTAAGCAGTCCCATGGACTATAGGGAAGAGTCCCAAGGGGCAAAAAGTCCCCCAAAATCTTATGGATGACCCAATGTGTTCTTTAGCGCCTTCCTCTCTAAACATGCTAATACTACTAAGTCACTTCAGTCATGTCCGACTCTGTGCGACCCCACGGATGGCAGCCCACCAGGCTCCCCCATCCCTGGGATTCTCCAGGCAAGAATAGTGGAGTGGGTTGCCATTTCCTTCTCCAATACATGAAAGTGAAAGTGAAGTCGCTCATGAAAGCTCATTATTATGCCATCCAAGGACCCTGTGCCCAGAGATGTCAAGTTATCGGCAGACCTGGGTACTGCCTAGACTCTGTCTGCTTTGAACTCAAAACTGAAGTGAGATAGTGCACACAGCCCAGTGCTGTTGAATCAAGTTCATCAGAAAACAGAAGTGTCAATGATTTATTCTGCTAAATTGCATGCTTAGACAGTTACTAGTCTAACACTGGTCTGGATGATATCTAAGCAAAGATAGTAGTGTGACTCACATTCCTGCATACATGTACTGATATTTTTGACAGAAAGAGATTGACTTTATGAACTTTTTGGCCAGCTTATTTCGTTATCTTGATGCAAGTTTTTTTTTTTTTTTTTTCCTCTAAAAATAGGCAAGATATTTTATATAAATGTAATCCTTCTTTGGAGAAGGCAATGGCACCCCACTCCAGTACTCTTGCCTGGAAAATCCAATGGACTGAGGAGCCTGGTAGGCTGCAGTCCATTGGGTTGCTAAGAGTCGGACACGACTGAGCGACTTCACTTTCACTTTTCACTTTCATGCATTGGAGAAGGAAATGGCAACCCACTCCAGTGTTCTTGCCTAGAGAATCCCAGGGAGGGGGGAGCCTGGTGGGCTGCCGTCTATGGGGTTGCACAGAGTCGGACACGACTGAAGCGACTTAGCAGTAATCCTTCTTTATCAATGGCTTTGCTTTCCATGGTTTCACTTATCCACAGTCAAAAGCGGTCAACTGAAGCTAACTGAATCCTAGAAAGTAAAATCTTAGCACCAAACCCTAAGTAGTAAAATCTGTCTCTAGGTTCAGGCACCCACTGAGGGTCTTGGGTTTATCACGCTTCAGTGCCTTGTCACCATGAGTAAGTATTGTTATTGTAATCATATTTCAAGCTTATGCTTCATACTGCTGCTGCTGCTAAGTCGCTTCAGTCGTGTCCAACTCTGTGCGACCCCATAGACAGCAGCCCACCAGGCTTCACCGACCCTGGGATTCTCCAGGCAATAACACTGGAGTGGGTTGCCATTTCCTTCTCCAGTGGATGAAAGTGAAAAGTGAAAGTGAAGTCGCTCAGTCGTGTCTGACTCTTAGCGACCCCATGGACTGCAGCCTACCAGGCTCCCCCATCCCTGGGATTTTCCAGGCAAGAGTACTGGAGTGGGGTGCCATTGCCTTCTCACCGCAAAATTACAAATACAAGTTGACCCTTGAACAACGTAGAGGGGTTATGGACAATGCAGGCGTGGAAAATCCACATATAACTATACCATCAGCTTACCTGTGGTATCCAGCCAACTGCATATATTGGATCAGGTTGTACTGTAGTGTTTATTCAAAAGATACTCCATAAAAGTGGACTGACAAAGTTCAAACCTATTGTGTCCAAGGGTCAGCTGTAATTTGTGCTTTCCCAGGAGGCTCAGTAGTAGAGAATCTGCCTGCCAGTGCAGGAGGTGTGGATTTAATCCCAGGGTCATGAAAATCCCATGGAGAAGGAAATGGCAACCTACTCCAATATTCTTGCCTGAAAAATCCCATTGGACAGAGGAGCCTAGCGGGCTACAGTACATGGGGTTGTTGCAAAGACTCAGACAGGACTGAGCGACTGAGCATACATGCCACTGTAGTTTTATTCACCTGAAGCAAAGGAGGAACCAACAAATTAAATAGGACGTGCACTGAATACATGAGAAAAGTTCAGGTTACTCAGCATGCTGTACTCAATAACAGCTTTATAAAGTGTAGTTCGTCTCCACTATTCTCTCAGATGTAGCTATTTAGAGCAGATAAAATTTGCATTTTGCACACTTGGTTTTCTTAGTCATATAGATTCTTTCATAATAAAATTTATTTTATTTGCTAATTTTAGGTTAAATTTTATTCTTACCCTTATTTCTTCATTAGAAATAATAATTTACTGCTTGCTTCAGTCCAGTTCAATTCAGTTGCTCAGTCGTGTCCGACTCTTTGCGACCCCATGAATCGCAGCACACCAGGCCTCCCTGTCCATCACCAACTCCCAGAGTTCACCCAAACCCATGTCCATGTCCAGTCAGTGATGCCATCCAGCCATCTCATCCTCTGTCGTCCCCTTCTCCTCCTGCCTCCAATCCCTGCCAGCATCAGAGTCTTTTCCAATGAGTCAACTCTTTGCATGAGGCAACCAAAGTATTGGAGTTTCAGCTTTAGTATCAGTCCTTCCAATGAACACTGAGGACTGATCTTTAGAATGGACTGGTTGGATCTCCTTGCAGTCCAAGGGACTCTCAAGAGTCTTCTCCGGCACCACAGTTCAAAAGCATCAATTCTTCGGCACTCAGCTTTCTTCACAGTCCAACTCTCGCATCCATACATGACCACTGGAAAAACCATAGCCTTGACTAGACGGACCTTTGTTGGCAAAGTAATGTCTCTGCTTTTGAATATGCTATCTAGGTTGGTCATAACTTTCCTTCCAAGGAGTAAGCTGCTTGCTTAAAGTACTTCAATTTAGAAAACAAAAAATTCACATATACAGGAAAGAAAACTTATTTTTGAGACTTACAAGAAGAAAGATGAGAAAATAAAGACATTGTAAGATCCCACTAATCCCATACTTTTCTTGTCTGTGTTCTGTCAGTTCACAGACCATAAATCCTACTCTTTTTGTAGAGTTTGTGAACGTAACTACATGTGGGCTGTTTATTTTCTTGCTGTCAAGTCAACAGTGTGTTTCTAGATGAACTTATGAGTGTTATGCCTTTCCATTATGTTGGAAACCTGGTGGTCGGAACTGAGACTAAGCTTTAAGTGTCCACATAAGTAGGTCAGAATAGTCGAGAAACTTCCCAGAGAATTTGTGATTATTTTCATCTGTGTATAGAGCTGTGTTTACTTGGAAACTCCACCCAGAAAAAGGCATGGCCAAGAGGTATGGTTTCCTAGGATGCGAACTGTGAAACTTTAAAACAGTTTCATATTACATACTTGTGCTATGAATGAATGCCAGGACCTGGATGACATTTTCTGACTCATGAGTGAATATCTCAAATTTCCTATTCTATCCATAAGCCTGCCTTCTGCTTTTCATCAGAATAGGAAACCAGATCACATCTCTGTTTTCTACTGGACACACAAGTAATTCTTTTAATACACAACCTTTTCCTCACCAAATACAGTATTTGCCAAAAAAACCCAGGTTTGGAGTTTGGGGGCGATTAATTCAACAACAGGTTGAATGTGAAAATTAGCTTTCCAAATTAAGTTCCTTTTCACACTCTTAATTTACACGATATCTAGGTGTGTTTTCAAAGCCACGATTCCCTAGACATGAGCAAGATGCAGATTCATATCAAGCTGGTTAAATCAGTTATTTAGATCTGGTTGTGTTTCATCAAGTGAATACAGAAGGTCACTAGATTAGTACTTACTTTACCTGCAATCGCAGCATATGAAGGTAGTTAAAAGAAGAACTATTCTGATCAAAGTGGGCAGGAACTGTGGCCCTTTCCCTTTCTAGTCACATCTCAGTTGGGCTCTGAGTCATCCCCACAGAACCCTAGGGCTCTGTGGAAAATGTTTAAATAACTACATTTGGAAATCTTCATCATCTTCTCTTATTGAAGTTACCATAATCTTTTTAATGTATATGGGCATTTCCATCCTATCAGAATATATGGAGGTAAATATATATAATAGAAAATGTATAGATATCATAATATAATACACTTCACTAAATTATGCCTTTCAAATATAACAACTTTTATTTTTGTGGTAATCTTAAAATACTTAAAACAGTAATTACATTGACTTCAGTATCACATTAAATGTTCTTCTAGAAACACACCAGTCTTTTGGAGTAAGTTTTAGAGTACTTGATTATAGAGATTACTGTAGATTTGAAATGATTCTTTTAGAGTCTTATCAGTTTAAATAGAATCATCTAGAACCATTCTTGATTTTTGAATCCTGATAGAAATGCTATTGTTTCTTTTTCCCCAACCCAACTCTTACTATGAACAGAAAGATAGTATAAGATTTTCAATAGTTATTATTCTGGGCTTTGAATTCAAGTAATTTAGGTTTTATTCTCAGGCTAACATTATAGTTTCTCTGTGGCTCAGTTTTCTCTAAAATGGATATATATACAGCATATATGGTTATAAATGTCAAGTAAAATTCAGTCAGAATGAATAAAATTTCCTATCATAGCACCTGTTATGTTATTTGAAATATAGGAAATATATTGAACTATAACATAACAGTAAAATATTATTGTGAATTGGCCAAGTATTTTTAAAAATTCTACTACATGTGTCTTTTTCATAAATAATAAATGATCATTTCCAAAACTCTTAGAATACAATAAAATCTGCTGAGATGGCTTATTCTTAAGTATACAGGGGTTTAGAATATTATGTAAATGAAAAATCAACTCCTAGGTTAGAATAATTCCTCAAAACTTTCAGCCATGACTTGGGCCACTGAATTAAAAAATACCTTGTGATTAAAATCAGAAAATAGTTACAGAATCAGTTCTTTAAGGAAGAAAGAATCCACAAGATTTTTTGCCTATAGTGTTGCAACTATAACTCCCAAGATAAATTCCAAAATTTTCAGTGCATTCTGTCTAGTACCTCTCTAATTATATTTTATTCCTCTCAGTTTACTTCTATCTGATACCTGTGTATTTAATTTATTGTTCTGGTCTTGTAATGATTCTGGTAAATGAAACAAATTTCTGTGTATTTTTTTTCTCTCATGAAATCCAGTGGACCACTGGACTCTCTATATAACAAAAGTTTTGAAAAAAATTATTTTGGTTATTTTTTGATTGAATAGTAAGAGCACTGTTTTTTTTTTTTTTTAACTAATTTAAAACTACACACTAAAGAACTGAAAAGTGCATGCAAAGATTTTAAAAACATTTTTCAATATGTTACTTGATGATTCTAGAAACTGTTTGAAATTTACTTTAGAGAATTTATGCCATTTACAGTTATGTATGAGTTCACTTACTATAATTAATTTATAACTTTTAATTTCTCCAGAATGATTTGTAATTTATTATTATCATTCAAGAAAATAATTTGCTGGTATTTGTAATAAGTTTCCTAAAAACACAAAAACTTCAATTAAAAAAAATTATATTACCAAATTTTATATAATTTATACAGTTATATAAATAAAAATCATTTGGAATTAATATAATTTACCATTCCCAGCAGCAAGTAAAATTCAGTGAGAATGAATTTTTTAAAAATGCTGAAGAGGAATATACCCAAAATATACACTGCTGTTAACCATGTAGACAAAGTCAGGTTCACCAAAATATTGTGACATTAAAAACTAGAAGACTGAATAAACCAAAGGCTCTCTAAAATAGTAAGTACTGAAGAATTGCATATTAGAAAGCATGTTGGCATAAGAGTGTCAAGTGAATTTTAAGAACTAATCTTACTAAACTGATTGTTATTTATGTTGATTTTCATTCATAATTTAAATTAAAAACCATGCATAAATACCCTGAGTAGACAATAAAAGTTCTGAAGTAACAAAATTGGATAGTACATCATTTTAACAAAAGCTGTTTATGCATAAACATAAGGTTTTAAACATCAAGAAGCAACATGATACTGATTATTGGACAAAGTTTTAGTATTTCTTAAACATAAAAGGTAAGGTTGATAACTTTGGAAACAGCACAAACCTAGCTTTTAGGAAAAGCCTAATGATTTCAAAAAACAGTTCCTGCTTACTGCTGCTGTTCTATAACTTTAAGGGTGTGTATATAGTAGTGTCATCTCCTGTCATTTAGGAGACAAAAATTTTAAAAAAATCAGTATGACTTACCTTTAAAAAGACTAAGAAGTATTTTCCAATCAAATGTTCCAACATTTGAACAGTCAGTTCTTAGTAGGACCAAATGGTGTCCTGCAGAAAACCCTACACCGAAATCCTCATTATAAAAAGTGTGTGAGTTTAAATATGCTTTAAGAAAAAAAAAAGAGAGAAAGGCAACGTCAGTCAGATCCCAGTGAGTGGTTTGTTCCAAAAGGAGTTTAAAAAAAAAAAAGGAAACTGCACACTTCCCACTTAGATTGTGTGCGAGGGGTGTGATCTTAAGGGTCTGTTTTTATATTATCGTGTGGACCTAGTACCTATATCTGAGATCCTCTGCTGTCTTTTTTATTTTTTTTTTCTTTTGGCCATTTTCCCATCCAAGTAAGTCAGAGGCCAGAGACAAAAGGAGCTAACTTGCTGAGCAGCCTTTCATATACTCTTTTATTATATTAATACAGTCATTATTCCAGATGATAAAATGGGCTCGGGGATGGAAAATGTAAATTGGGAAGAATTACCGGACTCACTTTCCTGCTTGAAACACCTATTTCAGGAAGTTTAAATAAAATATACTTTCTATGCATCATTTATCCAAAGTGTGTCAAGCCTAATGATTTTGAAAACAGTTGGACTTTGTCAATTAACAGGGATGACAAACAGACTTTAAAAAAGGCAATAGCCTACTGTTCTAACTGGAGGGTCTTCACTATTTATTATTTTCTGTTAGTCTTACAGAAATTTCATGAGCAGAGCAAAATCCTTCTATGAAAACCAAGAAGTTGTATTTCTCTTAGATCTCTTTAGATAAAAAGACAATTTTAAATAATATTTAAATAAAATTTGATATTAAAAGCCATCCTAAATAGTAAAAGTATATAATGAAGGTACTTTTAAAAGAAAGGCATTATTTTAAAATTTCGTCAAAAAAGAAGGCCTTAAACTTTTGGGGAGAAAAGACCCGCATGTTAAAATCCCATTCTTAGAAAGAAATTCTCAGAATCCTACAGGGAAAATAAAAATCTTCAGGTTAAACTGTTATCTGTCAGACAGACCAGATGAATAAATGCCTCTAACTCAGCCTTGAAAGACAGCAGCATAACAATAACAGGCAGAAATACATTTACTTCATTAGATCATGTTTAAGCCAGTGCTCACTGGGCTGTTTGTGGTGTTGCGTCTAGGCATGTGTTGAATTCTCTCATTTGCTAGCTGTACAATACAACTGGAAAGGAACCCAAAGCAATGTTTTACCTTGAGCATTGCTTTCTTTTTCCAGGATATTTTTATAGACAAATTTATTTAAAAATTAATGTTATAGAAGTCTTTCGTTATATTGGGATTTTGTTTTTCCAAGTATCACTTAATTAGGATAAAGTAGAAATGGCCTTGTGTAATCTCATTATGATTTATGCTTTTCATTTAAAAAGAATAAAGATTTTAGATAATTTAAAAAGATGATTCCCTTATCGCTGTGACATTTTATCTTTGTTAAAGGTAATATAAAGGCTAGTTTAATAATTATTTTGATTATGAATATCTATTTTATTGTATTTAAGCTGCTTTGATAACATTTCCTTCTCAGCCTTAATTCTCACAAATATACACAAGTACACATGTACACAAATACCCTCCAATGTGACAATTCAGAAATAGCCCACCAACACAGAAGTTCAGATGCTATTTTAAACAGCCTATCTTAAATGCACTGAAAGGATAATTAAATTATATAAAAAATGAACATTGTTAGAGTTAGATATTTCAGAAAAAATACCTGTAAAATTGATACCTAAGCTGACACTGAATTTACTTGAATTACTATTTAATCAGTAGTCTAATGACATCTAAATTCTTTGTCTTTGGAGAGGAAAATGTCACACTTTCCCATGAGCAGCCCAAAGGATCAAATTTGCATTCCCAGAGGCAGCTGTTAACTGTTTTAATACTGTGCACAACAGTTCCTGATACAGGAAGACACAGGAAATCCAGAGCCAAGTAAAATCTGTAATCATATGTCTGTATTTTGAGCAAAATGTTCACCTTGAACAACAAGGCAGAAAACTGCTACACCCATTTCTCAGTAATGCATGCTGGGGTTTTCATTTTTACAAGATTATGTATATGCAATATTTTTAAGGGGTATTTTTATACGAGCGTATACCTTACCTTCTCTAAGTCCACTAGAACACTAGACAGATGTAGCAGAATGAAAGCTCAAACTGTCAGTATGCCAAGTCAGCTTAGGCACAGTGCTTTGCAAACTTTTTACCTGGAAGATCACTTAGAATTTGGAATCAGACAGACTACAGTGACTTGCGATGTACTACCACTAGCTATATTGACTGGGGATTAGGAGTTAACTAACAATTTATTCTTACTTTCTTAATCAAAAAATGGAGAAAACTAAGAGATCATAATAAGAACTAACTGAGATGGACTGTGTGCAGCACTTGACAGCCGCCTGACTGTGAGGCAACGAAGTGCTTCCCTTCCCCTCAAGTCATTGTCCCTTTCTCCCTTCTGCTCTGATTACTGGAGATCACACAGCACCATCAGACAAGCATTTGACTTTTTTTTTTTTTTTGGTCCTTTCTCTGCATTTGCTAGAATGTTGACTCCATGGAATGAGAGACCCTCGTCTGTTTATTGCACTGCTGAAGCCCCAGGAGCACAGAGCAGGCTCATAGCTGGTAATCGGTTGAATGACTAGACACACATGATTGTCATAACCACAATAATATTTTTGAAAGAAATGAGAATGGCCAGAAATAAGAGGTTATTATATATTTGTTCATACCACAGATATACAGTGCTTTGAGATGAAGGGCATGTGCTATGGAAGTAAATGGACCTAACTCAGAATTTGGAATTCATCCCTTCCTACAGTGTGTGACTTGTTACTACTACTTTACCTAAGTCATAGTAGAAATAGCTCCCTCTCAGAATTGTTGCAAAGGTGAGAGTAGTAATGTGACGAACTCAGCGCAGTTCTTGACATATATAGTATTTGTTTGATAAATAATTGGTATGGTGATCATTTTCTATTAAGCAAATTTTTATTTTAGGGAATTCATTAAGGTAATATGGACAAGTAAAAAATATTGAATATTATAAAAAGGTATAAAATGAGAAGTCTCATTCAAGCATCAATTTTATTCCTCAGAAGTGACCAATGTTAGGTATGTCACTACCACCTAGGAATTTTATAAATTTTAAACTTATATATATATATATATATATAAACTTATATGTATACACTTCTGTATGTTATAAACTTATAAGTATAAACACACAGCATACAGTCATCATTTTACTGATTTCCTAAGTATAAACTTAAAAGTTTATAACACACACATACACACACACACATATGGACTAAACCATATACTGAATCACACTTTCTACAACTTGTCTCTTTAATAGGGACTTGGAGATCTTTTCATATCATTGATAGTGTTAACTCTCTTTTTTCTTTCTCAATTATTGAAAAAATAGTCCTAAAAATGTACCATTGTCTTTTAAATGACCAATATCATATGTAATAGAACTTTTGATTTTTCTTTTTCTATTCTGTTACACCTTTCTTCCCTGGTGGCTCAGAGTAAAGAATCTGCCTGCCAATGTAGGAGACATAGGAGACACGGATTCAATACCTGTGTCAGGAAGGTCCCCTGGAGGGGGAAATAGCAACCCAATCCAGTGTTCTTGCATGGAGAATCCCATGGACAGAAGCGCCTGGCAGGCTACAGTCCATGGGGTCTCAAAGAGTTGGACATGACTGAACATACACATGTGATGGAAGAACCTGAACAAACTTTTGGCTAACCAAATTGTTCTTTGATCTTACAAAAGCAATGCTAAAAATGTATGTACATATATAATTTTGTTTACCGTGCTAGGGCACTAATAAAGGGCAGAAAGTGAAATTTCTGGGTGAGAAGTATGTACTTGTTTTGGCAAGGGGAGTTTTACCAAATTTCTGTTCATACATGTATACAACAATATGTGAAAAGGCCCATCTTCATACATCGGTCACACTGCTGCTACTGCTAAGTCACTTCAGTCCTGTCTGACTCTGTGCGACCCCATAGACGGCAGCCCACCAGGCTCCCCCATCCCTGGGATTCTCCAGGCAAGAACACTGGAGTGGGTTGCCATTTCCTTCTCCAATGCATGAAAGTGAAAAGTGAAAGTGAAGTCGCTCAGTCGTGTCTGACTCTTAGCGACCCCATGGACTGCGGCCTACCAGGCTCCTCCGTCCATGGGATTTTACAGGCAAGAGTACTGGAGTGGGGTGCCATTGCCTTCTCCGTCGGTCACACTGGCTCATAGTAAACTTTCTTTATAATAAGTACTTATTTTATTGCTAAATATTTGAGTGAAGTTTCACCAACTGTCTAAAGCATACTAGCATTTATATTTTTAAACATTTGTGATAGCTTTTCCTTATTAGCTAGTAAGGAAATAACCAGTCTTCTGACATTTGACAATTTTTTTTTAAAGTTTTTTGACTAAACTTTATTGAATTTTTAAATTACTGAAAATTTCCATTTTTATGCCATTAACTTTCACAGTAATTCCCTTTTAAGTATTATGTCATGCTTTGAAATGCTTTCTCCAAAAATAGGAAAAATAATGAACTTTATTCTAGCATTTCTATGGTTTCAAAAATCCTTTAGAACATATTTCTAGATTAGCTGATTCATGGCATGTAACACTTGTGAAGTAAAAGAGGAAGAGTGAAGTACATTGAGTAACTATAAATATTGCAACATATCTGAGAGGCATACAATGGATGCATAGTAGAAGAGGAATTGCATGGCATGGCCCAAGTTCTGACCACAGCCCTGTTAATAATAACAATAATAGGTTTTGTGAATGAGCAGCCCACAGTCATATTTCTCATTTCCTTTCTTGTCAAAGAGAGTAACTACAGAACCTACCTACAGCCTCAAGCTGACAAGTCATACGGCAGATTTGTAAAGCTTTATACAGATTCTATGTAGTAGATAAAAACTTTTAATTGACCCTCTTTTTTTTTTTAACAGTTCAGCAAATGAAAAGAATTTTAGTATCATGTGCGTTATAATTCTAGATTATATGGTTAAGCAAAGACCTATAAATTATGATGATATGCAATAACAGAGTTAACATGTATTGAGGGCTTATCTGCCAGTTGTTGAAATAAGTGTCTCACATAAGTTATCTTATTGACTTATGATACAACCTTGCTATGTTTTTAGACAACTATTTGAGGTCACACAGCTACTATATGCCATAATAATTAAAACCCATATACACTGACTAAAGCGCCTATAGTCTTTTATGAAAGAAAAATGTGTTTGTGTGTGTGTGTATATATATATATATATGAGTTCTTGATCAATACCTAATTTGCATATTCTTTTCAGCACATTTGTTCAAGCTGAATAACAATTTTAAATAGCCTAATATAAAAAAATGATATCTAAGTACAATAAATAAGGAGTGAACAGTGAAAGTATTCTGTAATTAACAGTTAACAGAATTATTTTGAAATTAACTCAAAAAATAAAATTCATTCTGAAGACCTGTAACACATAATACTGCACAGATACACTGTAAAGTATCTTAAAACTTTAGTTACCTGTGTAAAACCATAAGGCAAAATTTGATTTATCACTTTAATCCTTGGGATAGCTAACCATGGAGATTTACACACACACATATTTATGTACATGTATAGCACCACATGGTTATGTGTGCTACACAAATAGATATCTATTTTGCCAATTGCTGCCCTGGTCATTATGGAAGTATTAAACCAATGACAGGTTCTATCTGTTTTATATGATGAGGTGGGGCTTCACATACAGGAATGAAATACGTATGTACATAATTTAAATAGACTATTACATGCATAAGACATAGACATGATAATGCCAGTGAAAGCTTAAGAGATTAGAATGGAAGTTTTTAATATCACTTTTAAAGGAAAATTTCAAAGGACAACATTAAGGATAATGTGGAATATCTGGGTCATTAAAGTTTAGACTTTAGCTACATCATCTGATGAATCAAAGCACACGATCAAAGTATTGACAAACCTACTGCATTCATGATGTAAATTTTCCCCTGTGTTTCCTAGAAGCCATGGTAGGAGCCGTGTATAAAGAGAGAACACCTCTCTATATCTAAATAATTCTCATATGGGCAGGGCCATATAAATATGTAAATTCCACAGGCCTAAAAATGTTGGCAGATCTAATCTTTATTTGAACTGTTTGCAAAGCTGACTTAACTCTCTGAGGAGGTGGAGAAATGTCAACATTTAAACAATACTAAGAAACTTAAGAAAGTGTTAAGATTTGCATAGTTGTCAGTATAATTTGTGTTCACACAGTGGAAGGGAAATAATTAGGAGGGAACAACAGAAATCTTCAAGTAAGAGGATAGCTTGGCCTCAAAGCTTGGTGTTATGAAATAGTAGGGGGAAAAAATCAATAATCAATAACAAAATATAGTATTTAGTTAAACAGTGTCAGATTGAAAAAATTATGTAAGCAATTAATTTGTAATTTCAAGTGGCAGAAATACTAAATTCTTTGAATTAAGGGTACAACAAAGTTTTCTTTTGAGAAATGTCTTCTACGTTATAAATAGTCCCTGTAGGATCTTAAAAAGGAAATAAAATAATTTTAAGAAGAGTTAGAGAATCAATTTACATATTCACAGTGGCTGATGGCTTGATCAAAATGATATGCTTTAAAATGCTAAAGGGTTTTTTTCACTCTTTTTAACTACCAGCAGAAAAAAAAAAAAAAAGTTGAAGAGCCATGATGAATGTTTAAAACCAGGAAAGAAATTAGATGGATAATGAGAACAGTAATTTTGTTCCATTTACTAAAAACGAGACAACCATACTCTAGTCCGTCTTTTTAACAATTTTGTTAATGTCTGTGCCAACTGATAATCTGTTAAATTTGGAGATATACAACACTTGGGTGTCAGATTCCTGAAAGAGTTAAACTCATACATGAATACACATATGCGCACACACGCACACACACATTTTCCAGGGACAGGGAAGCATAATCAAATTCCTTCTTAAAGCTGAGAAAATACTTTCTAAGAAGCATGTCATATAATAATAATTTTAGAAATCACCACATAGAAAATAGTACATTCCTAATGCCTTTGTTTTTCTGTTCGCTTGAAATGGAAAAGTTTGACCCTTCTGCCCTGACACTTTGAAAAAACATTTAGTACAAACCTTGCATTCAAGTGGCACAGCAGTATTAAACAGTCTATCAAACCCTAAAGTGAAAGTGTTAGTCACTCAGTCATGTCTAACTCTCTGTGACCCCTAGACTGTAGCCTGCCAGACTCCTCCACCATGGGATACTCCAGGCAAGAATACTGAAGTGGGTGGCCATTCCCTTCTCCAGGGGATTTTCCCAACCCAGGTCTCCAGAATTGCAGGCAGATTCTTTACCATTTGAGCCACCAGGGAAGCCCATCACAGTCAAATCAAATCATCATTTTCCCAGATTTGTTCTCAGAGACTTAAGGAGAAGATCTGCTTGTGGTAAAGCCTGAGTTTTCTGTCTTTCAAGAGACCAAAGAGTTTGGATTAGAGTGCTACTTCTCAAATAAACTTCTTCGGAGAACTTGAAATGTATTAAGATTTCGAAGAATCCATAAGTATTCAAAGTTGGAACATCTTACTCTAATTGTATTTTTCATTTTGAACAAAGCTTCGTATAATAGTTTGTAAAAACAAACCAATTCTTGTAACATACATGCACACCCAAATATAGAGTGTATATCTATCTAATATATGTAATAAAACTTCTGGAAGCAAATATTTTCCTGGAAATGTTATAAATCATTTAAAATTATTTCTATATATTTTATTTTCATGACTGTATTCTGTAAATCATAAACATGAAAACCTAAACATAATAAAAATGGAAGACTAGTACTGTTTAATGCATAAGGTAAATTTCATAAAAATCCAGAATTCTAAATTAGCAGAACCCTGCAATTGTCCTGCATGTTTCTCTGTGACACATTTGATTAGCTGCTTAAATGAAGCAAATGACAACTAGTCAGGGATACAGTAACACTTTCCCCTTAGTATCTGCACAAAATTTAATAAATTTTAAGTAAAAGAGAAGTTCAACTTACCTATTAAACTTCATTTTAGCACTCACGTGTTAGTAACCACATTAAAGTTTGCTTCACATTAAGGGGCATTGACAATGGCTTGGATAAAGGAATTTACCTTAGGTTAAGTAGAAACAAATCTTCCAGTTCTTAAGTAGGTTTAGGTAACATCAGCCTTGTCTTTATGAAAGTGTCTGTCATCCTCAGTGTTCTCCAAAAGGCAACCAAGGACTCAAATCGTGCATCCTCTTAACAGATTCCCGAACGTCACTTTGTTAGGAGGTTGTGATTTAAGTAAACAGCAAGTTACGGAATCTGAATTGCTGTGGAATGTCACCCTCAAATGACTCTACTGGCCCGGCTAGTTCTGCACTGCTTGGTACATGTAGCCTCAGAGATTGTTCTAACAACTCTTTTCCTGGCTTTCAGGGCATTCAATCGTGGTATTTAGTAAGCAAATTCTGCTACTCCACAATGCCTCCTGTTCATGGATAAAGATAAAAATGTGAATCGAGATCCTATCCCAGTGTGTTTCATTGTATTCTGTAATATTCCTTTTGTTAATGGCACACAAAAAAATTCCTGTTCAGAGTGAATACAGTGGGATTATCATTGTTTTCCAATCTGTGTTACAAGGTTTGGAGCACCGTCCTTCAAGTAGTCTAAGGACTAAAAACATTTTCTGGACAGGTTCCAAGACTGCTGCAGGCCTGTTTTTCCTCTCATTTTCTGCAACCCCTCAGGGAAAACTGGATAATCACAGTAGGTTGTAGAAAAGAGGACTACATTAAAAGTAATATTTGGAGGTGAAATAAGCCCATGGAAACCATACCATTTCATGCAACTCAAAATTAAAAACCACTAAATATTTCCCATGTTATAAAGAAGCCTGTCCCCAAATACTATTTTCATAAGTTTCAGGATAGACTTCTCTCTTCCCAGTTTTCATTGTTTTCCTTTTTTTCTTCCTTGGTTACCTTGCGTTTACCTATCCTAGTTGATTTTTATTTGACATCTCATTTTTTAACTAATAGTTTTTCAAAATTCAGTGGGGTTTTATGTATATAAATTTGGAATTGCATGCAAATTAACTTACTGCAATTATAAAATCACAGCTATTCCTAAATTACCAGAAACCATAAATTCATTTGGCCCTTCACACCTTTTATTGATATGTTCCCATTACCCACTTAACTGGTAGTTTTGTTGTGAAAAACATCCACCCTCCAGTGGTAGTTCAGTACACAATCACAGATTTCCATCTATTACCAAAAACATTTTGGTTATAACTGAACCATATTCTGCCATTTATTTTTTAAATCTCATACTCCCATCTTGTTGGAGTAGGAAATGGCAACCCACTCCAGTTTTCCTGCCTGGGAAATTCCATGGACAGAGGAGCCTGGCGGGCTACAGTCCATGGGGTTGCAAAGACACAATTGTGCACACACACCTTACCATCCTGTATAGTAGAAAACATTTAAATTCTTTATGCTAGGAAACTAAAACCAAATAAAGATTGAACTAAATTTGTGCTATTTACTGAAATTTCTCTGGCTCATTTACCATGTCACGTAGGTTAGGGGAAAAAAATACTGTAGTGATTTTCTTTTTAAGTCTTTTGGTGCAAACTAATTACAGGGAAACCTTTTCTTTTTATGATAAACTATTCCACCATTGAAAATGTCATCCTTTCAGACAATCTTCATCCCATATTAGGTGACTAAAATTAAAATTGAAAATAGACAACATAGTTTTTTTAAAATTCCAATGCATATGTGTTGAGATATGTTTCAGGGAACTGGCTTCAGTTTTTAAAGATGAAACATAATGAATAAATATAACTAAATTCAGCCTTTTTGATTAAATCATAACCTTTAAGGGACATTTCCACATGTTTAAGAATTTCCCAGAGGAAAGGAAGATCATAATGTTTCTTCAAGAACTTATCCTAGCCTAACAGATCATTAGTATATCCTATGTAGTTAGAAGTAACTTGTGTTGCAGAAACCATGAGCAACTGACTTCGCTTTCAGAGATGACTCACAACACTGAGTACAGAAGAAAAGATTCAAAAGTTTATTATCGTGGTACTAACATGATATTTCCATGGAGTCGCAAAGAGTTGGACATGACTGAGTGACTGAACTGAACATGATATTGCCTCTAAAAATGTCAATGTTCTATTTAATATTTTTTTTATTAAATCCCTATTTAATTGTTGTAAGTTAAAATGTTATAAGAACTTCAGTGTTATAAAAACATACATCTCCTCAGGACTCACAAAAGCTTTGCTCTTTTGTTCAGTGTGGGTGGGAATGATCTTTTCACTATTATCTCTCCCCATCTTCATATTTATTTGTAATAAGTAAACATGTACGAATGCTGCCAGGAACCATCTTAGAACTTCAAGGAAACTAGGGTGAAAGCCAATGCCCAAGTAACAGGCAAGAGCAGATAAGTTCAGAAGAACAAACAGTTTGATCTAACTGTGCCTACAGAGTGCTAACTCTGAAGTTTTTCAGTTAAGTGAGTGAGTGAAGTTGCTCAGTCATGTCCAACTCTTTGCGACCCTGTGGACTCTAGCCCACCAGGCTCCTCCATCCATGGAATTCTCCAGGCAACAGTACTGGAGTGGGTTGCCATTTCCTTCTCCAGGGGATCTTCCCAACCAAGGGATCGAACCCAGGTCTCCCACACTGCAGGCAGACACTTTAACTTCTGAGCCACCAGGGAAGCCCAGATTATGGACCCCAAATCCCTAAATTGATACAATGGTTTGAGTTGAAAACACTCAAACTCATATCCTGAGATTCTATGTAAAATGTGAACTGTAGATCACACACATTTTAAATAACTAAACATCTAACAAAATTTCTCACTCATTAACTATCATCAAGAAATGTGATTTAATCAATAGGTCCCTAAAAAAAAAGGAAATAAACAGTCCCTACAACATGGTTTTGTATACCATGTGCAACAAGCAGAGGTCTTAATATTAAGCACATACAAAAAGCCACGTGACTGTATTTATTCATCTTTATATCTCCAGAATGCTCTAGTGTCCTACTCATACAAAGTATAACAAAAAAGCTCAGTTCATTGTATACTCATTTATGACTTCCAAGGGAGAAGGTCACAGTGGAACTCTCCATAATATATTCACTGAGAACTGTGTTGGGAATATCTACTTTCATATGCCAGATTTTAAAATAGTTCCTGACACATAATAGGCATTCAAATATTCATCAAATAAATGCCAAAAAACCTATACTACAAGTATCACAACATACATTAAAGAGACATGGGTATGTTAAATACTTTGGCAGAAGAATATATTTACTTTTCCAAGCTATCCAACATAGAATTTAAAAGGACTGGTTATCTGAATTATTAAACAGTCTGGTTCCTCCACACTGAAAAATATTTATTCTCAAGGAGGGCTTATATTGTTCCACAGATATGTATTGAGTAGCTACAGTACAAGGACAAATGACTTACCACTACACGATAAGCTTTTCTCAAATATTATAAATGGTCAGGTGGACCAATTATGTTTATATCTTCATTTCCAGGAATAGACATATTGATTAAAGATTTCAAAAATTTATGAAAATCATTCAATCATAGGCCAAAAATAATGGTTAAATATAGATCATTCCTTGTATTGGGTTTTTTGCCCATCAAAAATTCTAAGTCTCCTGAATATTATACTCTACCATCTAATTTTACATGCCAATCTACTATCTCTTTATAAGCTAACGTGTGATCCCTTGCTAATAGTTTGATCCCTTTGGGTTATTTAGTGCATTTGTACTGGACTGCTCACTTATTTTGTTAAAAAATAGGCCTTTATCCAGTTGCACAAATGCACCTCTGTTGAAGGTGCCATGGTAGCCCAGTCATTGGACCCTTAAACAAGGGCCCCTGAGAATTGGCTTTTCTGTTCTCATGGCAGTTAATTTAATGAAAATAGCCCACTTTTTGTCTTCCTACTTGTTTCCATCTGTAAGATGAGATATATCATCATTACCATGGGCACTACCCAGGTAAACTGACATACTAGAGGGGTCAAAAATTTTATCAGTTGCACAATTCTGTAGAAATGATGTGTAAAGAAAAGTTGAAAGTAGCAAATGCATCCTTATCCCATAAAAACCTAAGTCACACTGACTCTTTCATTCTCAAGAGAATTTTTAATATGACAAACTCTTATTAAATATCAAAACAAAATGCATAAATGCCAAAACCCAGGAGAAAAGGACAGTAACTAAAACCTTATAGGACTCGAGGCTCAGGAAAGGCTGCTGGGTCCACCTGTGCTACTGGCTGTGATAAACATGAGAGTCGAAATCAATAAGGAGATAAGATAAATACAATTCCCACATATGAAGAGGTACCGAGGAGATTGCTGTTCTTGAACAACAATGTAAAAACTGATAAACTGAAAGATACTATTAAAATCTCAAACCATGCCTTGAATCAAAGGAGGCAAAGAGTTGAAAATATACTACAAAGAGCAAATACTTAGACTGACGATGAGATTGCATTCCCCAGTCTTTTCCATTATTGGAAAAATGTGCTTTTCAAATAAATTAATTTTCTAATATATTTGTGTATACAAATTACAAATATAAGATTTTAAAGAGAAATAATGTGGTAAATAATTTTAAAGAAATATATTTATATGTTAAAAGGGGGTTTATAATGTAAAATATCATTGAAATACACTACATATACATGTATGGATAAATTTATGGATTTATAAATATTAATAGAAGTCATTTGCAGAGCCTTTTTATTATCACATAGATGATACACTAATACTAGCCCAACTTTCCCATGCTTCTAATTTAGTGCAAATCTTAATGTATGTATAATCAAATTTAGGCAATGGGATAATAACCAGGTGACATAACACATTTCAAGTAACTAAAATTACATAGTGAGCTTAAGCTTAATTTTCTTGTATTTGCTAACTATTATAAGTTATTCTTTTCAAAATTTGGTAAACTGTAGTATTATTTAGCTTGATTGTGTGACTAATAAACAGTCATGTGATGGAAGAGCTGATCGGAATATTCATACTAGAAAAATATGGAGATTTGGCAAAATGCCAGGTAAGTTAGTTTTGCATTCACTGATAAGTTGGGTTGCTATAGCAAGCCCATAGTCACCAGGTTTCTAAGCAACCTAAGACTCCACAGACTTGAGATACTTAGGAGTCCACTGATCTTTCATCATCCTTAAGGGAAAAATCTGAGAAACTGTGGTACCAATCTCAGTGGAAGTTTCCCCAGTTATCCAGTAGAGCAGTGACCCTTATACAACATCCCCTGTAGTGATAGATTTAATTTATTAAATAATGATGTTCATACTAGAGAATTAATTGATTACCCAAAGTGTAAAGTGGATGAAATTAGGAATGGGAAATGATCAATACCTAGTTTGTTGTGGGCAAACAAATGTGTGTTGAATGAATAAACAAGATTCAACACATAATCCAACTCTCCAAAGTGATTTACATAATGCTGGCATTCATAAAGTCCTTAACTTTATATATATATATATATATATATATATATATATCTCTGTTTAGTAGCATTACTATAAGGCATGCCTCTCAGTTTTTTTGTTTTATAATCATTTACATTTAGGTAACATACATAATTGTAAGTCTGCAATTATTTGTGAGTTTAATTCAAAATATGGATTGTCTGGAATACTTATGTAACAATATTAACTACCAAAATGTCAGTTAGAATTGTATCTGTCTAAGATGCAAGCAAAGTTGTGAATTAGCCCTTGAATAAGCTTTTATTAACATTTCTGCTGTCTTGACACAGTACTCACTGAGGCAAACCACTGCATCTAATTTTAATTTACAGTTTCCAGCTCTTTAAGGTAATCACAATGAAATAAAATTAAGGTAAGCCTTACAAAACACTGTATAATAATATAGGCTGAAATAAATGTCATTAATAGAAAGATTATATGTGACCAATAAAATGATTAAGTGTGGAATCTGTAAAATTTTACATAATTCTTATACCCGGTTTTCTCTGCCATTGTCATTTTATGTAGCTTGTTCTTGCCATGAAAAACCTCGTGACAATGATTTGCAAAGAGAAAATTGGCTTTAATTTAATGGCAAATTTTATAATGTTACTGCTTGTATCCTGCTAGCTATTGCATTAAAGATTCAGTAGCCCAAGTCAGGTGTACAGTACGATGACTGAGTTTCCCTACCTTGAGGATAAAATAAAATTCCAAAGTCACCTGTCTAGCAAGTCACAGTAACCCCTAATGGACTAGATCCATTCCAGGAATGTCTCGGTACAAAGTGCCTGTGACCTCTACTGGTTGGTGCTGTTCAGTGGCCAAGTCATGTCCGACTCTTTGCTAACCCATGGACTGCAGCACACCAGGCTTCCCTGTCCATGGACGATGATAGATTCTTCTTGTTCCAAGACTGGAAAGAACAACTGCTCTGCCTTACAATCTTAATATGAGAGTCCCAAACATATACAATAACACTCATTATAATTGCCTCTTCAGGTAAAAGTGGCCATCTATAATTTAAGTCTTCCTGGGCATGTATTTTCTTTAGAATAAAAGATAGTTTTTGATCTTTTAATATATTGCTCTACTAAGATATTCCTCCATTGTAGCATGTATACAAGCACAGGTGTGTTGGAAGGTTTAGACAATTTCAAATATTTTTGAATGTCCTCTTATCATCTAATATTTAGTTATTACTGACAACATCATAGCAAAATTACAAAACCTGACCAACTCCTTCTGTTTCCTTTTAGACACAATTTCTTATCTAAAAGCTTGGGACAGGCTTTCTTAATGTCTATACTATCTCATATACTCTATTCATTAGGAGAAGAGAAAAAATGCACATACAACTTAAACTGGACAAGAACAATGCAAAAATCAGATCAAAGTAAGAGACTTTAGTATTACAGGCACTGGTTTTGAGTCCTACTTTGTTAGCTTAGATAACTTCACAGTGATAATATAGGTGTAATTACCAGTTGGAAGTCCGATGAAAAAGTGCAAGGCCACCAGTGTCAACGCACTTTCAGAATGCTGGTTGGAGGACAACGAAATTAACACTGATGACTCTTGTTGTGTCTGCCTCAAGTGCTGGGTCAAATCACCGCTGTACATCCGTCAGCCCCACCTCCAAGTATCCAAGAATGGCTGTGGAATTTTGATTGACACTCCAGTGAGGCAGTGGGATTCCTAAACCAAAGTAAACCCTGCAGCTTGTGTTTGCCAAGCTCTCTAGCTTGAAAATGAGCTTCTCTTCTCCTGGTTCTTTCCTTAAAAAAGAAACAATTACTCTGTGATGCTTAAAGGAACACAGAAGCAACTCCCTCTCCAGAGATATCCCTACTTATTTTCTTATAGCAATTCCCTTGACTGTTTTCATCCTTTGTCTTTGTGTAGGACTTTATAGTCTTCCTAGGAACCACATAACAACATTGCACACTGGCCTTCAGGATAAGAAACAAGGCATCAGTGAATGCGGAAAGCTGGAGATGATAGCAGCATTGGGCAGGGTTTTGCAAAATGGACAAGCTCAAGTTTATGCTAGTTACGACATTCTTTTGCCATGTAAGATTAGCAATGTTTGCTGACTATGCTATTATATATGCAACTCATAAGAAGAAACTAAGATAAATATATTCTAAAAGCAAATCAAGCCATTACAGTATATGCTAAATTAGACAAAAATATGTGATTTTCCTGATAGTACTTAAGGCATTAATTCTTTAAGGATTAATGTTGATGACATGTAGCCTCATACACACACCCACACACATACTTAATGAAAATCTGTTATGTGTCCACTGTGTTCTTAGAATCCTGTCATCAAGAAGAAGAAAGCCTGATCCTTCCAGTGAGATTTTCTGGAATGTACTTCAAAACCTTGAAAATAAAATGCAATGATGGAGTATTGAATACTTTTAATCTAAGTGGACAGCTAACCTAGTTGAGAATATTCATTCTAGAACTGTTTACTTAGCATGTAATCAAAATATGTATTTTAGTTGCCTTTTCTCCTAAACTCTGGAAATTTTCACAATAAATATAACAGAGAGGTTTTCACTGGTGAAATTAATGGTTTCAAAGATTTATGAACTGACCAGAAAAATTACTGGCTAACTCTCTATCCTTATATCACAGGCTATAAGAACCCACCAAGTTTATTGTCTAGCTCTTGATTTCAGGGCATTCCTGGCTGCCTGAGTGGGATTGGACAGTTAGCTGAATTCTATAGTTAGCATGCTGTGTGTGCCCCCGATGAAACTTCCAGGCAAGAACTATTGGGACACTTAGAAGGACAGAGAGTGGGTACTTCACAAATCCCATAGAGCAGGCTGGGGAACCTTGCTATTTAACTGCTTCTTTACTGCTTCTGTTAGAAGCCAGTACTGAGAGGGCTTTCTTTGTACCTGTTTTGAGAAAGATCTGTAGCTCTCCCCACTGTTATTTATTGAAAGCTACCAACATGTACCAAGATAACCCAGTAACAATGTGTGCCCAAATTGGCTTGGATAGGTTAGCAACACTTACCTTAAGGAGCTCATCTTCTAGAGATGTAGCTTAGACACAGAGGACAGTTACACATGAAGATTCTAGAGTAGACAACCACAAGGCTCTGGGCTCACGGGACATCCACATTTACTCATTTATAAATAGCCGTGACTCTTAGTTCAAAGACCTTTCACCCACTTCCATGTATGACACACTTTTTCTCTCTTGCTCGTGACTTTTTATTACAAAATGTGAAGAAATTTTAAGAGTCATCTAATCTTGGTCATTTAACAGATAAAGTTTCAGGGATCTGAAGAAATGCTCGTCTTACATTGCCCTAAGAGCAGTTAAAAAAACAAAGCCCCTCAGCTAAAATATTGCTCTCTTTTTCTCCTGATGTTTCTTTTTGTTTATTTTTATTTTGTATATTTCACCTCTTTTCACATATCTTCTCCCAGGATCTGGCCTGATATTTGCTAGTGTATTACTTTAATATTTTTTGTATGTCATTATACTTTCAGAAGTGCTAGTCAATTTAATATTAATTTCCTGGGTAATTGGAATAGTTTACACCTCTTTGATTCCCAAATACTGTACCCTGTTACTAGAGTGAGGTTAGTTTTTTTCTAAATTATTCTGGTTCCAGTGCTCTTGCCTTTTTAAATTTTATTTTATTTTAAATATGCTTTTTAAATTATCTAAATTAAATTATTAAATATAAAAACAGAATACTATTTATTCCTCCTTATAAGGACAACTTGAAAAATTCTACGAAAGGATAAAGGGGAGGACAAGTATTTGTTGATATATTATTATGGATCAGTTGTCAGGCTAAATACTTCCATGTTATTATTTAAATCTATAGAAAATTCTGTAATTAGGTATGGTTAGCCTACATTTCTACAGAGGAGACAACTGACAGAGAAAATTTAAAAAATTAGATAAATGCTAAGATTTCCAGCATTTTCATGAAATGCATCACCTTAGGTTTATGCATCCAGGTGGCAAGTAATATCAAAGATTAGTCAGAAGACATAAGGATGCATGATCATGAAAGGCAGTTTTTGCCCGTATCTAAATCCTTACCTTGTGTCAGTATAAATCTCTCAGCAGATGCATTGTGCTATGCTACTTTGATGTTTCAAAATTATTTATTATTTTCATATACAAATTATAGTTAAAAACTCATTGGTTCACAGAATTACTTAATTTAAGAAACTATTCCTCCTTGGCACCAGATATTCCTGGGTCCAAAAATTATAAAACTCTAGCTTCATGGAATGGGCAGACACATAGAAAAATTATTATGAAATCATACAAAAGATGGTCTAATAGAAGGTCTATGGTACTGTGAGAAACCTACAGAGGGGGTAGCTTTCAGAAGGGGAAGCTTCACAGAGAACCTAACATCGTAGCTTCTTCCTCAAGCATGAGTCAGAGACCAGTTACCAAGTACTGACTAACACAAAGAACACGTTGTCTAACATAAAGGCAGAGAATATTTCTCCATCCTTCGTAAGATATGGCAGTTTCTGCCAGAAGATAGTGACTTCAAGGAAGAAACTATGAAAAGCTGCTGTGGCAACAAACATATAAGATTAAAGAAATTAATTTCAAATTAATTGAGTGTCCACTTTTTCTAGGCACTGTTAGGGAACAATATGTATATTCACCTTAGAATTTAAAATAAATTTTTATTTAAACTGCCAAAAGTTACAACTTCTATTGCACAAGAACTAAAAATTCTGCTTCAAAACATACAAATTTTTACTTAATATTGAGAAAAGAAAACCATACTGGATGCCTTTTACAAGTAGTTTGTTATGTTACTATTTGGTACCTGTATAGCTTTTAGAAAGCTAATTTAAATTTATTTAAGTTTGTAAGATAGATATATATATATATATATATATATATCTTTGGAAGGATTTCAGTGATGTTTTAAATGAATATTAGACTAAGTATCAAGGGGCAAGTGTTTAAGATACAGATTTCTTGCTGCATAAGGAATATAAATTTTAAAAAATATATTGGTATATTTCTGTGTCTCTTACCAGATCCAAGGGAACATTTCGTGAACAGATGGGCACAATAAGGGATAGAAACAGCAAGGACCTAACAGAAGCAGAAGAGATTAAGAAGAGGTGGCAAGAATACACAGAAGAACTGTACA
The DNA here is from genome assembly GCF_029378745.1 of Bos indicus. Taxonomy (NCBI): domain Eukaryota; kingdom Metazoa; phylum Chordata; class Mammalia; order Artiodactyla; family Bovidae; genus Bos; species Bos indicus. The sequence continues at coordinate 40,772,708 of NC_091763.1, forward strand.
AAAACGTTTCTAATGACCTGGATAATCACAATGGTGTGGTCACTCACCTAGAGCCAGACATCCTAGAGTGTGAAGTTGAGTGGGCCTTAAAAAGAATCACTACAAACAAAGCTAGAGAAGGTGATAGCATTCCAGCTGAACTATTTCAAATCCTAAGGGATGATGCTATTAAAGTGCTGCACTCAGTATGCCAGCAAATCTGCAGAACTCAGCAGTGGCCACAGGACTGGAAAAGTTCAGTTTTTATTCCAGTTCCAAAGAAAGGCAGTGCCAAGGAATGTTCAAATTACCGTATAATTGCACTCATTTCACATGCTAGCAAGATTATGCTCAAAATCCTTCAAGCTAGGCTTCAGCAGTACATCAATCAAGAACTTCCAGATGTACAAGCTGGGTTTAGAAGAGGCAGAGGAACCAGAAATCAAATTGCCAACATCTGCTGAATCACAGAAAAAGTAAGGGAATTCCAAAAAAACACATCTGCTTCATTGTGACTAAAGGCTTTGACTGGGTGGACAGCAACAAAGTGTGGAAAATTCTTAAAGGGATGGGAACACCTGACCACCTTACCTGCCTCCTGAGAAACCTATATGCAGGACAAGAAACAACAGTTAGTACTGGACATGGGACAATGAACTGGTTCAAAATTGGGAAAGGAGTACATCAAGGCTGTATATTGTCACCCTGCTTAGTTAACATATATGCACAGTACATCATGAGAAATGTTGGGCTGGATAAATCACAAGCTGGAATCAAGACTGCCAGGAGAATATCAACAACCTCAGATATGCAGATGATACCACTCTAATGGCAGAAAGTGAATAGGAACTAAAGAGCCTCTTGATGAAGGTGAAAAAGGTGAGTGAAAAAGCTGGCTTAAAACTCAACTTTTTAAAAACTAAGATCATGGCATTTGGTCACATCACATCAAATCGATGAAGAAAAAGTGGAAACAGTGATAGATTTTATTTTCTTGGACTCCAAAATCACTCCAGACGGTGACTGCAGCCATGAAATTAAAAGATGCTTGCTCCTTGGATTAAAAACCTGTGACAAACCTAGACAGTGTATTAAAACACAGGAATATCGCTTTACCAACATAGATCTGTGTAGTCAAAGCTATGGTTTTTTCAATAGTTAGGTATGGATGTGAGAGTTGGACCATAAAGAAGGCTGAGTGCCAACAAATTGATGCTTTCAAACTGTGGTGTTAGAGAAGACTCTTGAGAGTCCCTTGGACTGCAAAGAGATCAACCTGCTGCTGCTGCTAAGTCGCTTCAGTTGTGTCCGACTCTGTGCGACCCCATAGATGGCAGCCCACCAGGCTTCCCTGTCCCTGGGATTCTCCAAGCAAGAACACTGGAGTGGGTTGCCATTTCCTTCTCCAATGCATGAAAGTGAAAAGTGAAAGGGAAGTCGCTCAGTCGTGTCCGACTCTTAGCAACCCCATGGACTACAGCCTACTAGGCTCCTGAGGAGATCAACCTAGTCAATCCTAAAGGGTATCAACCCTGAATATAAATTGGAAGGACTGATGCTAAAGCTGAAGCTCCAGTACTTTGGCCACCTGATACAAAGAGCCAATTCACTGGGAAAACCCCTGATTCTGGGAAGGATTAAGGGCAGGAGGAGAAGGGGATGACAGAGGATAAGATGGTTGGATGGCATCACTGATTCAATGGACATGAGTTTGGGCAAACTCGGGTAGATAGTGAAGGACAAGAAAGCCTGGCATGCTGCAATTCATGGGGTCGCAGAGTCAGACACAACTTAGCAACAGAACAACAACAAATATCTCCTACTACAGGTAAAGCATATCATCTTACTGGGAATGTTAGGGGTTAGAGAAAGCAAACATTTATATTCAAGGCTAAGGAAATAAGAAACCTGAGGTTGTATAAATGCTAACTCATAATAAGACAGAAACGATACTGCAATTGTATTTTTAAAAGGTAATAAACATGGGGAGAATTTATTTCCATTTGAAAGCACAGAGGAAAAATATTTTGAATTAAAACTTTGTTGGCTCAATAATTTTTACCATAAAACATTCTTACAATATGAATAGTCTATATTGTAGCACTATGTCATAGAAGTTGACTTTTTAGAAATATGGATTTTCCTCTAATCTCTTTTGTTCCTCTCACTTTAAAAGTTTTTTCATACTCCAATACAAACAAAACAAAACTGAGCCCAGTATATAAGAGGACCCAGAATATTTAAATTAAAAGTCATATTCAACAGTTTCCTTACTTCATGATTTCTCAGTCTTACTATTCTCATAACACAGCTCCAAGAGAACGTCCTGGTATGCCTTATTTCCCAAACTTATTTGACCATGTGTCACCCTAGGATATCTTTATTAACATCTACTGGAACAGTGTTTCATAAAGACAGTTGGGGAAGTGCTGAATTAAATTAGAAGGACAATTAACATTTTCTAAGAAAAGGCAAAAGGGAGTATATAGGCGGTATATCTGACTTGAAAGGTTAAGTCTACAAATTATCTTACAATATTTGGTAGGGCTTCCCAAGTGGCACTGGGGGTAAAGAACCTGCCTGCCAATGCAGGAGACATAAGAGACAGGGGTTCAATTCCTGGGTCGGAAAGATTCCCTGAGTAGGAAATGGCAACCCACTCCAGTATTCTTGCCTGGAGAACCCCACGGACAGAGGAGCCTGGCGGGCTACAGTTCATGGGGCCGCCCAGAGTCAGACACTAGTGAAGCGACTTAGCACACGCACATAACCTTTTGTGACCTGTATTTTTTATCTTTGTAAACAGGAAGAATGAAGAAGAGAGGACAGGAAAGACAGAGAGACAGAGAGACTTGAGATAGGGAAAGGGGCAGTCCTTTGGGCTGCAGGAAAAAAGGGAATTCAGACTGCTCTGGGTCTGGCAAGCAAATAAGTTGGTAACTATCGACTTCTTGTGAAGCCCAAATATAGCTATTGTCCACAAAGGGGTTTTATCTTGTAAAAGCTTGCCTGGCTTGATGTCTATTGATCAATTGCCTCTGGCCACACAGGACAGGATCCTTGATGGTTGGTTGGATCTTTTCTTTTTTCATGTGCTCTGGGACACACATTGATAGCCTGGGTTCTGCAGAGGAACTTTGGGACAGAGAGTGAGTGGGTAAGATTGCAGATTGTGGAGACAAGTTGCTGGGTTGATAGTGAGTATCCCAAATGGTCTTGGACCTATTGCTTGACTTCTCTGTGTTTAAGTTTCCTCCTCTAAAAGATGAGGATGATAACAATATTTATTCCATAATACCATGGAGATCAAGTAAGATGAAATATATGCATTTATTAAAACAACTAGTTGTAATTACTGGTATCATTGATAATGGTAATAAAGATGCTATCTCTGTGAAAAAAGTTTTTCTTCTTCACAATCTCAGGTCATTCATTTTAAAATCTACTTTACTGGTGCCAGCCAGTTATAATGCTTTCTGATCATATTCAATTCTAAGCTGTACTAACCTTACCAGACCCAGAGGCAGTATGAGGGCAGCACATTCTTTCTCTGTGTAACCCTCCCTCTGGCCTCTGTCCGGCGGTGTGTCCTCGACTCCTTCCCTCTTCTCTGTTGCTCAACTGAATTTAGGTAATAAGAAGCAGAGTCTTCACAAACTTAGAAAATGAGCTCGTGGTTGCTGGGGGGAAGGGATAGCTAAGGACTTTGGGAAAGTCATGTACACACTGCTGTATTTAAAATGGATAACCAACAAAACCTATTGCATACGCATGAAACTTGTGCTCAATGTTATGTGCCAGCCTGGATGGGAGTGGGGTTAGGGGGAGAATGGATGTGCTCAGTCACTCAGTCATATCTGACTCTTTGTGACCCCCATGGACTGTAGCCTGCCAGGCTCCTCTATCCATGGGATTCTCCAGGCAAAAACACTGGAGTGGGTTGCCATTTCCTTCTCCAGGGAGAATGGACACATGTATATATATGGCCGAATCCCTTCACTGCTCACCTGAAATTTCACAACATTGTTAATTGGCTATACTCCATTACAAAATGTTTTTGGTGTTGAAAAAAAAAAAAAAAAAAAAGGCAGAGTCTTGCTCTCCTCTATCCAATAGGTAACTCCCAAAGTCCTTGGAGACAGGGACTGGACTCTTATTACCCTGAAATTTACAGAGCTTCAATGTTTAAAACCACGAATAAACATTCAGGTATATGGGAAACCTTGTAGAATGAGATTACAGGCCAAATAATTATTTAGGTCTAATTGAAAATACCACCTAAATGGTGTCTAATGTCCTGTCGTCCTTTGACTATATATAACCAAAGCTATTTCTGATGAGTACTTTTATATTTTTTAAATATTGAGCTTATTTGAGCAAAAATCATTTTGAATCTGGAAGCATCCAATCCAGCAGATAGAAAGGAGCTCCAAATATTATGTATAAAATAGTAAGTAATGAGACCCTGGGTGTTCATTGGAAGGACTGATGCTGAAGCTGAAACTCCAATACTTTGGCCACCTCATGTGAAGAATTGACTCATTGGAAAAGACTTTAATTCTTGGAGGGATTGGGGGCAGGAGGAGAAGAGGACGACAGAGGATGAGATGGCGGGATGGCATCACCGACTCGATGGACATGAGTCTGAGTGAACTCTGGGAGTTGGTGATGGACAGGGAGGCCTGGCATGCTGTGATTCATGGGGTCACAAAGAGTCAGACACGACTGAGTGACTGAACTGAACTATGCAGCACAGGGAACTCTATACTCAGTTTTCTGTGGTGACCTAAATGGGAAGGGTATCAAAAAAAAGAGGGCATATATGTATACATATGGAGAGTGCTTTTAAAAGTCATTGAACTTATCTCTAGAATCTTATTGGAGGGCAGCAGACAAATTCTTATTGTGTGTTGACTGACTTTTAAAATAATCACATCACCATTTTTTATTCCTTGGAAAACCACTTGGTGTTTAATGTGTGAAATGATAAAACTTATCAGAAGCACAATTTTTAAAAGCCCAAAGTGTGTCGTGTAAGACAAATGGCTCACATCGAGGGCACTTACTGCAGGCAAACACCTTTCAAAGGACTCTATATGGATTATCTAAATTAATCTTCATAACCATAATTTGAAGTAAGAATTGTTGGTTTCCTTAATTTACAAATAGTAGAAGTACCATGCAGTCCATGGGGTCTCAAAGAGTCGGACACGACTGAGTGACTGAACTGAACTGAAAAGTACCAAAGTACTGAGAGGCAAAAGGACTGAGAGGTCAAGTAAACTGCTCAAGGTCAAAGAATGCCAAGCTATGGTTGTATCACCTAGGACACTTGTCTGCAAGTAAGAGAATGCTCCAATAAAAGTAGATCAGAATATGGGGGGAACTTTACTTGTCAAATAATAAATATTAGGAAAACTATCAGCTTCCAAAATTCTAACTCTTTTCTAAAGCAGCCATTTTTAAATATTGGGCTGTCATACCATCTTGATAATACAATTATTTGCTTAAATTGCATATACACGTGTATGTATATACAATCAACTCAAAATCAAGACCATCTCCTGTCCCCTGCTGCTGCTGCTAAGTCACTTCAGTCGTGTCTGACTCTGTGCGACCCCGTAGACTGCAGCCCACCAGGTTCCCCCATCCCTGGGATTCTCCAGGCAAGAATACTGGAGTGGGTTAAGGAGAAAATATTACATGTTAAGTTTTCAAAATCAAAGTTCAAAATAAAAATTAAGTCCAAGTTTCTATTGCTCTGGGAAACAAAACTGTTTAACCTGACAAAGGGAATATGAAACATAAAATTAATCTAAAACAAAGAAAAATAATCATGGTTACCTGGAAAAGGTTTTCTTTTTTGTTTGTTTTTTGTGAGAAAGAAACTTTGGGAATGGCTGCATACTGTATATTACTGAAATGGAAATGAGTTTTACAATCACAGACTCAGGTGTGCAAAAACAAAATTTTGTTGCACTAAATTTCATTTTATCTCAAACCTCCATTCTGTCTGATACAGCATATTTAGTCACTTTTAAGAAATTTCATTTTTGCTGTTCCTCAGTCATTTCAAGTTTAAAACTCTTGTTACATCTTTCTCAGTACAGGCTATTTTCAGAGAAGGAGATGAGAACACAGAGCATGCCCTCTCAAAATTTGCAGCTATGACTTTCCCTGGTTCTGGCCTTGAGCACTTTGCAGGTGGTGCCTTTCTTTTTCTCAGCTAACTTGCATAACCTTCAGGGGCCTTGAGCTCAGTGTTAGGGTCCAAGGGGCTCCATGAATCTGCTTCTAAACAGCGGCCTACGTACCACACACAGCCCTGGATACTTCACTGCCATAGTCTCTGGGGCAGTGTTTTCTGACATTTGTTCTCTCTGATAACACTTGTGTTCTGAGGTCCTCCCACTTGAGAGTTGAAAGGGAGAAGAGAACTTGCCTTTAGGAGTGAGTCGGCTGTGGAACGGATCACAACAGCTCTTTGGGATTCGTTCATGTCTAAAGTCTGTGTTTCCACTTTTATCCATGCTTCAGTTCTGTTCAGTTCAGTCACTCAGTCGTGTCCGACTCTTTGTGACCCCATGAATCGCAGCACGCCAGGCCTCCCTGTCCATCACCAACTCCCGGAGTTCACTCAAACTCAAGTCCATCTAGTCGGTGATGCCATCCAGCCATCTCATCCTCTGTCGTCCCCTTCTCCTCCTGCCCCCAACCCCTCCCGGCATCAGAGTCTTTTCCAATGAGCCAACTCTTCGCATCAGGTGGCCGAAGTACTGGAGTTTCAGCTTTAGCATCATTCCTTCCAAAGAAATCCCAGGGCTGATCTCCTTCAGAATGGACTGGTTGGATCTCCTTGCAGTCCAAGGGACTCTCAAGAGTCTTCTCCAACACCACAGTTCAAAAGCATCAATTCTTTGGCACTCAGCTTTCTTCACAGTCCAACTCTCACATCCATACATGACCACTGGAAAAACCATAGTCTTGACTAGACGGACCTTTGTTGGCAAAGTAATGTCTCTGCTTTTTAATATGCTATCTAGGTTGGTCATAACTTTCCTTCTAAGAATTAAGCGTCTTTTAATTTCATGGCTGCAGTCACCATCTGCAGTGATTTTGGAGCCCCAAAAAATAAAGTCTGACACTGTTTCCACTGTTTCCCTATCTATTTGCCATGAAGTGATGGGATCAGATGCCATGGTCTTCGTTTTCTGAATGTTGAGCTTTAAGCCAACTTTTTCACTCTCCTCTTTCACTTTCATTGATCAAGAGGCTTTTTAGTTTCTCTTCACTTTCTGCCATAAGGGTGGTGTCATCTGCATATCTGAGGTTATTGATATTTCTCCCAGCAATCTTGATTGCAGCTTGTGCTTCTTCCAGCCCAGCCTTTCTCATGATGTACTCTGCATATAAGTTAAATAAGCAGGGTGACAATATACAGCCTTGATGTACTCCTTTTCCTATTTGGAACCAGTCTGCTGTTCCATATCCAGTTCTAACTATTGCTTCCTGACCTGCATACAGGTTTCTCAAGAGGCAGGTCAGGTGGTCTGGTATGCCCATCTCTTTCAGAATTCTCCACAGTTTATTGTGATCCACACAGTCAAAGGCTTTGGCATAGTCAATAAAGCAGAAATCGATGTTTTTCTGGAACTCTCTTGCTTTTTCCATGATCCAGCAGATGTTGGCAATTTGATGTCTGGTTCCTCTGCCTTTTCTAAAACCAGCTTGAACATTAGGAAGTTCATGGTTCACGTACTGCTGAAGTCTGGCTTGGAGAATTTTGAGCATTACTTTACTAACGTGTGAGATGAATTCATACTTAGGGCACAACTATTTTCCTAGTCTTTAATAAGACTGAATAGTAACCGAATGTCAGTTCCTTAGGTCCACTAAAAGTTCTCCCTCAATATGCAGCTTCATATCTTGCAGTTAGAAAAGAGAATGAAGTGGGCAGAATAAAACCATGTGGATTAATACCTCACAGTATAACTTATCATAGTATAAAAAACTATAAATTGTGGGAAACACACACATGATAGAAGTTTAGCTAAGAAAGAGATCAATGGGGACTGAATTCCTAAGAATATGTTCATAGAACTTTTACATCCTTAATCTTCCCTAGAAGATGAGTTAAATGTAAAAAAGTAGAAGGAAGTGGGATTCGTGGGAAATAAAATTAGATAAATCACGTAAATCATTTAGAAATGTAATTGGTATGGTTGGAAAAAGGCATGTGCACAAGCTAAGCCTGGCTTGCCATAAAGGTTCCTATCTACAGAGAGATGGACATATTAGAGCAGTTTATAGGAGACTTAAGTACCTGAACATAACCTGACAGAAAAGATAGAAGGGAATAACAAGATATTAAGATTTAAAATTATGACCTCTGGTTAAATGTGGCAGGTAGAATACATTTTCACTTGCATCTGAAATCTCATTAAAATGAAAGTTGTAGGTAGAATTTATAAAAATAGGAACACACATGTTCAGCTCAAAGATTTAGATTAGTGAAGACAAGAAATCCGTCAACATACAGAAAGCATAATGGACTAATGGTAATTGCTCAAACATCCTACAATCCGATTCTAAACATGTAGAATCTACTCTGTCAGCAAAAAGAATCTACTCTATAAGTCCACATAGGACCATGGGGTGCATGGAAAGCAGAGTCTGAACTTGATTGAATATCTCAGGAAGTCCTAAACCTAAAGCTTCTCTCCACATATTTTACACAGCCTGCTCTCCTTCCTCCTCATCTGTCAGAAGATGGGGTGTTTCCTCTTTTGAAACATGGAGTAAGAGATTTCTGGACCTAAGACAAGGAAGCCCAGCTAGGGATATGAGGGAGATCCATGTCGAAATAAGTTTAAGCCCTCACACTAATTTCTCTTCCACTGCCAATTCCAGAACTCTATCAAGCAAAACATTACAGAATTCCTTTCTAAGGAAACTGGCACAAGATAAAACACTTGACACTATTAGCTGAAGTGGAGAGGAGGTCAGGGAGCACAGTGAAATGGTCAGGACCTTCTGCTCAATCCAGAGTAGTACTGTCTGGGGCAAGTATGATACAAGCCTCATGCTAAATATTCCTTTAAAATATCCAGTAGCCACATTGAAAATGTAAGTAACTAGGTAATATTACTTTTAATATTATATATTGCTTACTACAACATCATAAATACTATCATTTAAATAAACATAAATTATTAATGAGATTTTTTTGCAGGGGCACAAAGTGTTAAAAGTCTGGTTTTTACTTTACTCTTAGAACACATTTCAATCTGGGTTAACTATATTTCAAGTTCTCAATAGTCTCTAAGTTGCTTCAGTCATGTCCGACTCTGTGCGACCCGAGATAGCAGCCCACCAGGCTCCCCCGTCCCTGGGATTCTCCAGGCAAGAACACTGGAGTGGGTTGCCATTTCCTTCTCCAATGCATGAAAGTGAAAAGTGAAAGTGAAGTCGCTCAGCCATGTCCGACTCCTAGCGACGCCATGGACTGCAGCCTACCAGGCTCCTCCGTCCATGGGATTTTCCAGGCAAGAACACTGGAGTGGGTTGCCATTTCCTTCTCCAGTGCATGAAAGTGAAAAGTGAAAGTGAAGTCGCTCAGTCGTGTCTGACCCTCAGCGACCCCATGGACTGCAGCCTTCCAGGGATTCCAGCCATTCGTCCATGGGATTTTCCAGGCAAGAGTACTGGTATGGGGTGCCATGGCTACCATATTGGACAGTGCAACTCTAGAATGAAATCTGTATTCATTTTGCCACAGTCTTAAATATAAATGGACAACCACCAGACATTTGAGGAATACTTCTGACTTGCATGAAAAAAGTCAAATACAAATAAACAATAAGGTTGAATACAAGAAAAAGGAATAAAAAATAAAATATTTTTGTGATTACTATCATCAGACAAGTAAGAGACAATTTTGTATCATGAAACTAGTAAAAAACCATGGGGCTTTCCTGGTGACTCAGTGATAAAGAATCCACCAGCCAACGCAGTCCCTGGTCCAGGAAGATAACTACATGCCGTGGAGCAACTAAGCCTGTGCATCACAACTACCGAACCTGTGCTGTAGAGCCTGGGAGCCCTAACCACTGGACCCCATGCACCTAGAGCCTATGTATCGCAACAAAAGAAGCCACCGCAAAAAGAGAGTAGTCCCCACTCACCACAACTAGAGAAAAGCCTGTGCAGAAATGAAGACCCAGCACAGCCAAAAATTTAAAAATGAATATAAAAATTCTAATCACAATTTTAAAAAATAAATAGGAAAGAATCACTTTAAAAAGAAAACCATGAAATCCTAAAATCCACATAAATAAAAGGCAGCAATCTGGAAAAAGAAAACCATGATAGTAGAAGTAACACAGTGGAGCAAGCATTTGGAATATCTGAGTACAGAGGAGCCACGGAGCAGCATTAGAGTAGCTAGCTATAGAACAGACCCAACATCCACATAATGGGGTTTCCAGAGGAAACAAAACCAGACAAAGTGGAAATAAAACCAGACAAAGTGGAAATAGGATAGAATGCATGAATATTTTTCAGAATCAAAGGACATTAAATCCCCAGAGTGCAGAAAGTCGTCCATCTACAGCAGAGCGGATATAAAGGGCCACAGGCTATGACCTAGCTGCATGTTTTCACATCACAGGTACCAAAAATAAAGAGAAATTCTTAAAAACCTCTGGTGGGCTTGAGAGTAATGTCACATACAAATCGAAGAGACAACAGACAGCAGCACTGGGGATTTACAAGTCAAATAGCAATCTCTTCAAAAATGTCCAAAAATTATCTCCAGCTGTTATTCTCTGTGCAAATATATTTTCAAGAAAGAGGATATAGACATTTTAATATACACACGGGCTTCCTAAATTTTACTTCTCTTTTACTGTTTTATAAGGAGCCCAAGAAATCTCAGAATATAAATTTTACTGAAACAAGGAAGTAAAAGTAGACGGGGAATTAAGGAAATAACTAATACAACAAATGAGAGGCATAGGGAATTTCCAGGAACAGCAGAAGGGAAGTTTCACAGTAAGAATTATGTCACAGGTCAAGGGGAAAAAAACAAAAACCAATTAATATTGGACCAAGAGGACAGAGGATATAAGGATGCAGTTATTACCAGGAAAACATAAATTGCACCAGAAAGAAAGCACTCATTGTTTATTTCCTGGCTCTGCTGCTCAGAAAATTTCTAATGATTTACACAGTCAATACTATTCAAAAAATACCTACACTATTAGATGGAAGGTGAGAAGTATGTATATAGATGTGATGGATGGAGTGGTATTGTATTTAATACATAAAAGTTAGATCCTTCTCTTCTACAGGAGGAAGTTGTATTAAAAAAAAAAAACAGCTTTTTTTTTTTTAAACATCAAGAACACTTTAAGTATGTCATCTAAAAATAGTTCAGTATTCTAAAATTTAACATGGGGAGTGGGACAGGGTGGAGCAAATAAGGCAATTGTCTATTTTTCTTTAAGTTTAAAAATATCATTTGTCCTTTTAAAAAACTAACAAACATTCATTTGATATCTATATACATTTTAAAAACAAGATTGTAAGTGAATTGAGCTGTGCTAAGCAGTCCTTTACTTTTTTCCTATCTTGTGACTCTTGCCTTCACTCTCTTGGTTTTGCTGTGGCATCTTCATTTTCCTAAGTATTTCCCTGGAAACCTGTCTTCTCAGGATAAAGTTTTATTTCCTGCTTTAAAAAGTTTGAGGCCATCCATTATGTATCTCTTAAAATTTCTTCAAAATACAGTACCTCCTTGACACAGGTACTGTCATCCCTTACTTGGAATCCTGAGTTTCTGTGAAGGTATTTTTGGGCATGGAGAGTTAAGTTCATGTTTCTGTTAAGAGATTTGTGTAGAAATTTCAATAACCATTCTACCTGCGTCATTTCTGTTTAGCTGGAAAATTTTATTGAAATCTTTACAAACATTTGCTATATAATTCTACAATCAGAAAATCAACACAAAAAGTGTAATTCTTTGTTTAGAATTTGACCAATTGCTCTATGAGTATGAGTGAACTCCGGGAGTTGGTGATAGACAGGGAGGCCTGACGTGCTGCAATTCATGGGGTTGCAAAGAGTCGGACATGACTGAGCGACCGAACTGATGTGGAATCTAGAAAAATGGTACAGATAAACCTGTCTTCAGGGCAAGAATAGACATAGAGAATGGGCATGTGGACACAGGAGAGGAAGAAGAGAGTGGGAAGAATTGAGAGAGTAGTATTGACATATAATATGGCCATGTGTAAAGTGGATGACTGGTGGGAAGCTGCTGTATTGCACAAATTCAAGATAGGAGTGAGTGATATATTTGTAAAATAACAAAAATTGATTTTTAAAGGAAGAGAAAAAGTGAAAAGAAGGGGTGAAGGCCAGATGTTGAAGCTCCTTGTATAATATTTCAAGGAGATTGAACGTTATTCTGGAAGCAGAATAGAACTGTTAAGTAATTATAAATAGGGAAAGGGACGGGTAAGTGTTTTCATTTTTAAAGGGCCAAGTTAAAAGCAGTACATTGGGATGAGAATCTACATAGAAAACTAAGCAAATACTGGGAAGATAGATAGCTCTGCACTAAGACTTGTGTTCAGTCTAATGAGGAGAAGGTGGACTCATTCCTGACAGAGTTTGGATTAGTGGGAGAATGGTGCAGTTCATGGCAGCAGCTGTGGCAAAGGGTTGTAAAACGAAAGCATGCCCTTACAGCCATCATCATGAGTGGGAGAGAGATTCTGGTTAAGCTTTTATTTTATTTTTTTGATGGTGCTCTGGAGCATAACAGCAAGGGTAGAAAGAAAATTAATGAAAACTGGGTAAGAACTGAGTAACAGTCCTGGTAAAAGCAGAGACAATACACTAAAGGTCAAAGGAAATGAGGGACTTGACACTTCTTTTATATTGGCTCAGGCTGAAGTGACATAGTATTTGCTCTACAAATAGCAGAGCAGATAATATGAGCCTGCACAAACTTCAGTTGATATTAACATTAGGAAGTATTTAATCCCCTAATTTCTCACTTTCCCAATTCACATTCCAGGCTGAGGTTGGTGGATTTAGGGCCATGCTCAGCCTCATGGGAGCTGGGGAAGAGATGTGAGGATGAGGGTGAGGAACAAAGATCAACTGCAAACAGCCATGGAAGAGTAAGCAGGAGACATCGATCCTTTGATTTACTTAGTCTAGAGTCAATAACTGGACCTTGTCGGAAAGAAACAATGGAAAAAATTATTATATGAGCCTGCTTTTTGTTGAACATGTAATCTTTCTTGTTTGGCCAGTAGATGTGTAAAATGTAGATGCATTATGACAGTTCAAAAAGGATAGGATGGAAGAGAGGAGAATCTAAGCCTAATGACAGTGGGGGAAAAGGAGACTCTGGAAGAAATCATCTGGATAGTTTTTGCAGTTGAAAACCATTGCCACTGTTTGCCGCCAAGCCTGATATGCTCCGAGAAGAAAGGAATATATGTAAACAAGAATAAGAAAGCTACCTTTTTATTCTGGCATCAGTCACAACAACGGTTTTGAGGATACCTGTGATGTGTTAAAGAGTTTTCAGAAGCACATCATGTGCAGGAATATTTCAGGTAAGAAAACGGATTGGCTTGAATCCTTTTCATTTCAGATTGTACCTGCTGCTTAAATGGGTACTCAAAATACTTCTTTTGACAAAAAGCAGTAATGTAACTCCATCTGTAGTAAACTTCTAGACAATAATATTAAAGAACACACATATCCAAAAGCACATTATACTAATTTGACCCCACATAAAACAGACTCCAAGAATAGACTACGTTCCCAAGTAGCCAATGGATATTTATTGTATTATTTCCCTTTTTTTACTGTTAACAAAGAATTAAATCAGTTATCAGGAGTCTTCTGTAATGTAATTATTGAACCATTCAGATTTAAGGATCCAAAGTGCTGCCTTCGATTGTACTAAAGAGTGAATAAACCCACCTCTAGGCCCATGACAAGTATCTATAGTCTTTAAAATGACTTAAGCCTTATTGTCTAATTAAAAGTTAAATATTTAACTTGAATTTTAACTTTTTAACTTCCATTTCCTGTTGTAAATTATTATTTCTGGTTCACATAAAAAAAAGCTACACATCTTACTTGAAAACAGGAAAGATGAAATAGAATCATACAGAAGAGTAAACCGTAAAGAGACAATGAAAAATGAGCATCTTTCTTGGTTTAGATCGTATCTTCAAGGGTAACTAAAGGCCAAATTTCATGAAGCTCAATCAAAACATCCTATCCTCACTAATAAGATAATATGATAAATAAAGCAGAGTTGGAAAATAAATAACTATTTCTTCTTTATTGCTTTTATTCTATTCTAAAACCAATCAAGAAACTCAAAGATGAAGAAACTTAATCTTACATATGAAACTGGTAATCTTGAGCCTATTAAATAGCTCATGTTTAAAGATCATATATGTATAAGTCAAAAAAAGTGTTATATTTAGCAATATTACAAATACATTAAATATTACATTGTGGAAGATATTTTTTCATGTGTGACTTATAAAATAAGCCTGATTTATATAAACTTATCTCCTTCTCTCTTCAGAGCCTTCCACCTGCAACACTTTCTGTACATATCTGTAACAAGTTACAAAGCAAATTATTAGCATGGGACATTTGTCAGTTTCTACTCATTTAAAATCCATACATTGCTTAAAGATTATTCAATCATGAACTTAAATCACTTAATTAGATGTTCTTTTCTTTAAGCAAAACTGATGATAATGACAGTCCATTATGTAAAAGAAAAAGATTGTCTCACTTTTTTTAGTAGGTATCTAGAATGTCTAAGTAGTAAGTTTTTAAACCACATTTATATGTTTAGCCTAGATATATATTTCCAGAGATATTTTGATTCATCATAATTCCCAACTCCAAAATTCCAGTCTCTGATTATTAAATTCTTTTCTATATAGTAAGTGGAAAGACCCTTTAAAATCTTCACAAGTAACTTTCACTAAATAAAATTAAAATTTTATTCCATTTATTTCCTATATGCCAATGGTTTATATTTACATAAAAGATTAGTGTTTATGGTATAAGTACAAAAAATAATCAGTTCCCTAACAATCTGTGCCCTTTGTAGTTATTATACATAGATCAATCTACTTTTGTGGTCCTTATTGATCATCATCATATTGCTAGCTTAAGAGGAATCAAATTTTGTATTAAAATACGCAATGGGTTGAGCATACCATAGGGCTTAGGGAGGAAATTACAAAGAACTGTTAGAATCTTATCACCAAGTACAGGAAAGTGGATTTCATGGAAGTAAGTTTAATTACTGAAGTAGCAAAGAATTTTATCATGAGAGAGAAAACAGCCCCTGACATCCAGGACCTGGCCCGGTGCTATCACTTAGGTCTTGTTGTCTCTGGACACTGCCCTGGCTCTCACACCTGGCTGTGGTATCCTCGTGTTGAACAGAACCAATTTCACAGAACATCAACTTTAGGCAAGGACACTCTATGACCATGAAGAGTCAAGACAAAAACAAAACACTCTGTAATTATGTCTGAATACAGACCTCTTATGAACACTGTCTAAGCCACAGGCATCATGTGTCCCCCTTTCCCAGCTAATCTGGGTCACTGCTGCTGCATTACCAAGATAGGCTTATCCTCCCTCTTCCTAGATAAGACTTTTTAAGGCACCAAATTGTAAAATTACCCTGCTTCCTGACAATGTTCAATTCAGAGTAATGCTCTACTTCCTTAAACCCTCTCCCCAGATCACTCAACCGAAGTTCAGCTTTTATCAGAGGTTCTTTTCAACGGCTTCTGACCCCATGGTACACTTTTTCCTCTTGGCAATAAGTAGTGAACTCAACTTTTTCAACTACAGGTGTCTTCTTGGTAGTCTCTGGCTTAAGGCAAGGACAGTAATAAGTCAGCTAAAAAGTTTGACCCCTCATGCCTGTGTTATCAGGTAGTTCTGATGCATTTGGTTATATAATTTCCCAGAATTTTGGAGAAGAGTAAATAGAACATCAGGCTTCCCTGGTGGCTCAGCAGTAAAGAATCCACCTGCCAATGCAGAAGATGTGGGTTCAGTCTCTGAGCAGGGAAGATCCCCTGGAAAAGGAAATGGCAACCCACTCCAGTACTCTTGCCTGGGAAGTACAATGGACAGAGGAACCTGGCAGGCATACAGTCCATGGGATCGCAAAGAGTTGGACACAACTTAGCAACTAAAACAACAACAACAAATAGAACTTCACAGAAGGAACATTAGTAGATGACACAGTGATGAGGAACAGGAGAGATTATTACGGGGTATGCAAAATGACACTAGACAAAGATTCTGAGGCTAAAGCTACTCTTTCAAGTATGGAGTGAAATATCCCACTGAGATGAAGAACATGATTCAGGGCACAAGGAGAGGCAGACCATGAGCCAAAGAACCATGAAACACCAAAGAGGCTTATAACCCTGTTTCACAACTAGAAACAGGGTTATAAGAAGAAAATTTTAAGTCTGAATACCAAGTCTTAGCCACTATGTTGAAAATATTATACTATTCTTATATGTATATTATATTGTATCTATAAGAAGCATGGCTTCCCTGGTAACTCAGCTGTAAAGAATCTGCCTGCCAAGCAGGAGATGTGAGTTTGATTCCTGGGCTGGGAAGACCCCCTGGAGAAGGAAATGGTGACCCTACTCCAATATTCTTGCCTGGGAAATCCCATGGAAAGAGGAGCACAAAAGAAAAGCTAAATATCACTAGGAAACTAATAACCCTCCCAGTAAAGGGTTATCAAGATAATTGTAGGTTAATTTTAATAATTTAGAAGAGATTAAGATAAAGTGTGTATTTAGAAGGGATTAAAATGTTAGATAATCAGCAAGATGGGAAGATCAGGGTACAAATGTAAAAAATAAGAGTAACGATGACAATGATGATGATGACAGTTATAAAATTATAACAACAATATGACACATAACATGAGTTGCTTAGAAGCAGGCATTATGGCTACACTTGGGCTGCACACTCTGTGCTTGCCCAGCCATAAGACTGAATAAAGAGCTCAAAGTCAGTGGCAGACACATCAGTGGTGTAATGAATGGGGAATCTTACATGTCAGAAGCAAGTTCCTGAATTGACACTCTACCATGTGTGGCAGACAATGGGCAAGACATGGCAGCAGTCTGCTGGCAGAGGGCCAGAGGATGTGGAGAGGGAAGTTAGCAGTTGATATCAGGTTGAGTCATCAGTTACCAGAGAAACCAATAGAGGGGTGCATCCCTCATTCCCCTTTGATAAGCTATCTTGGTGGAGATGTTTTGATCAGGAGATTAGGACAGCAGTGCCCACTAGCTATTTTACTCAGCTCCTGGACTGTGATGAACTAGATGGGTGGGATGGGGGTGGGGCAGAGGACAGTCCAAGAGGGAGGGGATATGTATATACATATAACTGATTCAGTTCCTTGTACAGCAGAAACTAACACAATGTGGTAAAGCCAAAAAAAAAAAAAGCAAAGGAAAGGAAGAGAAAGATTGGAAGAATCACTAGCTGGGGCCAGGGACAAGTTTGTAGGCATTTATTGATTAGATTCAGTGATTAACAAGGAAGGTCAGTAGGATGTGAGTAGGGTGTAGGTGGGCAGGGAATGGTTGAGCAAGGGATGTACAGAGAGCAAGAGAATAGCCTAAGCATGGCCTAAGCATACAAGCATTCTTAGTTACTCTCATGCATGCCAATATTTTGAGATCTAATGTGTTAAAGCTAGTCTGATTTAAACAACTATTAAAATTGAGCCTAGTGCTATGAGATAATACTTCATACTCTGTAGTTTCCAGCACTCACCTGGTAGTCCTTATTTTCCAAAAGAAGGAAGAATTTAAAACTATGTAAGACTCTGAACCGGAGAAGGCAATGGCACCCCACTCCAGTACTCTTGCCTGGAAAATCCCTTGGACAGAGGAGCCTGGTAGGCTGCAGTCCATGGGGTCGCAAACAGTCCGACACGACTGAGCGACTTCACTTTCACTTTTCACTTTCATGCATTGGAGAAGGAAATGGCAACCCACTCCAGTGTTCTTGCCTGGAGAATCCCAGGGACGGGGGAGCCTGGTGGGCTGCCATCTCTGGGGTCGCACAGAGTCGGACACGACTGAAGCGACTTAGCAGCAGCAGCAAGATTCTGAACTTGGCTTACCCATGATGGTACATGTCCTCACCTAATCTTATCTTGCCCTCAACCTCTTGCCTACATGGCAAGCACTTGCCAGGCAGTCACGCCTGCAACCTGAACCAACTTCTTCTGATCTGGTCCTTCACCACTGGATCACAACCCAGAAGATACACAAATTCTGGCTCCATTCTTTTTGCAATGATTTTTACTGGTTCTCATAGTGGATCATTTCCCCTATCAAGCTTTTTGCATTTTTTTAAACTATTAGATTACTTTTGAAGCTACTTCCTATAATAGTTTGAATCATTCACTTTGTTTCTCATTTATTTATGCTTTTATTCTTCCACTGACACTGGTAAATGTTTCATTGACCTGTAGCCACTGAAACAGTAAAATAAAATAAATTGCTTAAGCATTCTTAGCCTGGGCTTCTAATTGGGATGAAATGAGGGAATGAACAGAACAAAAACCTGGTATTTTCATGCAAGGAGCTCACAGAATCCCTAGGAAGACAGCTTTGTAAACAGACAATTATAATATTAATTTACTGTGACACTTACACCCAGGTGGGAAGAAAAATGGTGGTTCATGTAAGAAAGTGAAAGGACTGCTGGTGGAAGAAGTGATAGCTTACTGCATATAGTATACAGGGTCCAGGTAAGGAATGGGGAGACAGCAAAGGGATTAGGGGCATGCCCCTAAAATACAGATGCCTAAGAAATTGTACAACTGGGGAAATACAGTTTGGTAAGGCTTTGGTACATTGTACGAGTTTTGGAAAAGAAAGGACACTGAAGAGGTGGGCACAAATGACATCATGAAGCCCTAATGTAATGCATAATATACCAGGCTGAGGGTTTGGCCTGAATACCTAGGAATTCATTCTCTCAGAAATTTCTCTTGAATGCAATACAGAGTCACTTGGGGATTTTAGAAGGTAGCGTGAACAGGCAAGATTGGTTAGTAATGAGCTAGGTAGAGGGCTTAAAAAACAAAATGAATTCTAGGTTTTAGGCTCAGAGCAACAAGATAAAAAGAAAGAATGGAGAGGAAATAAGAGATCTGGGGTGGGACAGGATAGCTCTATCTAGCGTTCTCACTAACTGCAGGACCCGAAGCCAGTATCTTAATCTCTGTGAGCATGTTTACTCACACTGCCTATTTAAAACTATTTGAGAATTAAATAATGACAGTTAACCCTTCTTCAGAACTTATGTGCAAGGCACTTACATATTTTACATAGTCACTTGCTTATTTTGAGCAACTGGTCCATAAAGGCAGTACTTTGATTAATCTTATTTAACAGACAAGGAAGCAGAGATACAAAGAGGTTTAATATGTTCCCCAAGGTCACAGAGCTGGAAAGTGGCAGATTCCAGGTTTCAAATCTTTTCAATCCAGCTGCAGAGAGTATTTCAACCAGTGATTCCCAGTGCCTCTCATTAGATACTAGGCATTTTTCATAATTATTATGAATGCCCTGAACATACCAGTAGGTTATAATTGGCTATTATAATTTAATCCAGCCTGTTAGTTTAAAAGTATTTGCAGAGTACATATATATGCATGTTTTACTGAACTTTAGAAGATACTCAGCAGAGTAGGAAACAAAACTCTATCGGGTTTGTTTGCAATTTTGAGCATAAATGCACCTCATAAATCAAAGCACAGTAACAAGATAATGTGTTGAAAGAGGTTAGACACTTTCAACTCACGAGTAATGCATCCATGTCTAGAACTTGAGCAGCAGGCACGTAAATGGGTGAGTCTAATGATCAGGGAAGAGATTGGGGTGGTGAAAAGATTTGGGTCTCTTCAACAGCTAGGTTATAGTTGAAACCATAAGAAAATAGATGTTGGTGTTGATGGGAAGGGGGAGCCTAGAAAAACTGCAGAAAGGGCAATCCAAAGGCTAGGCCCAGACAGGAAAGCTCACTTCACTTCTTTGGGCCTCAGAGTCCTCACTTGTTAAAAAAAAAAAAAAATTTAGTGAATCATGGTTTAAGAGTGTGCCAGGAACTATTCTCACTTGCAATGTTTGCAGCTTTTGTTGTGAACAAATGTGAACGTTGGAAGACCTGCTGAAAGGTGACTTCTAGCCTTAAACCGGAGGGAAGAAGTTCAACTTCATAGCTGCTGCTCTGCCATGGTAAATTATTATTAAACAAGTTTTCTTCTCACAAAAGCCCATTCAAATGGTTTCAATTGCTTTTATTTATTCTACAGGATTTCAGCTCCACAAATGCTCCTGCTGTTACTATGTACAGAGTTCTGCATGGGAGATGTGAGGAAGAAAACAAAATGGCATCTTTCATACGCAGGAGGAATATTAATGAGGTAGAGAAGAGGGAAGGGATCATTATGGTAAGCTTCCTTTCTGTTTGCCCCCTAAGATTAGAATTTACTTTTTCCTTGCCTAATCCTGGTTTTCCTGACTTCATCCGGTAAAACATAGAATTTTGCTGAACTGCTATAACTGAACGATATAGTATGCGAAACAAAGTTTGGATAACAGGAGACAAACTCTTAATGAGGTCAGGACGCAACTCTGACCAATGAATTGAGAAAGAAAATAGAGAATGATGTCTGTATCTCTCCATTTGCTGTGGCCATTACATCCGCCTCAAGGGAGGGCTTTGGAGGTATGTGTGGTTAGGCTAACAAAGAACATCTACTATGCTATGGTTTCCCATGAAGTAGGAAGTGGAGAAATCAAAACCTGTACTTTCCCTGTTCAGTTCAGTTCAGTTCAGCACTCAGTCGTGTCTGACTCTTTGTGACCCCATGAATTGCAGCACGCCAGGCCTCCCTGTCCATCACCAACTCCCAGAGTTTACCCAAACTCTTGGCCATCGAGTCGGTGATGCCATCCAGCCATCTCTTAGCAAATCTTAAAAATGACCATTGGACCCAGAGTGGAACTGGCTTTATCTAAAAACTTTGGTAAATGTACTGTAGACACCTAAGAAACTGAACACAGAAGCAAACATATCTAAGCTCTGCACATAGAATGGGAAATAGGATAAGATTTTCATGGCACTGGGTGAGATGAATGAGCTTCATGGATTTGGTTCATTGAGGAATTATCAGTGTCTGTGAATTTGCATACTTAGCATAGCATGAAACATAGAATATTTCTGTTAAATTTTATAATTTTAATAGATGATCTACCCTACACAGGGAGAGAGAGAGTAAAAAACAAAACAAAAGAGACATGCTGAGAAAGGTGAGGGTGGTACTGGTGATGGTAATATTCCGTGAAACTGCTTACCTGAGAATTTCTCACTCACAAAACTGCACACATCTATGTATTACTTTATGGTAGAGATTTATGTCAAGTTGGATATTTTTTAAAAAATGCTAAGCATAAGAAATGGAGATAAAAGATTTTAAATTGTTTTACATGGCTAAAAATTCTTAAGATCTAGTTTAGACCTCATTGGAAGGTGAACCTTTTGGGTTATAAAAGATTTACACCTATTTTTGAATAAATATGTACTATCTGTTTATTAAGTGCTTACTATGTATCCAGCACTAGATATTGCTGATACTAAGTCACAAATGAAACCCAGCCTTCATGGAGTTCACAGCCCAGCAAGAAGTGCAGACTCCACATAATAGCAAAGGTCTGTAAACAGAAGCCTTATATCAAAGAACAGAGCTGGTATCTCTGAGCACTGGCCTTATCACAGCTCATGGCAATGCATTGGAATTCCCTGTCTACGTGTCTGCTTGGATGTAACTTTTGACCAAGCAGCTCTTAAAGACTGGGCTCATAAAAACTACATATTTCCATGCAAACTAGAGTCTTTCTGCCAAGAGACCCAACTACAATTTAGATTATATTTGTCCCTCACTGCAGACAAAAACACTTCAATCAGAAATAAATTTAGGAAGCTAAGCTAAAATGGATGGGAATGGGCAAATTTAATTCAGGTAACCATTGTATCTACTACTGTGGGCAAGAATTCCTTAGAAGAAATGGAGTAGACCTCAGAGTCAACAAAAGAGTCTGAAATGCAGTAATTAGGTGTAGACTCAAAAGTGACAAAATGATCCTGGTTTGTTTCCAAGGCAAACCATTCAACATCACAGTAATCCAAGTCTATGCCCCAACCACTGATGCCAAAGAAGCTGAAGTTGAACAATTATACAAAGACCTACAAGGCCTTCTAGAACTAACATTAACAAAAGATGTCCTTTCATGATGGGGGACTGGAATGCAAAAGTAGAAAGTCAAGAGATACCTGGAGTAACAGGCAAGTTTGGCCTTGGAGTACAAAGAAGAAGCAGGACAAAGGCTAACAGAGTTTTGCCAAGACAATGTACTGATCATGCAAAGACCTCTTCCAGCAACACAAGAGATGAATCTACATGTGGACATCACCAGATGGTCAATACCAAAATCAGATTGATTATATCATTTGTAGCTGAAGATGGAAAAGTTCTATATAGTTAGTGATAACAAGACCTGGAGCTGACTGTGACTCAGAACATCAGTTTCTCATCACAAAATTCAGGCTTAAATTGAGTAAAGTAACAAAAAACACTAAGCCATTTGGGTATGACCTAAATCAAATCCCTTATGATTTTGCAGTGGAGATGACAGATAGATTCAAGGGATTAGATCTGATAGACAGAGTGCCTAAAGAACTATGGACAGAGGTTCATAACACTATACAGAGATGTTGACCAAAACTATCCCCCCAGAAAAAGAAATGCAAGAAGGCAAAAGGTTGTCTGAGATAAGACAGCTGAGATAAATAGCCGAGAAAAGAAGAGGAGTGAGAGGTAAAGGAGAAAGGGAAAAATATACCCAGTTGATGGAGAATTCCAAAGAATAGCTTTGGAATTCCAAATATTTCAAAGATTATCTCTCCAAAGGGGACATAAGAAAGCCTTCTTAAGTGAACAATGAAAAGAAATAGAGAAAAACAATAGACTAGGAAAGACTAGGGATCTCTAGATTACAGATGTCAAGGGAATTAGAGATGTCAAGGGAACATTTCATGCAAAGATGGGCATAATAAAGGACAGAAACAGGAAGGGCCCACAGAAGCAAAAGGGATTAAGAATAGGTGGCAAGAATACACAAAAGAACTATACAAAAAAAGATCTTAATGACCCAGATAACCATGATGGTGTGGTCATTCACCTAGAGCCAGATATCCTGCAGTGTGAAGTCAAGTGGGCCTTAGGAAGCATTACTATGAATAAAACTAGTAGAGGTGATGGAATTCCAGTTGAACTATTTAAAATCCTAAAAGATGACACTGTTAAAGTGCTGCACTCAATATGCCAGCAAATTTGGAAAACTAAGCAGTGGCCACAGAACTGGAAAATGTCACTTTTCATTCCAATACCAAAGAAAGGCAATGCCAAAGAATGTTCAAACTACCACATAATTGCACTCATTTCACATGCTAGCGAGGTAATACTCAAAATCCTTCAAGTTAGACTTCAACAGTATGTGAACTGAGAACTTCCAAAGGTACAAGTTGTATTTAGACAATGCAGAGGAACAAGAGATCAAATTGCCAACATCTGTTAAATCATAGAAAAAGCAAAAGAATTCCAGAAAATCATTTACGTTTGCTTCATTGATTATGCTAAATCCTTTGACTATGTGGATCACAACAAACTGTGGAAAATTCTGAAAGAGATGGGACTACTAGACCACCTGACTTGCCTCCTGAGAAACCCTTATGCCAGTCAAGAAGCAACAGTTAGAACCAGACATGGAACAATGGACTGGTTCCAAATTGGGAAATGAGTACATCAAGACTGTATATCGTCACCCTACTTATTTAACTTGTATGCAGAGTACATCATGAGAAATGTTGGGCTGGATGAAGCACAAGCTGGATCAAGATTGTCAGGAGAAATATCAATAACCTCAGATATGCAGAGGACACCACCCTAATGGCAGGAAGTGAGGAGAAATTAAAGTGCCTCTTGATGAAGGTAAAATAGGAGAGAGAAAAAGCTGGCTTAAAACTCAACATTCAAAAAGCTAAGATCATAGCATCAAGTCCATCACTTCATGGCAAATAGATGGGGAAAAATGGAAACAGTGACAGACTTTATTTTCTTGGGCTCCAAAAACACTGCAGACTGCAACCATGAAATTAAAAGCTGCTTACTTCTTGGAAGAAAAGCTATGACAAATCTAGCCAGTGTACTAAAAAGCAGAGACATCATTTTTCTGACCAAGGTCTATCTAGTTAAAACTACGGTTTTTCCAGTAGTCATGTATGGATGTGAGAGTTGGACCATAAAGAAGGCTGAGCACCAAAGTATTGATGCTTTTCAACTGTAGTGCTGGAGAAGATTCTTGAGAGTTCCTTGGATAGCAAGGAGATCAAACCAGTCAATCCTAAAGGTTATCAACCCTGAATACTCACTGGAAGGACTGATGCTGATGCTGAAGCTCCAATACTTGGGCCACCTGATACAAAGAGCCAACTCATTGCAAAATACCCTGATGCTTGGAAAGATTGAGGACAGGAGGATAAGGGGGCGACAAAGGATGACATGGTTGAATGGTATCATCCTCTCAGAGGATATGAGTTTGAGCAAATTCAGGGAGATAGTGAAGGACAGGGAAGCCTGGCATGCTACAGTTTGTGGGGTCGCAAAGAGTCAGACACAACTGAGCAACTGAGCAATAACAACAACAAGCCTTAGAGCACACAGTACTCTATATATAATACACAGTTATATTTTGGAGGTATTTCCATGTGTTATATATGTTAGTTACTAGAATTTTAAGAGTCAGTTATGCATTTATAATGGCAACAGCAAGATGCTCACTCTGGTATCTTCCTTCTATTCCTCCTGTAACTATAGTATTATTTTTAAGTCACTTGTTTGGCCTATTTTCTCTTGATAGGTCCTTAAGGAGTCTGTTTGTGTGCAGTGGTGGCAAAGTATCCACAGAATTCAACTTGTGTCTTCATCATTTACTAACTTAAGTTTTTCTTTTTTCACTTTCATCAATAGGTTTCATTCCATAGAAACAAAATTTAGAACCACCACCTGAAAATAAAAAGATCCTGGATCCTGTGCTGTCAGTGTTCAGCACATTAAGATGTCTAATAATGTTTTCTGTAGCTTACAACAATGTCTGACACACAGTAAGTGCTCAAATATTTTTCAACAAATGCATCGAGAAATAAGTTTATCTGAAAGAGGATGACTATTATGTATTCAACCAAAACAGGTTTCTGCTGTTTTACAGTCCCATCAAAGTAAGAATTGGAGAAGGCGACGGCACCCCACTCCAGTACTCTTGCCTGGAAAATTCCAGGGACGGAGGAGCCTGGTGGGCTGCAGTCCATGGGGTCGCTAAGAGTCGGACACGACTGAGTGACTTCACTTTCTCTTTTCACTTTCATGCACTGGAGAAGGAAATGGCAACCCACTCCAGTGTTCTTGCCTGGAGAATCCCACGGACGGGGGAGCCTGGTGGGCTGCCATCTATGGGGTCGCACAGAGTTGGACACGACTGAAATGACTTAGCAGCAAAGTAAGAATACTTGTAGGAAAGTGTATACCTACTCTGGGAAGACACTGTATTTAGGGTCCATGAGATGGGACCACTGTACTGAATAACCTTTTATTTCTTTATTTCCAAAGCTTCCTAGAGTGAGATACAAGAAAGACCCCTTATAACAGCACCTGTTACATTTCAAATAGAGTAATAATGAAGTTCTACATAGAATGAAGTGAGCCTCCAAATGAATTTCAATTAGACTGTGTTCTCATGAGTACTAATATCCCTCCCTTTTGATTTAGGCAAAATGGAAGAAATTTGGGGAAATTAAGATGGGAGGAATGTAAGATTGAAGTTTGGAAGATTTAATAAGAGAAACAACACTGACATCAAACTCATCACTTTTAAAACTGTCCTCACTGGACTTTTAAAGTTCACAAGCACTGAAGGATGCATGGTGCTCTTCTATTTGCGCTCACTGTGGAGTTGTTGGTGAAGGCAGCCAAGCTGTCTGCTATGTCGCCTCCAGAACGTTTGCCAATTTTCTCTCATTTCCTCCTTGAGATGACAGTGTGTGACAAAGGTCTCTGGGTATATTTCAAAACATCTTAAACTATTTAACAATGTAATATCAAGCCCTAATTTTAAAGTGTTATTTATTCTCCAGAAGACTAAATTTGTCAGAAGACACAAAGCTCAATTCACCTTGCCCTGATCCATAAAGAAATGACTAGAAAGTGCACTGTGGAACCAATGGCATACTTATTACTTGCCAGATGTAATGGAAAGAAAGTTTCCAGTGGCTTAGTCAATATGTATACTTCAACATGCAACACACGAAACAGTAAAACTATTTACTAAACTATATTTCTTTTTATATCCCCAGCACACTTACCTAGTTTAGACTGTTTCCTTTTCCTGGCAAACAATTCATTGTTTGTGATTTGAGAGAATCATTTTGGATTAGGCATGATTTCAGATTCCAGGAACCTGGTGTAGACACAGCATCACTCCTCCAGCAGCACCTCCCTCCTCCCCACTCCAGATCTCTGCTTTTAGGTTATAGTAAAGTGGAGAAGGAAATGGCAACCCACTCCAGTGTTCTTGCCTGGAGAATCCCAGGGACGGCGGAGCCTGGCGGGCTGCCGTCTATGGGGTCTCACAGAGTCGGACACGACTGAAGCGACTTAGCAGTAGCAGCAGTAAAGTGATGGCACGCTTTTCAATTTTCATCCAAAGAGCAATCAACAATGTATAAACAACTGACCAATTAAAAGTACTTCTCATCTAAAAGCCCTTCTTTTTCATTTTAAAATTTTGTGAATTTTTCCTTAAAAAATTCAACTGTGAAGTTTAGTTTGTAAATACTAAGAATATTAAATTCCTTAGCTAGTGATCTCAACCAACAATCTATGCTAAAAGCAAAATTAGCCCTAATCACTTCAAGGGCAGTACATTATTATGTATTTCTTCATTCCAAGAAAAAAAATATTCTTTCATTTGATTGGTCCACTCTGCAGTCTTATATGGTCTTTGCCACTGATTTGTTAGCATTTTAAAGCCTTTTTTCCTTTTTTGTTTTTCCTCTTTTGCCTAACAATGATTCTTCTGGGTTTGGGAGCTTACCATTTTTCCCCAGGTGAAAATCTTTTTATTATTCTCAGGTGTTTGCTTTCTTTCTGTAACTCTCAGAATAATTCATTGCAAAGTCGTCATTGTCCTTTACAAAAGGATCAAATTCCAAATAATTACAGTTTGTATTGTACATCCTTTGAAAATATTTCTCCTTTCCCCTTGCCAGGATTGCAGGAGTCTCATATATTGTCCCACAAACCCTACTGCTTTTTCTTAGTCAGGTATACCTGAGAACAGGACAGGTTGCTTGTTTCTCTCCATCTGATCCAGATCCTACCTGAGTTCTTGCATAGGAAGTGAACAGAAGTTAATACTTTTAAAAGTATCAGTCCAGAGTGCTTTCCCCTGTATTCAGCACGGCTCCAAGAGACCATTCTCCAAAGAATTATGGAAGGTGACTCTTTTAAAAGGTAAAGAAGCCTGTTTATTTCATTCTCAAGACTTTGTAACAAAGCATAGAGTCAGATGGAACTGCTTTTTTGGTATCAGCAGTTGTCTCTAAAGAAGTATATCATTATATACTTATTTGTCTCTAAGCATATCCTTAAGTTTCCTGTCTGAATAAGTCTTATATAGCCATAGTATGAAATACACCATATAACAAAAATTCTGCCATGAAACAAAATTCCCTCCCCTCAAATATCTGGTGCCAACAGTCAGTATAATTTCTATGATCACTAGTGATCAGTAATTTTATTTATGGAAATATTTTTTTCTTCTAAGACTTTGTTAAGAGGATTGAGTCTTTTAGATTATTTCTTAAATATACTTGTCAGTCTTGACAAAACACCAAAAAACATTTTTAGGTCCCATGAACAAAGGTCATTCAAATTCTAATCTCATTAAAACATGTTTTTTCAACTTGTAAGCAGAAAATTGAATTTGAGAGCATCCTTTTCAAAAGAGTAACATTTTTAAAACAAGGCACACAAAAGTTTAAATAAAATAAGAAATCAGTTTAGAACAGGACATGACAGATCAACTTAAGAATCTTAAGGAAGAAAAAGTTCCACCAAAATTGTACTTTTAAAAATACTTAAAGTTTTCTGATACTTTGACAATAAAAGATATGAGAATGTATAAATGGAAATTTCATAGGATCAGTTGAGAGACTAGTGGAAATGAAAATTTTGTCTTAAAAGTCTATCCATTTAGTTAAAAGCTTATAACTCTGTTGAAACAATATCATAAACTAAATTATTACACCAGTTAGTATTTAGCTTCTTAAGGAGTTTGAAATAACAAGTATTAATGTTTACTTGATCATAGTCCATCAACTACAAAGACATTTATAGCCACACCCCTATACAAAAATAATTGTGCTCACCAACTTTTAGAGAAGCTTGCTTGCCCAGATGTAGGATCTTAAAACTGGCTTCAGAGTGACTGTTGTAGGAGGAGATGCAGAAAATAAACACATGATTTCCACAGCTGAGAACTCAGAAATGAGGCTCAGGGTCTTGACCATTCGTCTGTCGTTAAGGTTTTCCTGACATGTGAAGCCATTGACATCCTGAGACTTCCAGCACTTCAGATGCCTAAACCAAGATAAATATAGATCCCTGACACCTGAGCCAGATGAAGTGAACTGTTAACTTGAAAAATCTTGCTCATTTCGGCCCTCCATTGAGGAAAATAAAACCTTTAATCCTTTTCCTGTTAAAACCTGTTATTTTAATTCCTTTGCTTATGAAGCACAGGAATTCAGATCAATCATACACAATCAATCTGCTTCTGTCTATTTGTTGTCATAGTATAGATACAGGTTTGAATTTCTCTTGCTTGATTAAGTTGAAAGAAAACAGTAATGATCATTAAATATTTATTTACAAACTTTTGTCAGGAAGTTTTCCAAGTGAGTCATTGAAATGTAAATATGTATTTGGTAAACTTTCTAGTATGTTTTTCTCATACATGGTTGAAGTAGTAATGTGGTCCTTTTTGGTTTGCCTCATTTAATGATGTGGAAAGTGTCACGCACTGCCAAGGTACTCTGGCTTAAATTAATCTTTTGGTATAGTTGTATCACATGATAGATTTAAATCGAATTGTGCTTAGTACTGTTGTTAAGCATAAGAATAAGGATCTACCCTCAGTCTGATGAAAGATGTTACTCTGAAGCTATAATTGCAAAATTTCTAACAATAAGTCCCTTCCTGGGATTCATATTATTTATTAAGAATCTATAATACTATATCAAAACAAAGTGGATAAAGAAATTAGAAAAGTCATGCTGCTTTCCTGAGATTTTGAGGTATTAATTATTTTCAGTTAATACAGTCTTTACAGAATGGCACTCGAGAAAAACGATGGCTTTTGGAGTTACCACTTTCTAAATGAAGCTGAACTATAACCAGTATTACCTATCATTCCAGGCAGGAGAGTGACTTTTTTCAAATGGCCAAAACTAGTATTTTAATATCTAGTATTTTATTTAGTAGATGCTGTGCACTGAGCACTGTCTACCTTCTTGGCACTTTGCTAAGTACATATCATATACTCTCATTCTCTTTTCTTAACCCTGAAACATCCTTTCAAATCTAGTTAATATTTTTAGGTCCAAATATTTACAGGAAAGAAAGCAGACTCAAGAGGATAAATACTGACAATGGACATGTGGCTAATAAGTGGTTCATATGAGAGTCTAACACCCAATTTTGACTGAAAGTGTGTTTCTTTCCCACCCTAAAATATAGTTAGAGGTTAAAAATGTTTCATCCACACATTATCTGTGTCAAAGTAATCAACCTATAAGTAATTCCAAAACTGTTTTAATTTATTGCAAACAATGTTAGGGAAAGTACAGAAGTGGTCCCTGTGGAGTATTGCTATGACACTAGAAAGTCTCCCCAGAAGCATTGTCCTTAACACAAGGAAAAGGTAGACAATCTGTAAGTACAACACAATCCTAGCCAGAGATAGCTCTCATCTCTTGCATTTACTTTTTTTTGAATTGTCCTATCAGTTTGTGTAAGCAAAGTTTGACCTACCAGAGCCTGGAGGGCCAGTCCAATGGCCGCTTCTCAGCCATTAATATCATGTTTGGCAGTCTGAGGTGGATACCTAGCACAAAGAAGTGACATCCAGGTGACACAGAGTCACCTGGCAAGGTCAGGTGGTCAATACCAGAGAGATTTGGCAGCGGAAGGTCAGATTCTTATCTATCGTAGAAGGTGACACATTTCTTTATAGAAAAAAAGGTTCTATGTGTATAAAATGCTTTTCTTTTACTTGAACTAAGAATCTGTTAAACAAAATGTTTTATCAAAGAAGTCAGAAGACAAACTACAAATTGAGTGAACTCAGGATCACATATGTCTTCTATGAATCACAATAAGTATCAGAGAATGCCCACACCCTAAGCACCTGTTATCTTTGAATATGGATTCAGTTCAGTTCAGTTCAGTCGCTCAGTCGTGTCCGACTCTTTGCAACCCCATGAATTGCAGCACGCCAGGCCTCCTTGTCCATCACCAACTCCCAGAGTTCACTCAGACTCACGTTCATCGAGTCAGTGATGCCATCCAGCCATCTCATCCTCTGTCGTCCCCTTCTCCTCCTGCCCCCAATCCCTCCCAGCATCAGAGTCTTTTCCAGTGAGTCAACTCTTAGCATGAGGTGGCCAAAGTACTGGAGTTTCAGCTTTAGCATCATTCCTTCCAAAGAAATCCCAGGGCTGATCTCCTAGGCCTTTTAAATAAGAATAGGGAATGTGGAATATCCTTTCTATGAATTATATATTCATTATCACTGAATTTTTCACTCCCTGGTGACACTGACTTCTGAAGGGTGAATGTTGAGGGAGAGGGAAGATAGTGATGGACTGAGGTACAAGTTATTAGGCTCTGGGGTAACTCAGACAAGACCTCTGACCCTCTTCAACCAGAGAATTTTCATTCTTAAGCAGTTATCTTCAGAATTAAATATTTCATCACAGGATATTACTTAAACCTAGGACTTTTTCACCCCAAACTGTTGCCTTTTAAGTATTAAACTAGGCAAAATCAAAACCTCTCCTGGATTTTGTTGCACAAGTGCCATAAACTGTAAGGAATTAAAGTTGAACCAACAACCCAGCCACTAACAGCAGCTGTTGCCAGCTGTTAATAGCATGTTCTTCACAAGACATTATTGTGAAATGTCCAATTTCTGTGTGAAAATGTTTTTCTCAGAACAGCAGTCAAATTAATCTGCCCATATGCATTACCGTCACGGATACAGTGGCAGAAGTAGTCACACTCGTATTTCTGTCCTTCCCAGTTTCTATCCCACCCCTCAAATCCTATTTTCCTGATGCCCTCAGAGGGTCATCTTTTCAGATCCCTCTTCTCTACCTGACCAGCACCATCTAAGGTGCTCCATCAAGTAGTATTAGCAGCACTGACTAGAAGTCACCCTTCTTAGCACTTCACCCTTAAGTACTATGTCCTGCTGAATAGGTTTAGGCCTTTTCAATTAACAATATGATGCGTTTTTAAAAATCCCCTTCAGAAAAATTCGAATTTTAAATCAAAGATTCGCCCCTTTGTTTATATTCCTATTCACTGTATAAGTGTTAACAGTAATCTGTGCTTGAATCCTTGACTCTGTAACATAACAGGGAAGGAACAGTTTGTGGCCTTATCAGGAAATGTTGGCTTAAACCTCTGTACACACTTGAAAACAATGAGAATATTCACCAAGATACTTAAACATGTGAACCTTACTAAATTTGGGGGGAAAGCACATTTGAAAAACATCCTTGAATTATTATCAGCTTGCTTAACGTGTATATTCCGTATTTGAAAGACATTTTGGGGACTAATTTGTCATCGATTCCAGTAACACACCCTTCTTTCCAGGCTTTTTTATTTGTCTGTTTTCCCGTGTTAGTGTGGAATAAATAATTTCACTCAGACATTCTTCATAAGGAGCATTTTCCTACAGGAAAGCTGGGGACAAGTCAATAATAATCTTCTCTGCTTAACTTGCTCTCCTCAAATCTATACATGTGTGAAATGCCTTTATTCCAAACATCAGCTTGAGGTAAAGATTTTACCACCATTTCCTCACAAAGTTGACTTCAGAGGTGAGTGCTGGCTGGGTTTGTTATTCAAAAGTAATGAGGATTGATGGAAATCTCTACTACTAAAAATAATCTAGCGGAGCAGTGCTCTTAAGTCTTGGAAGCCTAAAATTATTGCTCACCTGTGTATTTATTTTGCTTTCTGCCTTCCAGAGTCATCCTCATTAGTTGTAAAAGCCTTATCGATAATTTGCAACCAGATATTATAGCTCCAAAGCAATATTCTTTCCTTTTAAGGTTGATGGGTTTTCGTTTAATCTCTTATCCATCCAATAGCAGGACCCACTGAAATGTGTTTTGGTATTGTGTATGGTCTTCTGCTACTCCTGTGGGGAAAATGGTGAATAAAAGGTCAAAGCTGTGCTCTCAATGTCTTCTTATTTTGTGAAGGGAGACAAGCACTATTTAATAAATCATATTATAATGAAGTAGGATAAATAATGAAGGAAAGTTTCATTGTGATAAGCTAGGCTGAAAGGTCAGAGATGTTTCCCTAATATACATATGCATTTAAATCTATAGATAGTGTGCATATATATATGTATACACACACACATTGTATGTATTTATATTAACATATTTATGTATATATATAAATGCATATGGGTACACATCTATATAATGTATGCATTTGTTTATATGTATATGTAGGTATAAATGGATATATGCAGATTTTGTTTATGTATATGTGTGTTGGTCGCTCAGTCATATCTGACTCTTAGCAATCCCAAGGGCTGAGCCCTCTGTCCATGGAATTCAGTCCATGCAAGGCCCGTTTGTCCTTGAAATTCTTCAGGCAAGAATACTGGAGTGGGTAGCCACTGCCTTTTCCTAGGGATCTGCCCAACCCAGGAATTGAAACTGGGTCTCCTGCATTGCAGGCAGATTCTTTACCATCTGAGCCAACACGAAAGCCCCATTTATGTACTGTCATAAACTGTGATCAATGAGGATAAATTTTGAAAGTATTTACACTATGATAAGGTAAGAGGTCCCATCACTTCATGGGAAATAGATGGGGAAACAGTGGAAACAGTGTCAGACTTTATTTTTTTGGGCTCCAAAATCACTGCAGATGGTGACTGCAGCCATGAAATTAAAAGACGTTTAATTCTTAGAAGGAAAGTTATGACCAACCTAGATAGCATATTGAAAAGCAGAGACATTACTTTGCCAACAAAGGTCCGTCTAGTCAAGGCTATGGTTTTCCCAGTGGTCATGTATGGATGTGAAAGTTGGACTGTGAAGAAAGCTGAGCACCAAAGAATTGATGCTTTTGAACTGTGGTGTTGGAGAAGACTCTTGAGAGTCCCTTGGACTGCAAGGAGATCCAACCAGTCCATTCTAAAGGAGATCAGTCCTGGGTGTTCACTGGAAGGACTGATGCTAAAGCTGAAACTCCAGTACTTTGGCCACCTCATGCAACGAGTTGATTCATTGGAAAAGACTCTGATGCTGGGAGGGATTGGGGGCAGGAGGAGAAGGGGACAACAGAGGATGAGATGGCTGGATGGCATCACCGATTCGATGGACATGAATTTGGGTGAACTCCAGGAGTTGGTGATGGACAGGGAGGCCTGGCGTGCTGTGATTCATGGGGCCGCAAAGAGTCAAACACAACTGAGTGACTGAACTGAACTGAAGGTGAGAGGTCAGAGAGTTTTCCCTAAAATTTTTGTATGTACTCTTCCCTATATAATATGTATATTATCAAGATGTCTTAAAATAGTACCTGTCTGCCTTCACTAAACAGTAAGATTCTTGAGAGTGCTTTGTTTACCATTTAGTTCTACTACACCTAAATATATACGTACATATATGTATGTATATATATACATATAATATAGAGCACACACAAATACCTAAAAATGAATTGCTTTTAATTGGCAAAGAATTAAGAAAGCATTCAAAGGTAAGGATCCACCACTATAAGGAAGTGGCAGGGACAGGAAGGAGCACAGTGGAAGCCCACTGTGACTGGATGAGAGAGGTTAAGGAAGAGTAATATGAGAAATCAGAAGGGTTGGGGGAGACTGGAGTGTTACAGGGATTTGTAGCGATTTATCCTAAGAACAATGGGAAGCCTTTGAAAAATTTTAATCAAGAGAGACACATAGGTGAATCTGAATTACATTTAAGAACAAGCTCTCTGATAGTTTCATTATTAATGGATTAAAGAGAGAGAAGGATGGATGTGGGGGAACCAGCAAGGCAATTAATACTGACTTTAATGATAAGATCCTAAAATGGATGGTAAATGGAGGAAAAAACATGGCTTTGTAAAATGTGTAGGTAAAATCAACAGATTTTGGTGGTGGTTGTATATGAGGAAAAGGGAAGAAGAAGAATTGAGAAACTATTTAAACTGAAGCTATCTAGGAATTATTCTACCCCCTAACATGAACATTTATTCTTCAGATAACATATGAGAACACATCTAGCTCAATGATTGGCATATTTCAGCTGGTGCTGGAAATTTTCTTGAATAACAGATTATATAAATGGATGAGTGACAGTGAAGTTGGGTAGAATGTTAATAGGAGTGAATGCTTGTTGCAATGTATCTTCTTGTTTGGGTCATCATACAGAGTTTCCACAAGGCTGTGGCAAGGAGAGTCACAATACAATAAGTGATACCTTAAGAGACTAGAAATACAGGGAAATGATGAATTTTCATGCAGACAGGTCCAAAGGAAAATGAATGAACCTAGTATTAAAAGGAAAAATTTTTCAGTGACTTAGAAATTGTTCAAGTGTCTCGCACACATCTGGCTCTGTGTATAGAAGCTTGTAATCTAATGGAAATTTTAGTCCCCCTGGACCAAGAGCAAATAATATCCACAGGACATGAAGTCCTTCTAGCACAACAAAACAACAGGCTAGTAGCCAATTATGGTAGCAGCCAAGCAGATGTCTCACTGGTTTTTAAATAAGACACAGCTTTGTTATAATTATTACTTAACATGTTATAGCATTATCTGTTTATGAAATTTGTTTTGATGTTATCATATGATAATTAGCTAATAATCAGATAATTCTTATGTACTTTCTTGATGAATGATTGTACAAAACAGTATTTAGTGTCTTGTAGCTCTGTTTTCTTTAGGATAGGGGAAGATTAAGCAGAATGATACCGAGGCTAATCAAAATGTTCTAACAAAGCTCTAGAACCAAAATGTCCAGACTTTAGATCATACTTCAAATAGGATTCCTCTGTGCATACATTTTTCATGTAAAGATCAAATATCCATCTTCTTGATTGTCCTTTCCCTGTCCATCTTTGTGTTTCTCTTGCTCTATCTGCATTCTAAATATAGGAGTCCTCTATATTCCTGTCCTATCCATTCTTTTTTCTTCCTATGTCTTCTCTTTGTTGGCAATATATGCTACTGTCTGGGCTCAATTTATCACTTTCACACAGTTAATCCCCAAATCTATTTTTTACCCCTAAATTCTACCCTAATGATAAATTTACTTAGCATTTTTGAGAATTCTCTATACCCTAGTAACATATATTAACTCATTTAATTTTTTTAAACTCTGGATATAAAACTAACATTTACCATTTTACAAGTTTAAATGAATGTTTAGTAAAATTAAGTAACTTAAGTCACAGTGACAATGCTCTGAGTAGCCAGATTTGGACTCAGATGACTCCAGATTTGGGCTCAGATGATTTGGGTCCAGATGGCTTAAGGCCCTTAAACACTGTGCTGTGACTGACTCACTGTGATATAACTGTTGATCAACCTTCCGTGGACATGTCTACCCTGCTGCCTTAACACACCTCCCCTTCCCTATCTTTACATCTCTACCTCCTGCCACCCAGCCTGAAACTGGTCCCCTTACACTGAATCATCTTCAAATTCCTAACAACTCTAATTTCATCATGGATTTTCCATTTGTTTCCCATGTTTTGTTTTCACTGCCTCTACTTAAGTCAGATTTCCATCACCACCTACCTTTAATCATTGCCATGGTCCCCTAATTGGTTTTCCTGCATGCAGAATTACTCCCCTCTCATTTATGCTTCCCACTAATTTTAGGGTAAGCTTTCTAAAACACAAATTTGATTTTATGGTTTATTTATTTAAAATAAAACATTAATAGTACCCATTTCCATTAACAGTACAGAATGGACTTTAAACTCCTCAGACCAGCACTGAAGATTTTTAACTATTATTTCTGTTCCTGCATGAAGTCTATTCTTCAATAAAATGGTCTCTGCATTTTTATCTTGCATTTTACACTGCTTTAAATATTTCCTCTATCTATAATTTTCAATTGTCTATATAAATGCCACTCTCCAAATTCAATGATCCTTAGTGTGGTGTGTACACTGAAAACTCTAAAAAATATATTCGTCTTCATCCTAGACTATTTAATTGAAATTAATGAATACTTTCATGTTTAAAAATTACTGTTAGTGCTACTATTGGTCTATGTGGTTAATTTGTACAAATGAAAGGAACTGCTTGTTCAAAATACTGTGATGTACTTTACCAGAAAATTGTCATTATATATCTGTGTATATTTTATATTACATTATATATAATATTATCAAATATACAATGTGAATGACATTTATTGTCATTGTTTATTGTACAAGTATTACCATATTGTTTATTGTACAAGTATTACCATATTCAGCAGTGGTCTTCCTTTAAGATTCAATGAACAAATCTCTCTTCTCTCTGTGGTTTATTCAATTCTCCTTTAGCCAACAAAACCTCTTTCTAAACTGACCTCCCATATTATTATATATGATTTACTTCCCTGTAAATTTAAATCTTGTTTTATCAAACTTAGTATATATATTTGGAGAAGGCAATGGCACCCCACTCCAGTACTCTTGCCTGGAATATCCCATGGATGGAGGAGCCTGGAAGGTTCCGGTCCATGGGGTCGCTGATGGTCGGACATGACTGAGCGACTTCACTTTCACATTTCACTTTTCTGCCTTGGAGAAGGAAATGGCAACCCACTCCAGTGTTCTTGCCTGGAGAATCCCAGGGACGGGGGAGCCTGGTGGGCTGCCATCTATGGGGTCGCACAGAGTCGGACACGACTGAAGCAACTTAGCAGCAGCAGCAGTATATATATTTAATCTCTGATTGAATTCAGGGTTTATTCATTTAATCTAGTCTACTGTTTCTATATACTAACCAATCATTTAATAAATGGATTTCATATGAATCATAGTTTAGAAAGAAAGATCTCTGATATACAGATTTGGTAGTTTTATTGATTTATTTCATTATATCTATTTCTAGAAGGTACTTAAAGCAACAATACACAACAGAAAATGAGTGAAGTTGTGAAACAAACAACGAGAAAAAATAAAGGAGGGGAGATGAATTTGGCCTAAAACCTTAGCTGAAGAACATTGGGTCACTCAAGCCAAGCCCAAGCTTGGTGTCTCCCGGCAGCCACAACCACAAGGGAACTGTGATGTGTTTTAAAACACTCATCATAAATGAAAACTTAGCAGTCCTTCAGCAGGCATCGGATTTCTTCATGAACCAAATCTTAAGATAACTTTATTTCTGGATCTTTAAAAGAGATAGACATTAAAATGAACAGTGTCTTCAAAGAGTTCTAACAACTGGTTCAGAAGTAGAAAACAGTCTTTAGATATGGGGAATCTAAAAAACCTCATCCGGTTAGCGGTTAATCTCTCCTCTCTCTTTAACTCTTACTGTGTTGTAGTTCATTCACTCTGTTCATACTATACTGGCCCTCCTGGAACATGCCAAACTACATCCTACCTCTGGACTTTCCCTTGACCTCAAACCCTCTTCTCCCAGGTATTTTTGTGCAGGTTCTGCTCCCCTCTTTATTCAGCTTCTCTGCTCAAATATTCTCTCTAGGGCCCAATGTATTTAAGAAACAATCTCTCTTCATATTCTGTCTTCTAACTCCACACTACTGCATTTATTATGCTACCTTATTTTATCATATATTTGTTTGGTATTTTTAAAATCTTTAACATACACCATATGAAGATGTAAAGTCCTTGGGGCCAGGGAATTTTCACTCTCCTGTGCACTTCTATATTCCACATTGCTAAGAAGAGTACCCAACACACAGAAAGCATGCCAGAAATATTTGTGGGCTAGCTGAATATACTATTTTTATATATTTATTTATGGCATTAACCTGCAACTAAAATGTTTAAGGGAGCTTCCCTGGTTGCTCAGTGGTAGAGAATCCACCTGCCAAGCAGGCAGGAGATGCAGGTTTGATCCCTGGTCAGGAAGAGCCCCTGGAGAAAGAAATGGCAACCTGTTCTAGTATTCTTGCCTGGGAAATCCTATGAACAGAGGAGCCTGGCTGGCTACAGTCCATAGATGGGGGTCGCAAGAGTTGGACACGACTTAGCGACTAAAACAACAACAAAATGTTTAAGATTTAACATTCAACCCTTAATTCCATGAAAGAATTTCTGTGGGGAATGAAAAGTCTTAGTCTAAGAAATAGCTTTCTGGTTATTTGTTTTGATATAGGAAACAATGTGAATTAATGGAACAAAAAAATATACCAAAAGAATCCAAAAAACCCTACCATATTGACATCCCATTTCACAACTCAGTGTGAAAGATGCAACTGAATTTGGATATATGAGGATTACCAGAGGAAAGCTGGGAAGAAATACGAATTTCTAAGATTTGTATCTTTCTCCTGAACATTTCAACACAGGTTGAAACCACATGTATACTACATACAGGCTGAAACTACACTCAAAGTAGAGCAAGTAGAGAATGGTATGAAAACTTTGCATAAGGACTACTGCATCGGTAGGTATGTTAGTGACACTGTCATACCTATTATTTTTATAATTAACTTGTGCTCAAAGACTTTTGGTGGAATGTCTTTCTTAAGGGCCTATACCTAATAAGTGGCAGTTTTAAAAAATTCAAACCAAGTCTGTCTGGTTTTACAGTTAGTTTCTTCTCTAACAAATTTTGCTCACCCCTCCTCCTTTCAACTCATGTATTTATTCATCTACTGATTTATTTATACAACAAATTTCTGAGTGAATGTAAATATTAATTTATTGCATTCAGTTTAAAATTGTTTTTCATCAACTAAC
Organism: Bos indicus; assembly: GCF_029378745.1. NCBI lineage: Eukaryota > Metazoa > Chordata > Mammalia > Artiodactyla > Bovidae > Bos > Bos indicus. The sequence goes on from NC_091763.1 coordinate 40,812,195, forward strand.
ATTTCCAAAACTTTTGAAACCTGTGACCCATTTTAATAATTATGTACCTACAGCCTGTCATGTTAAAATTGTATTCATTTTTAATAATATGAGGTAGAGTCAGATTTCATACTATATTAGGAAATTATTAAGGATTGTGTATTCTTTGATATAGCCATATAGAAAAATAAATTTGATTTTTTTCTACTAACAAGGAAATTTTACTTCCAGATAATTAATAAGAAGCTTAATTTGTTCATGAATAAATTAAATTTTTAATGTGTTGTGTTTCACTACTGTTAGGTAGGTAGAATAGGGAAAAGGAGTCCAAAATGGCGTGGCTAAAAGACAAGGAAGGTCAAAGAAAGGTCCAATGACCAGAGTGAAAACTTCAGGCAGAACAAACAGCACTCCTGGCTAAGCCCAATTTGCATAGGGCAGGCCCAGGTGGAGGAAAAAACATATAAAAGGAGGAGCCAAAGCGCTTTCTTTCGGACTCTCTCCCGTGTGCGTGTGCTGTTTTCTTTCTCTCTCTCCCTCTCTCTCTCTCTCTCTCTCTCTCTTTCTTTCTCTCTTTCTTTCTTGCTCCCTCCCCACGCACTCCTCCACTCTCTTCTCTTCGAGTCTTGGATTCTCCTGCTATCTTCTAAATAAAATGGAGCTGTAACACTGATTTGCCTAAGAGCTGTAACACGGTTTGTCCAAGACCTGAGAGCTGTGATGCACCGAGGGCTTTAATGTCCGTTGCTCCAAATCTTTGTTGTGACGAGACAAAGAACCGAGGAACATACACTCGTGTGACACTACCAAATACATAGTGAACAGTGTTCTGAAAGTTAACAATTTCTCTATCAGCAAACATGGACAAAAAATCCTTTCCTTCACTGTTACTTGAATTTTGCATTTCACAGTTTTAAACTATGTATTTTTTTATATTTATAATGTTTAATTTCTTAATTATGGGAGAAGAAAGAAGGTTAGAGGCCACTTTTTAAAAACACTTCTCCATCGATAACACTATTTGCATGTGACTTGTTTTTGTACCTAACAAACAAAAGATTAAATTTAATATATGTGACAGTATATATTCTTTTTGGATACTGACCTTGAATTTCCAGATACAACTCTTTCTGCTTTATTGAAATGTAAAATACCTGAATGCAATTTTCAAATCTGATAAAGATGATCTTGGTGCAAATTTATACATATACAAGTTTCTTTACTTCTACTTTCACCTATGATTTTTAATACCCTTAATTCTCTCAATATCTTTAGTCAATGCTTTATAAAATAGTTCTAAAAATAAGAATAATGGTAGTATACAATTGAATAAAGCTTTTCCTGTAACTGGCAGTGTTCATCTTTGATAAATTGAATGCATATCATTTGATAGCCTTTAAGACTTCAAATGTTTTTTTTTCTCTTTTAAGCAGTTTTATTTCAAACTGATTTTTAAAGTTGAAATTGAAACACATATTTACTATTTTTATTGTTGTTAAGGATTGAATATTTTAAATCAGTGGTTCGAAAAACTGCTTTATAGAAATAATGGCTAGTAATAAAATAATAAAATATGCATAAACAATTTGCTTTGAGATCTGAGAGAGAGATGAGGAAATGCAGAGGTAGCAGGTTATTAAGCTTTGAAAAATGAGTAGGATTTGAAAAAGTGGAAAAAGAGGAAAAAGGGCTTCTAGATAGAGCACACAATGTTAATAAAAATTCTGAGGCCCTTAAAGGTGTGGGATATGTACAGAAATAGAAAGGCAATCAATGTGCCTGAAGTTCTGCCAACTCAGCAAATAGGAAATAATTTTTAAATGGGGAAGAAAGAAAAGAAAGCCTGTATGTTTGCCGATCACAGAAATATCAATAGTTGAATGCTTGATTAAAATATGCATTCAGTAAGGACTGTGGTGATATGGAAGATTTATGAAATAGGCCAGCAGAATTTAATCTCTGCATTATCTTGTCTCATACTTTCCCTTTGCTTTGCTATTTTTTGTTTGTTTTGCTTTGCTATTTTTAACTCTCCTTACTTGGCTTTGAAAATTTTAAGTATCTCAGGATAGTAATAACATAGAATGATATTCAAGACATCTGTACTACATGCCCTGATATTACTATTATTATTATCCTAAATTTTGCATCCCTGGTAGCTCAGATGGTAAAGTGTCTGCCTGCAATGCGGGAGACCCGGGTTCAACCCCTGGGTTGGGAAGATCCCCTGGAGAAGGAAATGGCAACCCACTCCAGTACTCATGCCTGGAAAATTCCATGGATGGAGAAGCCTGGTGGGCTACAGTCCATGGGGTTGCAAAGAGTCGGACACAACTGAGCGACTTCCCACTCTCCATGAACTTCTATTTTCTTATTTATATATTGGCCTTCAATTGCCAAATTTCTGTTTTGTTGTTGTTGTTTTTACCTTAGAACTTGTCAACTACAAATTGGCACTTGCCCATCAACTACAAATGGACCCTTGCCAATAGCATTTGCCAGCAACTGAACAACAAGGGCATTTGCTATCTACCTGTGCTGCTGCAGCTGCTTTGACACTCCCAGAAGGGAATTCAGGGTGGAGAATGAGGCACTCTGCGCTCTAGGGAAACTGGTGGAATAGATCTTTAGATAGTTTGATGTTTTCAGGAACTGATTTCATGATCCCAATCCTTGCATCTCCTCTTATCTAGAAAAGCACTAAATCCCTTCGTGGTGACATCAGCTCCTTGTGACTAGCAGAACACCTTTTGTAAAACGAGTACTTGATTGCATTGAACTCCTCCTTCACCAAAGTCTTATATGACTTTTCCCCACTGCTTCTTTGGAGGACTGTCTCAGCGCTATCTGAGGTGCTGTCTTCTGGGCTGCGGTCTTCATTTTGCCCCAAATAAAACTTAACTTGCAACTTTCATGTTGTCCATCTTTTTAGCGGACAAACTCTAAGCATATCAACTGATTATTCTTTGCCACCTCATTTTCTGGTATCACCTAGGTGCATGTAAACAGCATTTTTATTTTAGTAAGTAGCTTATAACAATTTACTACTAGAGGAAGATAAGAGATAGCCATATCAAGTCCATGCACCTTATTACTGAGTTCAGATTATGTCACTGATCCTGTCCATGATTCAGCTGGCTCAGCATGTAGCCAGAAATCAGTCATAATTGTAAGTGTATAAGAAGGAGAAACAGTTGTCATAAACCCTAAAGATTTAATAACAATATTATATAAAAGGATGTTTTTATATTTTTGTGTGAGGTAAAGTTTAAATTCAGTTCAGTTCAGTTGCTCAGTCGTGTCCGACTCCTTTTCAAATTAACTGTTTAGTAATTGCATAACATATCACAATAGTCTATTTTATTAAAACAATAATGAAAACCTGTTTGCTTTCATTTATTATCTCATACATTATAAAAGTATGTTTGCTGATCATAATATCAAATTTTGGCGCTTTAGTAATAAATTCCTGAAAGATGTGATCTAACTTCGGTTTTAACTTTTGCCTTTTCATTTGTATGTAAGTTACCTAGATGACACTGATAACAGCTTTCTGTTTTTTATTTCATGTATCTCTGATGATGTTTTTATTTTACTTTTTTCCTAGAAGTTATGTGCTTTATTTTTGCTTTTTCAAGCACAATGGGTAGATTGACTAAATTACACACAGTACTCAAAGCAGACCACTCTCCACACTTGTTTATGCTGTTAAAACGGCATAATGCAGCAGTAATCATTCTGCCTGAATGGAGGCCAGGTCAAATTATATTTGAAAGTACACAGATACAAATGGGAAATTTTAAGGAACAGCTGTAGATTTACTACATGGCTGTTAGTTCAAAGAGATAAAATATAAAAACCAAAGCATAGAAGACTAACTGGGTCATTGTTTGAGCAATGGAAACTAAATGGAGCCACCCACAGATGCATGGGACTGGGGAAGCTTTTTGTTTTGTGATCCAACCAGTTTTATTAATGTATCCTTTCCACAATAGCTCATTCAGCTGTGCATCTGATGTAAATCAGTAGTATGTTCTTTAACCCCAGATCCCCTGCAACCAATCCTTGGGTGGCTTTTTGTTCTGAGACTCATCATGACTATGGACCTTGAGAATAGTTTTTCTTTAATGTTCTCCTCAGTATTTCAACAGCTAGCACAGAGAGTGGTGACACACCCAGTGGGGACCTATCCTGCATTTCTCAGTGAATGAAGACATCAGAAATTAAAAACTTTATGTGGTCTGCCAAGTGTAAGTGTCACAAACCTGCCAGCAAGTAGCTGCTGAGAAAATGCTGAATGTGCAATAATGTAATTTATTTCCTTTTAAGTACCTTGCTCAGTCATGTCTGACTCTTTGTGACCTGTGGACTGTAGTTTGCCAGGCTCCTCTGTCCATGGGATTTGCCAGGCAAGAATACTGGAGTGGGTTGCCATTTCCTACTCCAGGGGATCTTCCCGACCCAGGGATCAAATCCATGTCTCTTGCATCTCCTGCACTGACAGTTTAAAATAATCTGATTTGTGTGTGGGTGGAGGTGGAGGGTTGTTGGAGGGTCTGAGGCCTTCATTGAGGACATAGGTTATTATTCCCAATGGAATTAAAAAAAAAAAAAAAAGTCCAGTAGAAAGCAAAAAGAATTTTGCTAAGTCACTGTATCTAATTACTAGCATAGATTTAAATTTAGAATATGTGAGAAATTAGCCTACATTGCTGGCATCTGAACTCTGCTGCTCAGCTAAGACAGTCTGTGAAACTCAGTCCTATTTGCTCATTTCCAATCTGTGTTCATGATATTCTCTCATCCCACTCTGAAAACGTCTTTGACTTTAGCCTTAAACTTCATCACCTGATGCAGTGTACATATAGGTGTTTTGCCTGGAATATTGAGCTCATCTTTTTTGTAGGATTTTTGCTTAGGCTCATGCCATCGGCAAATAGGGCTTTCTAGATTTTTGAGTGGGAAACTTTCAGTGAGCTCTTTAAGTGAAAGTCGCTCAGTCGTGTACAATTCTTTGCGACCCCATGGACTATACAGCCCAAGGAATTCTCTATGGCAGAATTCTAGAGTGGGTAGGCTTTCCCTTCTCTCGGTCTTCTCCCTTAACAGTCAGATGGTACTTCAAATGATCAGCCTGTGTACAGTTTGGTTTTAAAAATACAGTCTAGATAGATCCCTAAATTCATTTATCACCTATTAAAATGCATTTCAAAAGAGATATAAGTATTTAAAAACATTTTAAGAATTTGTTTACAACTGGTGTGTATGTCTATAAAGTTACTTGATGGCAAAACAAATCAGATCAGTTTCCTCTGATTTGTGAATTGGCACTTATGTGTAAAAAGCAATATTTAACAACTGTTTCCCCACTGACATGATTCCTTAACATAGTTTCACTTAGACTTCAAAGACGTTAGCCTTCATCCCTAAAATACAGCATCTACTTAAAAATAAAAAAAAGATATTATCTTGTCATTTTTTTTCTTTTGGAAATGTTCTAAGTCTAGAGAGTTCTTAATAAATAATGTAGTTTTTTAGACAAAAACATTGTGTAACCACTTGCAATGAGATTTAGATAAAATATAAGACTCAAGCATTCAACACATTTGAAAATTAAATGACAACTCTATTGAGATTTATTGACATCTTCTGTAGGACACTTTTGAAAAGCTGGGCAGGGTGAGGGGCGGGGGGTGGGGGAGGGGGACAGAATATATACTCGTAAATGTTATTTTATTGTCAAAAAACCAAAAGTGCTTTCCATGTAATGGGAGCCCTTGACAATGAAACAGTTCTGAATCAGGAGGTTTGAGCATGTTTATAATGGGAATGTGACTCTCCCACTTGAAGATGTCTGAGCATAGGCCACTTACACTCTCTGATGGTTAATTTTATCAATTGTAAAACACAGCAGAAAGATGATAACTTATAGGACCTGAGGAATTTGGCTTTTATAGCAGCTAATATAATCCCGACTACATTTTATGGTGCATATATTTGATCACATCTATCAAAATTTACATCAAAGAAGCATAGTGAATGACACTGTCCATAGTTTTTTTTCCCATTAAATGATATATTTAATATATATCATTTAAATATAAAGGATATATTTAATATATTCATTAAATATTAAGCTGTGAAAATAGTCATATCCTAAAAAAAAGTAGTAAAAGTTATTAAAAGTGGTATTCACCTAAGAATACAAACTGGAATATTTCCCTATATTTTTTTTTCCTTCTACATTAAGATTACAGTTAAACAAGTTGTAAGACTGTTGTCTATTTTTTTCTTAGTCTCATCTGTTATAGCCATACACTCTGCTTATTTCTTCTTTTTTTTTTCTTTCCTTTCCTTTTCCATCACACTTTTCTCTTAGAGCTTCCTTCCTTGTCCCTGAGACACTATTTCGAGCTTCTAGCTCAAGTACTCTATACTGCAATGTCTCTAAAATAACCTCATGGAAGGTGTATATTATAAGAGAAACAGTTCAGTTCAGTCACTCAGTCATGCCCGACTCTTTGCGACCCCATGGACTGCAGCATGCCAGGCCTCCCTGTCCATCACCAACAAAAATAACTAATACCAAATAACAGAAACAAGGGAAGCAAATAAGCCCTACCCAGATCTAGAGGAAACACCTGGCATCTAATGTTAGAGATATGTTAAAAAAGAAACCCAGACATGTGAGATTTTAAATTTAACAATAATGATCACAGCCTAGGAATTTGTGAATTTAGCAGTAAGATTTCAAGGTCTGTTAATCAAGAGTTATATGGTATCACCCCTTCAAGGAAACTTATAAATCACTAGAGATTGATAGTCTTCCATATAAAAACTTAATTGCACACAAACTTCTTAAAGCAGAGAACCCTTGTGTTGTTTTTTCCTTCTGATGGCCTGTGAGTCTTTCTCTAAACTTCTCTCTTCCTGTAAAATTAAACAGTTTCATACCCATCTGATTCCCATGCACAATATAGGAAAGTGGCTTTGTCTTTTGACCTTCTCTTGAACTTTTCAGAAGTGGAAATAAAGGTATAATGACCCTGTATGACCATCCCCCAGCTTCAGTAGTTATCAGATTTTGCTACTTGAACAGCAATGACTTTTAGATCTTCAGTCCAAAAGGCCTTCATGAAAAGAAAGAGAAACGTGGAGGAAACATACAAAATAAACAGATATGTAAATATTGGGAACCGGAAGCTAGGTCAGAGATTAGATTAAAGTCACAAGGATCAAGATCTGGAGTAACCAGGAAAAAACAGTTATGAATTGTATGTTGGTTTTGTATTCACACCAGTCCACAAGTCAGAAGAAATTAATCAGACTTATTTCATGATAGTATGGTAGTTACAATGTTAATAAATCTGCAGGATCAAAGAGATAATATAGCCTTGATATCAAATAGGGGTTTGTCACATTTTAATATAAATTCCCTTGGAGGTTTGGCTCAGTTTTTTTGCCAGCATTAATGAGTTTACCCTCATTTAGCACAGAGCCTTTCACTCTTGAAAGCTTTCTATCAAAATTCACTGGACAAATTAGTTCAATGAGCCATGTAAGAAAACATGTTCCTGGGTACCAAAATAGGAAATTGAGAGATTAATGTGCTATCAAGATGAAAAAGCCATTAAAGGGAGGGCTGGTTATACTCCGAGGACAAAAGTCACCCAATAATATTTTTGAGCCATGGCTCTATGAGTAAACTAGCTGAGCTTACCAGATGGCATTAGAAATCCTCCCAAACACCAATGAGCACCAAACAAACCTTAAGAACAAAAAGTGCATGTGACCAGTGACTCTCCATCTTCTTTTCAAATCAGATCAGTCGCTCAGTCATGTCCGACTCTGCGACCTCATGAATCACAGCACGCCAGGCCTCCCTGTCCATCACCAACTCCCGGAGTTCACTCAGACTCAGGTCCATCGAGTCTGTGATGCCATCCAGCCATCTCATCTTCTGTCGTCCCCTTCTCCTCCTGCTCCCAATCCCTCCCAGCATCAGAGTCTTTTCCAGTGAGTCAACTCTTCACATGAGGTGGCCAAAGTACTGGAGTTTCAGCTTTAGCATCAGTCCTTCCAAAGAAATCCCAGGGCTGATCTCCTTCAGAATGGACTGGTTGGATCTCCTTGCAGTCCAAGGGATTCTCAAGAGTCTTCTCCAACACCACAGTTCAAAGGCACCAATTCTTCAGCGCTCAGCCTTCTTCACAGTCCAACTCTCACATTCGTACATGATCACTGGAAAAACCATAGCCTTGACTAGATGGACCTTTGTTGGCAAAGTAATGTCTCTGCTTTTGAATATGCTATCTAGGTGGGTCATAACTTTCCTTCCAAGGAGTAAGCATCTTTTAATTTCATGCCTGCAGTCACCATCTGCAGTGATTTTGGAGCCCAGAAAAATAAAGTCTGACACCGTTTCCACTGTTTCCCCATCTATTTTCCATGAAGTGATGGGACCGGATGCCATGATCTTCGTTTTCTGAATGTTGAGCTTTAAGCCAACTTTTTCACTCTGCACTTTCACCTTCATCAAGAGGCTTTTTAGTTCCTCTTCACTTTCTGCCATAAGGGTGGTGTCATCTGCATATCTGAGGTTATTGATATTTCTCCCGGCAATCTTGATTCCAGCTTGTGTTCGATCTTCTTTTACTCCTACTTAAACCCATCTTCCCTTCCCCATCTTTGAAAATCTTTCCAGGCCATACAACTAAATCAGATTTCCAGATCCCCTTCCTCCTTTTCCCATGCTGAGTATTTCATTCCTAAATTCATAGGAAAAAGCTAGAGAAAATAAGTAACTTGTTCAGAAGCCTAATCTGTAAGGAGCTTGAAAATATCCTGAGGAAAGTCTCAACACTAGTGTAATTTTTCTTGAATTACTAAGCAATACTTAGATATTCTTGAGAATTGCTAAGCAGCATTATTTAGATAGGGTACATAAAAATTAGAAAAGATATTTACATCTCTACATTATGTGAGGTAGCTCAGTGTATGCCTTTGAATAATTTCATGGAGCTAATGAAAATTGTCATGATCATCTAACTTCCCATTGATCATTCTATGAATTCACAAACTTTCTTTTGCAGTTCTTTCATAACTGCTTTACAAACAGCATGACACATGGGTTTTTCTATTAACTGTTTTGGTGGCTTAATAAAACCTTTAAAGGTGTTTATACAACTGCAATATAAGAGAATTATAAAGATATATTATCAAAGCAATTACTTTTTTCTATCACCAAAAACCTACATCCTAGAAAAACTTTCACTTGTTTTAGGTTATCAATAGGATTGCTGTTGTTCTATATTTCTTAGGAGATGTCGGAGTTTCCTTTTTAAGAAAAATTTTCACATTTACACAGAGGAGTAATAGAAAGTTCCACCTTCATGGATTGCAGCCTTGTGGTGGTGAAGGGGCTTGCCTAACTCAGTGAAGCTATGAGCCATGCTGTGCAGGCCCACCCCAGACAGACAGGTCATAGTGAAGAGTTCTGACAAAATGTGGCCCACTGGAGGAGGGAATGGCAACCCACTCCTGTACTGCCTGGAGAAGCCATAGACAGTGTGAAAAGGCAAAGAAATATGACACTGCAAGATGAGTACTCCAGATTAGAAGGTGTCCAGTATGCTACTGTGGAAGAGCAGAGGGCAATTACTAGTAGCTCCAGTAAAGAATGAAGTGGCTGGGCCACAGTGTAATCCACACTCAGTTGTAGATGTGTCTGGTAGTGAAAGGTAAGTCTGATACTGTAGGAACAATATTGCCAAGGAACCTGAAATATTAAGTCCATGAATCAAGATAAATTGGACATGATTAAGTCGGAGATGGCAAGACTGTATATCAACATCTTAGGAAATCAAAGAACTAAAATGAATGAGAATGAGTGAATTTAATTCAGATGACCATTATATCACTACTGTGGGGGGGAAAATCACTTAGAAGAATTGGAATAGCTCTCACAGTCAACAAGAGTCTGAAATGCAGTACTTGAGTGCAACCTCAAAAGTGACCGAATGATCTGTTTGTTTCTAAGGCAAACCATTCAACATCACAGTAATCCAAGTCTATGCCGAAACCACTGATGCCAAAGAAGCTGAAGTAAACTGGTTCTATGAAGACCTACAACACCTTCTAGAACTAACACCAAAAAAGATGTCCTTTTCATCACTGGGGATTAAAATGAAGTAGTAGGAAGTCCAGAGATACCTGGAATAACAGGCAAGTTTGGCCTTGGAGTACAAATGAAGCAGGGCAGAGGCTAATAGTTTTGTGAAGAGAACATGCTGGTCATAGCAAACACCCTTTTCCCATAACCCAAGAGACAACTCTATACATGGACAGCACCAAATGCTCAATACTGAAATCAGACTAAGTTCTTTGCAGCTAAAGAGAGAAGTTCTACATAGTCAGAAAAAACAAGACCTGGAGCTGACTGTGGCTCAGATCATGACCTCTTTATTACAAAAATCAGACTTAAATTGAATAAAGAAAGGAAAACCCCTAGGCCATTAAAGTATGACCCAAATCAAATCCTTTATGATTATGCAGTGGAAGTGACAAACAGATTCAAGGGATCAGATCTGATAGACAGAGTGCCTGAAGAACTATGGATGGAGGTTTATAACACTGTACAGGAGTCAGTGACCTAAACCATTCCAAAGAAAAAGAAATGCAAGAAGGTAAAGTATTTATCTGAAGAGGCTCTCAGACAAAGAGCTGAGGAAAGAAGAGAAGTGAAAGGCAAAGGAGAAAGGGAAAGATACACCCAACTGAATGTAGAGATCCAGAGTACAGCAAGGAGAGATAGAAGACTTTCTTAAATGAACAATGCAAAGAAATAGAGGAAAACAGTAGAATGGGTAAGACTAGAGATCTCTTCAAGTAACTTGAAGATATCAAAGGAAAACATCATGCATGGATGGGAATGATAAAGGACAGAAACAGTAAGGACCTAACAGAAGCAGAAGAGATTAAGAAGACATGGCAAAAATACACAGAAGAACTGTATAATAAAGGTCTTCATGACCTGGATAACCACGATGGTGTTGTCACTTACCTAGAGCCAGACATCCTGGAACATGAAGTCAAGTAGGACTTAGAACCATTACTATAAACAGAGCTAGTGGCAGTGACAGAATTCCAGCTGAGCTATTTAAAGTCCTAAAAGATGATGCTGATAAATTGCTGCACTGCACATGCTACAAACTTGGAAAACTCAGCAGTGGCCACAGCACTGCAAAAGATCAGTTTTCATTCCTGTCCCAAAGAAGAGCAATGCCAAAGAATGTTCAAACTTTATACATTTGGTATGAGAAATTGTGCTCATTTCACATTCTACCAAGGTTATGCTTAAAATTCTTCAAGTATGGTTTCAGCAGTACATGAACCGGGAACTTCCAGATGTACAAGCTGGATTTAGAAAAAAGGCAGAGGAACCAAAGATCAAATTGACATTTGTTGGATCATGCAGAAAGTAAGGAGTTCAAGAAAAACATCTACTTCTCTGTTTCTTTGACTAAAGCCTTTAATTGTGTGGATCACAGCAAACTGTGGAAAAATCTTAAAGATAGGGGAATACCAGACCACCTTACCTGCCTCCTGAAAAACCTGTATGTGGGTCAAGAAACAACACTTAGAGCCAGACATTGAACCAGACTGATTCAAAATTGGGAAAGGAGTACAACAAGGCTATATATTGTCACCTTGCTTATTTAACTTCTGTGCAGAGTACATCATGCAAAATGCCAGGCTAGATGAATCACAAGCTCAAATCAAGACTCCTGGGAGAAATATCAACAACCTCAGATATGCAGATGATACTACTCTAATGACAGAAAGTGAAGAGGAACTGAAAAGCCTGTTGATGAGGGTGAAAGAGGAGAGTGTTAGGCTGGCTTAAAACTCAACATTCAAAAAACTAAGATCACGGCACCCAGTCCCATCATTTCAGGGCAACTGGAGAAAAATTCCAAGTAGTGACAGATTTTATTTTCTTGATCTCCAAAAATATTTATACATGATGACTTCAGCCATAAAGTTAAAAGATACTTGCTCCTTGGAAGGAAAGCTATGACAAAACTAGACAGTGTATTAAAAAGCAGTAACATCACTTTGCTGACAAAGGTCCATATAGTCAAAGCTATGGTTTTTCCAGTAGTCATGTGTGGATATGAGAGTCGGACCATAAAGTAAGCAGCCAAAGAAGGCTGAAAGCCAATGCTTTCATATTGTGGTGCTGGAGAAGACTCTTGAGAGTCCCTTGGACTTCAAAGAGATCAATCCAGTCAACCCTAAAGGAAATCAACTCTGAATGTTCGTTGAAGAACTGATGTTCAAGCTGCAATACTTTGGCCCTCTGATGCAAAGAGCTGATTCATTGGTAAAGACCCTGATGCTGGGAAAGACTGAAAGCCAAAGGAGAAGGGGGCAGCAGAGGATGAGATGGTTAAATAGCATTATTGACTCAATGGACATGAATTTGAGCAAACTCAGGGAGATAGTAAAGGACAGAGGAGGCCTGCATGCCACAGTCCATGGGGTCACAAAGAGTGGGACATGACTTCATGACTGAGCAGTAACAATAGAAACTTCTAGTAATTTCGCATTGTGGCTTAAAAGGTATGTTTTTTAAAGATGTAAATGAAATGTGCTCAGAGAATATTACTAATGTCTTCATTTGTCTGTTGCTGCTCCCAGCCATGTTACAGATCAAAAATAACCAGTTGCTAATGATAATAGTAAAGCCAAAAGAAATTCTATATAAACAGCTGCTGCTTCTCCTTGGGGAAGAATTACATTAAGTTGAATGTTCATTTTCCCATGAAGCTGGACAAAATACCACCAGGAAGCAGAGAGAATTTATGAGTCTCTCTATTCAGAGATTGTTTCTTCTGATGAACTCCTGGAGAATTTCCTGTCAAGTGACACTCATTTGAAAACTAATAAATGCTGTGTTGTGTTACTACTTATAATTTTCCACTAAATTATAAGCCTCTGGAACAATGTGATCGTGGCCTTGTACTGATCACCGTTCTATAACATTTGTTGTTTTTTAGTTGCTCAGTCATGCCCGACTCTTTGCAACCCCATGGACTGCAGCACGCCAGGCTTCCATGTCCTTCTCCTCCTGCCTTCACTTTCTCCCAGCATCAGAGTCTTTTCCAACAAGTTGCCTCTTCACATCTAGACCATAGTGGGTGCACAATAATATTTTTGCATGCAGGGATTCATCAATACTTTAAGGGAATAAACAATTATAAATCAATAGTTTGATTGTATCCTGATCCTCTGTTCTATCAGAATCATGAACAATGAGTCTCTTTCATATATAAGAATTTCCTCTTTCCCAATTAAGCAATCTTAAAGTTTAGTTTTAAGATCAAACTAAACTCTTTCCCTTGGATCTCAGAATTCTCTCCAATGTCAAGCAATTCTTTAAAAAAAAAAAAAAAAAACTATTTATTTATCTTCCTTTTCTTCGTGCTGGGTCTTCATTGCTGCCTGTGGTTGTGGTGACTGGGGCTTACTCTTAGTTGCGGTATATGGGGTTCTCATTGTGGTGACTTCTCTTGTGAAGCATAGATTCTCAGTAAATGGGCTTCAGTATTTGCAGCCCGTGGGTTGGTAGTTGTAGCGCACCTGCTTAGCTGCTCTGCAGCATGTGAAATGTTCCCGGACAGGGATTGAAGTCATGCCCCTGCATTGCCAGGCAGATTCTTATCTACTGTGTCACCAGGAGAGTCCCAAGCAATTCTTTAGTGACTTCCTAAGTTTGCAGTTTCCTGAAGAAGGCAGACCTTTAAGAAAAGTTCTTCTGATGACTTTGACCATAAAATCCAGGCTGGCTGATACATATACATAAAGCAATTCATTCATGGTGGATGCACCTGAATAGTGAAAATTCAATTCTGTGGTGTTGGACTGGAATTACCTATATCTGTCAGTCTCTCTCTCTATTTACTTGTGTAGCTATGGAAATGTCCACTAAGAGGGCCTGAAAACAGCAACTCTTCATAAGCAATGAGCACACCCAGTATCCAGATGTTGGTTTCTAAATAACAGTTCTCCACTGAAAAGAACCAAAGCTCTTTGGAGAAGTGTTTGACTCCAGGGTTCGGGCGGGGAATAAGGACAGGATGAGCCTGGAAGATCTTGTGTAAGAGAGGAAAAGACTATTCAAGTAATCATATAAAATCAAATGAACACAAAAGTTGACTTGGATGGGCTTCCACTGGTCAAATCTGGGACAGTTTGACTATTATGATAAAGTGATAGCAGTAGATTATAATGAATAAAACAGGGAACCATGAGCCCATATGACTTAATAAACAGGTGAGGGAGATTAAGAGGTACAGATGTCCAGCTTCAAAAATAAATGAGTCATGGGTATGAAAGGTACAGTGTGGAGAAATAGTCAATAATTATATAATGTCTTTGAATGGTAACATCATACCAGACTTATTACGGTATTCATTTTGAAATGCACAGTCGTACCTCATTATTATGTTGGGTAAAACAAACTAACATTGTATTATAGGCCAGTTATACTTCAAAAACAAACAAAATTATTGTAAGAAGAGGTCAGATCTGGGGTTACCAGAGAGTGGAGGGAGCATTTTGTGGGGTGACAGGGTGGGGAATTGGTTCAAGGTATTCAAAATGGACAAACTTCCAGTTATAAGTACTAGGAATGTAATGTACAACATGATAAATATAATACTGCTGCATGTTATATACGCAAGTTGTTGAGTAAATCCTAAGAGTTCTCATCACAAAGAAAAAATTTTTTTAATTTCTTTGCGGTGATGGATGTTCACTAAACTCATTGTGATAACAACAAAAAATAGTGCAAATTCCAGTCACACGTATGGTTTAAAATGCCTTCCTCGGTAAACTTCCAAACTCATTCTATGAGGCCACCATCACCCTAATACCAAAACCTGACAAAGATCCCACAAAAAAAAGAAAACTACAGGCCAATATCACTGATGAACATAGATGCAAAAATCCTTAACAAAATTCTAGCAATCAGAATCCAACAACACATTAAAAAGATCATACACCATGACCAAGTGGGCTTTATCCCAAGGATGCAAGGATTCTTCAATATCTGCAAATCAATCAATGTAATACACCACATTAACAAAATGAAAAATAAAAACCATATGATTATCTCAATAGATGCAGAGAAAGCCTTTGACAAAATTCAACATCCATTTATGATAAAAACTCTCCAGAAAGCAGGAATAGAGGGAACATACCTCAACATAATAAAAGCTATATATGACAAACCCACAGCAAACATTATCCTCAATGGTGAAAAATTGAAAGCATTTCCTCTAAAGTCAGGAACAAGACAAGGGTGCCCACTTTCACCATTACTATTCAACATAGTTTTGGAAGTTTTGGCCACAGCAATCAGAGCAGAAAAAGAAATAAAAGGAATCCAAATTGGAAAAGAAGAAGTAAAACTCTCACTATTTGCAGATGACATGATCCTCTACATAGAAAACCCTAAAGACTCCACCAGAAAATTACTAGAAATAATCAATGACTATAGTAAAGTTGCAGGATATGAAATCAACACACAGAAATCCCTTGGGAAAAAAAAAAAAAATTGCCTCGTACTTGGTGTTTATGGAGACTACCGACTCAGTAGGTCTGCAGCTAAAAAAAAATAAAAATAAAAATAAAATGCCTTCCTCAAGATTCCATAACTGTAAGTTGAAGCACTGTGGCAACTCTACACTACACTGAGTTTATGTCTCAAAGTGTAACTTAGGACTGATGTTCCTTCACTGTGCAGTTTATAACTACTCGTTTACCACCCCTGCTCCTGCTGCTACACTCCACCTTGAAGCCTCTTAGCAGTCAGAGAACTAACGAATTAACCATCATATTTAGGTCTTATGAAATGTCCCTTGTAAAGAACACCATAGTGCAGATAACCTACTAGGTGACAAAACTAGCCTATATGTTATCCATATAGGATAAAATTTAAAATTTTAATTATAACATTCTTCCTTATCCTGGTAGCCACTTCTTGTTTTTATACTTACAGCTACAGTTCTGAATGAGAAATCAATGTTTAACGGATCACCCATGAAACTATATTTTCCAAACACTGTCACTTGGATGATTTTTCCAACACTCAACTGCCCCAACTAACCTTCTTTTAAAACCAAGGACCTCTTTTTCTCAGCTATGAATAAGAGCTGTGAATCCTGGGCCCTTGAAGGTTAGATCGTGCATTGCATGAATTCTACATTTGTCCTTGGGCTTATCACTGTTTACACTTAAAATTGAGATGTGTAAAGAGCCTAAAATCAGAATCAAGGGCTTTTATTTTTTGCCTTTTACTGTGCTCTATAAATATTTGCTGTCATAATATCTAGAAATAGTTGTCAAAATACACCATAATAACTGATATTTAGACTATCAGGAAATATTCCAACCAGATTAAAAAGTAAATCCAATAGAAGCAAAGCCTAAATGAATGAGGACTGAGTTGCCATGATAAACTTAGCAAGTGTAAGTTGATCTTGCAAATGAAGATTCCTTAAGGACTTTTACAGGCAATAGCGTGCCTAATTATTGCCTTTTAGCCTGTGTAGCCTTTTATCTATCTTGTACCTTTTTCTCCAAAATCATTTACACCCTCCATACATACATACAGCCTTAGGGGAAAAAATCATTTTTAAGTCCAAGAACTTTGATTGAAAGAGAAGGCAGAAGGACTTAAGAAAAACCATCTTCACTTGGGAGATCTTGTAAGTAAAAAGGGAAGACCTTTCCTCCCAAGAGAAATCAAGCCATAAATAAACAGAATGAGCTCAGATCCTAAATTTTCTGACATCCAGACATTTCTAATATACCTGCTCCAGAATGTTTCTTTTTGTAATGTTAAAGCTATTTAGAAAATCTGGGGTACAGATAAATGGTGACATTAAGTTTTCTGACAGGAAGGGTTAAACAAGATGATTTGAGAAAATACCATCTTAAGGCTCTTTCATAGGGACAAGTAGAGATATTAGTGGCTTCCCCAGGCACCCCTTACCACAATCATTTTCTCATCTTTGCTGTACATAGAGTGTACTGGTTATCTATTTTTTTAGCCAAATATGCAAAAGCACTAGAAAACAATCATTTGAGGGTAAGTAGAAAATGATAGTGCCTCAAATAGGGAAATGCGCTACGAAGTGAATTCCCTTTCCTTTCAAAATTTGAAAACAAATGACATTTCACAGATTGCCTGAAAATACATTCTAAAACTTTTCCTTTCTCCTATAATCCCTCAGAACAAGATGTGAAACAAATTTCAGAGAAAAATGAAATACAAACAGTGAGCAAACCAGGCCTCCACCACAGCTTTACTAGGGAGACTACAAGCTCTCTGGTGCAAAGAAAATGTCTACTTCTTGTCTTTGATCATCAATCAAGTGGCCCAATAACTTTCATACTTAGACTCCGGATTTTATTTAAACTTCTCTTTATCAGTAAACTCTCTGACACCATGGCTGCAGAAGGATACGACAGGCTCCCCTGCTTCTAGTGCACTGTGGCAGCAGCTCTGTGGTTTTCTCCTTTCCCCTTGACTTTGTCTTACTTCTTTGGCTCCCCTGCTCACTTTGTCCCATGTCACAGTATCTGATTACATGATCCAGGCACTTATGCAATGTGCTGGCCCGCCTCCTGACACCCTGGCACCTTAGCCAACATATTATGGCAGAGATGATCATGAGAAACTCTGACTGGGTCTATTGAAAACATGATGAAACATACTCAGTATCAAGGCCAAGGGAGAAGAGGTGCTTAGAAAACAAAGGAAAGGACAGAGAAAGATGGAGAACATGACTGCAAGTGAAGTGAAAGAGAAATGGGTGCATTTATTTTAGGTAGATTTCTTAAGTGCATTCTATATTCCAGACATGCAAGATGTAATGCATGTATTCCAGGCCCTTAAGAAGTTCAAAGTCTGGTAAGGAAGACAAGAATTGAGATAGGGCAGCATTACTATAAGATGGTATGAAAAGTAGAGAGTTAGACATGTGCACAGGGTGCTCTAAGGATCAGAATAAACTGTTTTAGGAAGCACGGAGGGCTTCTTTTAGGAAGTAACATTGAGTTGAGTCTAACAGGGTGAATAGGATTATATCTAGGAAACTAAAAAATCTTTTGCAGATTAAAGTATTATTGGTAGAGAACAGTAAGTCAGCAAGCATCTTTGCGTTCTTTTTTAAAAATATTTTTAATGTTATTGATTTCAAGTCTCTTCATACAACAAATATTCATTGCTGGTCATTATATTCAATAAACTAAAATATAATGAATTAAGTCTTCCAAATTAGAACTGTTAAGACATAAATTACTTTTTTGGAAAACAGAGGGCCTCTGGAATTCAATTCTATAAACTTAGTCATAATTATATACAATACCCAATATAATTATAGAGTAATTGACATTAAAAGAAACATAGAAGAAGCAATAAAATGCATTAAGAGTAATTTAAATCTACCTTATGGATTTTAAGTTCTTTGTTTAATAAATCCCATCTTAGCCCTTTCTTTCATCTTACCATGTTTTTAGCCTTTAAATATATCACATATTTCAAATATGTGATACCGTACATCATGTATTTCACACATCAAATAAAGGACAGAAATGGTATGGACCTAATGGAAGCAGAAGATATTAAGAAGAGGTGGCAAGAATAAACAGAAGAACTCTACAAAAAAGATCTTCATGATCCAGGTAACCATGATGGTGTGATCACTGACCTAGAGCCAGACATCGGGAATGTGAAATCAAGTGGTCCTTAGGAAGCAGCACTACAAATGAAACTAGTGGAGGTGATGGAATTCCAGTTGGGCTATTTCAAATCCTAAAAGATAATGCTGTAAAAGTGTTACACTCAATATTCCAGCTAATCTGGAAAACTCAGCAGTGGCCACAGGACTGGAAAATGTCAGATTTCATTCCAATCCCAAATAAGGCAATGACAAAGAATGTTCAAACTACACACAATTGTGCTCATCTCACATGCTAGCAAAGTAATGCTCAAAATTCTCCAAGCCAGGCTTCAACAGTACGTGAATGATGAACTTCCAGATGTGCAAGCTTGATTTAGAAAAGGCAGAGGAACCAGAGAATTAAATTGCCAACATCCATTAGATCATTGAAAAAGAGAATTCCAGAAAAACATCTACTTGTGCTTTACTGTTTATACCAAAGTCTTTGACTGTGTAGATCACAAAAAACTGTGGAAAATTCTTAAAGAGATGAGAATACCAGACCAACTTGTCTGCCTCCTGAGAAATCTGTATGCAAATCAAGGAGCAACAGTTAGAACTGAACATGGAACAACAGACTGGTTCCAAATTGGGAAAGGAGTATATCAAGGCTGTGTATTGTCACCCTGGTTATTTAACTTATATGCAGAGTATATCATGTGGAATGCTGGGCTGGATGAAGCATAAGCTAGAATCAAGATTTCCAGGAGAAATATCAATAACCTCAGATATGCAGACGCCACCACCCTTATGGCAGAAAGTGAAGAAGAACTAAAGAGCCCCTGATGAAAGTGAAATAGGAGAGTGAAAAAGTTGGCTTAAAACTCAACATCCAAAAAACTAAGATCATGGCATCTGGTCCCATCACTTCATGGCAAATAGATGGGGAAAACAGTGGAAACAGTGACAGGCTTTATTTTGGGGGGATCCAAAATCACTGTAGATGGTGATTGCAGCCATGAAATTAAAAGATATTTGCTCCTTGGAATAAAAGTTATGACCAACCTAGATAGCATATTAAAAAGCAGAGACATTACTTTACCGACAAAGGTACATCTAGTCAAAGCTATGGTTTGTCCAGTAGTCATGTATGGATGTGAGCACTGGACTATAAAAAAATCTGAGTGCCAAAGAATTGATGCTTTTGAACTGTAGTGTTGGAGAAGACTCTTGAGAGTTTCTTGGACAGCAAGGAGATCCAATCAGTCAATCCTAAAGGAAATCAGTCCTGAATATTCACTGGAATGACTGATGCTGAAGCTGAAGCTCCAGTACTTTGGCCACCTGATGCGAAGAACTGACTCATTAGAAAAGACCCTGATGCTGGGAAAGATTGAAGGCAGGAGGAGAAGGGGACAACAGGGTGAGATAGTTGGCATCACCAACTCAATGGACATGAGTTTGAGCAAGGTCCAGAATTTGGTGATGGACAAGGAAGCCTGGCATGCTGTAGTACATGGGGTTGCAAAGGGTTGGACACCACTGAGAAACTGAGCTGACCTGCTGATATATCACTATATGGACCTCTTCTTGGCTTCAGGATTAGTTCTTTGTGGTTTTTTCGTACATTCTGAAAATATCTTATATCTCCTATTTGCTAGTTTATATATCTCATTGTCCAAAATTCTCACCATAATTCATATTTTATAGAAGCTATTCTGAATTGTGGATCAATCCTCCAACACTTCATATTAGAAAGAAAGAGCAATAAAAGCAAATCATAACTCTTCATAGAAATTCCCAATGAAAATTACATTCAATAACAGTCATATAAACACCATGAATTTAGGAATAACAAATTTTATAAAAATCTGACCTGAATGAAATGACACAAAAGAGACCATGCTAGAGATTACAGTGAGCCTGTATTTAAAAATTCCAAATCTTAATTACTACAAAAAGAAAGATATAGGAAGCTTTGCTTGTTAATTCTTTGAATATGTGGGTTGCAGCAAGATGGTTCTGTTTTAAAGAGTAACGTTATCACCTTCCTGTTTCAGTTCAGCTCAGTGCAGTCGCTCAGTCGTGTCCAACTCTTTGCAACTCCATGAATCGCAGCACGCCAGGCCTCCCTGTCCATCACCAACTCCGAGAGTTCACTCAAACTCATGTCCATCGAGTTGGCGATGCCATCCAGCCATCTCATCCTCTGTTGTCCCCTTCTCCTCCTGCCCCCAATCCCTCCCAGCATTATGTTCTTTTCCAGTGAGTCAACTCTTTGCATGAGGTGGCCAAAATACTGGAGTTTCAGCTTTAGCATCATTCCTTCCAAAGAACACCCAGGACTGATCTCCTCTAGAATGGACTGGTTGGATCTCCTTGCAGTCCAAGGGACTCTCAAGAGTCTTCTCCAACACTACAGTTCAAAAACATCAATTTTTCAGCACTCAGCTTTCTTCACAGTCCAATGCTCACATCCATACATGACTACTGGAAAAACCATAGCCTTGATTAGACAGACCTTTGTTGGCAAAGTAATGTCTCTGTTTTTTAATGTGCTGTCTAGGTTGGTCATAACTTTCCTTCCAAGGAGTAAATGTCTTTTAATTTCATGGCTGCAGTCACCATCTGAAGTGATTTTGGAGCCCCAAAATATAAAGTCTGACACTGTTCCCACTGTTTCCCCATCTATTTCCCATGAAGTGATGGGACCAGATGCCATGATCTTAGCTTTCTGAATGTTGAGCTTTAAGCCAACAATTTCACTCTCCTATTAGATAGGAACAAAAAATCTTTTAAGGAATTGTTAACAGAAGCAGACCTGTCACAGTTGTGTGTGTGTGTGTGTGTGTATGTTTCTGTTTGGTGTCAAGTTGTTATGATTAGTAATGAAAATCACAGTCCTTTTTGGCTTCCGCTGGATCATCGAAAAAGAAAGAGAGTTCCAGAAAAACACCTATTTCTGCTTTCTTGACTATGGGGAAAACCACTAGACCATTCAGGTATGACCTAAATCAAATCCCTTATGATTATACAGTGGAAGTGAGAAATAGATTTAAGGGCCTAGATCTGATAGATAGAGTGCCTGATGAGCTATGGAATGAGGTTCGTGACATTGTACAGGAGACAGGGATCAAGACCATTCCCATAGAAAAGAAATGCAAAAAAGCAAAATGGCTGTCTGGGAGGCCTTAACAAATAGCTGTGAAAAGAAGAGAAGTGAAAAGCAAAGGAGAAAAGGGAAGATATAACCATCTGAATGCAGAGTTCCAAAGAATAGCAAGAAGAGATAAGAAAGCCTTCTTCAGCGATCAATGCAAAGAAATAGAGGAAAACAACAGAATGGGAAAGACAAGGGATCTCTTCAAGAAAATCAGAGATACCGAAGGAACATTTCATGCAAAGATGAGCTCGATAAAGGATAGAAATGGTATGAACCTAACAGAAGCAGAAGATATTAAGAAGAGATGGCAAGAATACACAGAAGAACTGTACAAAAAAGATCTTCACGACCCAGATAATCACGATGGTGTGATCACTGACCTAGAGCCAGACATCCTGGATTGTGAAGTTAAGTGGGCCTTAGAAAGCATCACTACGAACAAAGCTAGTGGAGGTGATGGAATTCCAGTTGAGCTATTCCAAATCCTGAAAGATGACGCTGTGAAAGTGCTGCACTCAATATGCCAGCAAATTTCGAAAACTCAGCAGTGGCCACAGGACTGGAAAAGGTCAGTTTTCATTCCAATCCCAAAGAAAGGCAATGCCAAAGAATGCTCAAACTACCGCACAATTGCACTCATCTCACATGCCAGTAAAGTAATGCTCAAAATTCTCCAAGCCAGGCTTCAGCAATATGTGAACTGTGAACTTCCAGGTGTTCAAGCTGGTTTTAGAAAAGGCAGAGGAACCAGAGATCAAATTGCCAACATCCACTGGATCATTGAAAAAGCAAGAGAGTTCCAGAAAAACATCTATTTCTGCTTTATTGACTATGCCAAAGCCTTTGACTGTGTGGATCACAATAAACTGTGGAAAATTCTTCAAGAGATGGGAATACCAGACCACCTGACCTGCCTCTTGAGAAATATGTATGCAGGTCAGGAAGCAACAGTTAGAACTAGACATGGAACAACAGACTGGTTCCAAATAGGAAAAGGAGTTCGTCAAGGCTGTATATTGTCACCCTGTTTATTTAACTTCTATGCAGAGTACATCATGAGAAACGCTGGACTGGAAGAAACACAAGCGGGAATCAAGATTGCCGGGAGAAATATCAATAACCTCAGATATGCAGATGACACCACCCTGATGGCAGAGAGTGAAGAGGAACTAAAAAGCCTCTTGATGAAAGTGAAAGTGGAGAGTAAAAAAGTTGGCTTAAAGCTCAACATTCAGAAAACGAAGATCATGGCATCCGGTCCCACCACTTCATGGGAAATAGATGGGGAAACAGAGGAAACAGTGTCAGACTTTATTTTTCTGGGCTCCAAAATCACTGCAGATGGTGACTGCAGCCATGAAATTAAAAGACACTTACTCCTTGGAAGGAAAGTTATGACCAACCTAGATAGCATGTTCAAAAGCAGAGACATTACTTTGCCAACAAAGGTTCATCTAGTCAAGGCTATGGTTTTTCCTGTGGTCATGTATGGATGTGAGAGTTGGACTGTGAAGAAAGCTGAGCACCGAAGAATTGATGCTTTTGAACTGTGGTGTTGGAGAAGACTCTTGAGAGTCCCCTGGACTGCAAGGAGATCCAACGAGTCCATTCTGAAGGAGATCAGCCCTGAGATTTCTTTGGAAGGAATGATGCTAAAGCTTAAACTCCAGTACTTTGGCCACCTCATGCGAAGAGTTGACTCATTGGAAAAGACTCTGATGCTGGGAGGGATTGGGGGCAGGAGGAGAAGGGGACGAGAGAGGATGAGATGGCTGGATTGCATCACTGACTTGATGAACGTGAGTCTGGGTGAACTCCGGGAGTTGGTGATGGACAGGGAGGCCTGGCGTGCTGCAATTCATGGGGTCGCAAAGAGTCGGACACGACTGAGCAACTGATCTGATCTGATCTGATCTGACTACGCCAAAGCCTTTGACTCTGTGGATCACAATAAACAAACCCTGTTTATTTAACTTCTATGCAGAGTACATCATGAGAAACGCTGGACTGGAAGAAGCACAAGCTGGAATCAAGATTGCCGGGAGAAATATCAATAACCTCAGATATGCAGATGACACCACCCTTATGGCAGGAAGTGAAGAGGAACTAAAAAGCCTCTTGATGAAAGTGAAAGAGGAGAGTGAAAAAGTTGGCTTAAAGCTCAACATTCAGATAACTAAGATTATGGCATCCAGTCCCATCACTTCATGGGAAATAGATGGGGAAACAGTGGCAGACTTTATGTTCTTTGGGCTCCAAAGCCATGGCACAGGTGACTGCAACCATGAAATAAATAGGTGCTTACTCCTTGGAAGAAAATTTATGACCTAGACAGCATATTAAAAAGCAGAGACATTACTTTGCCAACAAAGGTTCGTCTAGTCAAGGCTATGGTTTTTCCTGTGGTCATGTATGGATGTGAGAGTTGGACTGTGAAGAAGGCTGAGCACCGAAGAATTGATGCTTTTGAACTGTGGTGTCGGAGAAGATTCTTGAGAGTCCCTTGGACTACAAGGAGTTCCAACCAGTCCATTCTGAAGGAGATCAGCCCTGGGATTTCTTTGGAAGGAATGATGCTAAAGCTGAAACACCAGTACTTTGGCCACCTCATGCGAAGAGTTGACTCACTGGAAAAGACTCTGATGCTGGGGAGGGATTGGGGGCAGGAGGAGAAGGGGACGACAGAGGATGAGATGGCTGGATGGCATCACTGACTCGATGGACATGAGTTTGGGTAAACTCCAGGAGTTGGTGATGGATAGGGAGGCCTGGCGTGCTGAGATTCATGGGATCACAAAGAGTCGGACATGACTGAGTGACTGAACTGAACTGATGCTTGGTATAAAACAAATCCATTTTTAAATTGGCATCTTGGCACTTGAGGTTCCCGTGGTGCTCTCTATCCTCTGTGACTATATTAGTTCCTTTGGCTCTCAGATCCCATGTTCCTCCAACACTTGTACTTGGAGCCACTCACCTCACCACTCACCTTGCCACTTTCAAGGCACAGGACTGGGCTCCTGACTCTGACATAGGAGTTTCCCCAGTTTTAGATCACTTAGCACACTGGCTTTGTAGTAGGCCTTGTTGCCCTTATACTGGGCGGGGAGGGGCAGCTCCCTGCTTCTTTAATAATTGAAGCCACAATTTTATCTTCCAGGGATTAAATTTTTAACCAGAAAAATCACTTTCAATGAACTAAAGTCCCTAGACTTATTGTGTCCTAACTGGGTCTCAGGCAGCTGCTATGGATATCCTGTAATATATTCCTGTACCTAAGATAAGAATATTGATTGTCTATTTGTGCCAGACATGAAAGTGCTTACACAGTGCTTTCCACTTTAGAAAACTTGGTATCATCCACTGAATACCATTCTAAGCCCAGACGAGCACTTCTTGTAGCCTTTAGTGGTGGGGTGGGGTCAGTGTTACACCCACACAGGAGCCAGCAAGCCTAAAAGTGAAAGTGTAGTCACTCAGTCGTGTCTGACTCTTTGCAACCCCATGAACTATAGCCCACCAGGCTCCTCTGTCCATGCAGTTCTCCAGGAAAGTATACTGGAATGGAGTCATTCCTTTCTCCAGAGGATCTTCCCAACCCAGGAACTAAACCTGGATTCCCACATTGCAGGCAGATTCTTTACCATCTGAGTCACCAGGGAAGCTCACAAAGGAGCCAGGAAGCCTAGAGACTGATATTTACCAGTCAGATCTCCTTTCCTCTTTGACATGGCCCATCTAGGAACTTAGAGCTTCATTAGCATCTAAATGGTATATACTCTCTGTTTCAACTCCGAATTATCTCATCAGCACTAAGTATATCTAGAATATTCTTATTCTTGGGCTTCTTTTGTGTGATAAAAATGAAAGAATGAGGATTGGTATCTTCATCAGGATTGTTGTGGTGAATCGGGAAGTTTTTAAGTATCTAGACTTGACCGTTAACTGACATCTCCGGAATTATTCTGATCCACCCAGCCATCCTATTCTGTCCATATTCTAACCTCATTTGACTTCGTTCCTCAACTCCAATTTATTTATTTATTTTTTCTTACAAGCCCTAGGTTTAATCTTTAAGAGTCAGACACACCTAATACCTTGGCTTTGTGAAACACCTTGACTGAGTTTCTGATATTTGCCCTCTGGCACCATGCACAGTGGTGTGAAAGATACTCTCTCTGCACTACCCTTCAGACCTGAGAAGTGGTGTTGCTGCGGGATTGGGCTTCCCACTGGTTAGAAAACAAAGCTTTTTGTCCTTTCCTGCCCCTCTCAAAGAGGAAATACCCCCAAGGGCAACTGAAAGGAGCTTTTACAAACATAACACAACTCTTTGTTGGAAAAGAGAACATTTTGGGGTGAACCACACCCACCCAACCAAAGCAACACTCAGTAGCTATTGATGGCATAAAGTCATATCGTTTGGAGCAGCTAATATTTTTTGGTAAGCTAGAGTGAGAGCATTCTAGTGCTAAGCAATTATGCTCCCCAAATTCTCATTCTTCTCTCATTCTGGAAAGCCTGGACCTCAAATGAGTGAGGTCAAGAGGCCAAGCTTGTTTAATCTAGGAAAACATCAGCAGGAGATCATGATACAGGTATGATGGAAGAAAGGGGAAAATTAGGAAGATGACAAGGTATTGCTGGAGAGTAAGATTCAATGCTATAATTGGCCAATGATCATAAATTTTATATAACTGTGTTTAGGTCAGATGTGCTTATATTTAGAACAAATACCACTGAGAATAAGCGGGGCCCTAGAATGCTTCTGAGACTGAGACTCTGGATGGGATGGAGTTGCTGGTGGGAGAAAAAAGCTCCTGTAAGGGGTCATCAAACATTGTCCTCTAACCCAGGCTCACCTCCCTAGGTCTTGAGATGTCGGCAGGCACTCTTTTGTGTACATGTCACGCTATGTGGGGGTGGCATCTCCATATGGGATAACAGGAAACATAAATGTTTCCGCTTTCTGGAGGCAGTAGAGATGGTGACTATGATAATGGTATGCAGTTACACAGGAATAGGAAACAAGTGTTCTTTGAGAGGACATAAGTTTACTACTGGAGGAAAATGACCAGACAAATTATTGAGTTACGTATATGTGACTGACCTCCATTTTTCCTTCCTTTATTTCCAAGCATATTGTGCCACTTGAATGTTCTTACCATAAAGATTTTTGTAAGCTGTAGTTAATAGAAGGCATATGAAGTTAACTCCATGTTACACCTTTTTTTAAGTGTTCAAACACATGTAAAGAGATTATGCTTGATATCACGGAGAAGTGACTTTGGGAGAGGATGGAAAAAGTCAGGAGCACCTCCTTGTATCTCCAGGAATCCCAATTTCCATAAAGGTTTTTTTGTGCCCAAAACAAAACAGAAGCAACAGAGTCCCAGAAACCCAGGGTACCCTGAAGACTTAGTCATTGGACATTTTAGTAATAACCAGTGAGAATAAAGGACATGAGCTCTCTGGGGCTCTCATGCAGATTAATCCTCTAGGATTTATCCATGACTTAGACAGGAAGAAAGAGAACCTCCATAATAACAACAAAATTCTCTCGACTGATTGGGTTCTCAGACTCTACTTTAAGTATAAGAATAAGAGTATATGACATATTTCCCACTCTTCAGTTTGTGGCTAACAAAGCCATATCCACTATAAAGCATACCTACAAATATTGACGGTACCTACCCAGAGCCCTGTTTCTTGTAGCCCTAATTCCTATCAGGTGGTTAGGTGATAAGAATTCAAAAAGTGAACTTGCCAGGGAGTGATGAAACATTCACCAGCCACTCATAACTTAAGTACTTCTGCACTCTTACCCACTGAACTCAGCTCCTTTCCTTAGTGAAATAAAGGCTCCCCCTCACATTGGTCCCTGGCCCTACCTCTTGTGATGCGGTCCCGGCTCCTGAACTTCATGTGTCTAAGATCTACTCCTCTTCTTCGTCCTTTCCTGAATTTTACTATTTTCTTCCATCTCTACCTTGTTCTGGTCTTTCTAAAATTTCTGACCACTTAATCCAATCAGCTGCCAGGATTTTCATTCACATATCTTGATTTAGACCTACAAAGGTCACTAATTCTAATCTACGATTTCTCTGGTGTTTTCTACTGCTTTGTTCCTGACTCAGGCTGATTTCCTTCATGCTGACCTACAGTGTACACTATCTTCTTTTCTAAACTTTGGAACTACAACTCTTCTTGACATTATGGTACTGCCTATTACTCAGTGTGCCATGAGGAAGTTTTCAACTTAATAGGTGACTCTATATAATCAAAACACTTGAAAGATATAAAAATAATGGTGGTATGGGTTTTGTTTTTGTTACTTTGCGCCCTGTCTTGTTTTCTGTTTTCTCATTTTGTTTTAAAGCAAACTACATGCCCCTAATTATTATATGCTGCCAATCTCACATCCATTTCTGCCTACTAATAAACTCCTGGTAGAGGTCACATTGATTTACACCACCAATGTTTTGTTATTTCTAAAAAATTTTAGATGGTATTAAAATGCATGTGAGCAGAATATTTATATATTGTCAAGGAACTCCTTTATGGCCTCTACTAATGATATTCATTGTCCTGCCTTTGCAATTTGGGTCTACATTAAGTAAAATTTGAAGAACATAAAGTAGTTCAAGAGAAAGACCTAAAAATGACTAGAAGAATAGAAACACAGAAAGAAGTAAGAAAAAAATTTGGAATACAGAACCGATATATTTCCCTGATGGCTTAGCAGGTAAAGAACTGTCTGCGATTCAGGAGACACGAGTTTGATCCCTGGATTGGGAAGAGTCCCTGGAGAAGGAGATGGTAACCCAGTCCAGTATTCTTGCCTGAAAAATGCTATGGAGAGATGAGCCTGGTGGGCTACAGTCCAAAGGATCACAAAGAGTCAGACATGACTGAGCATACATGCATGAATATAGTACATAAGAGGATATAATTGAGTGGAAACCATCACTGAACATATGATTTGTTAATCTAAAAACAGATTTGTTTACCTTTACTTGTTGGTAAGTAATACTGTGAAGCACTGAACATGATTTTTAGAATTTTTTAGAGTATTTTTTTTTTTAATTCAGAGAAAACCATCTGCCTTAAGTCATCATAATCTAATAGGCAAATAAACCCAAGGTCAGAAATTTGCCTAATTGAAGAGGCTCAATTTTTGTTTTATATACAAACAGCACAACAGAATTAAACTCATCTTGCAGTAATACTAAAGTATGCCTGTATGGTTAATTACTCATCTACTTTTTTATGGAAAGCCAGTATTCTTGATATGACATAAAACATATGGTAGGACTAGAACAACAGCTTTTTGGAGAGCGTGTACATCATTCTTTTTGGCTTATAGACAAAGAAGATGGAATACCCTGGGATTCAGTGACTTGCATAAATACATACTTATTTAATAGAGTTGGAGATGTCCTCATTTCTAATAGAGTATGTGCAATTGCTATCACATAGAGGGACACTGATAGATTCAAGGAACCTATGTGGGACAGATTTAAAAACCACAAATACTTGCAAAGTGACCATCATAAATAAAATCTGAATACATTTACATTTATTATCATTTTAAAATTATTCAAAGAACCCATCTGCCTAGAAATGCCATAAAGCCAATATTTTATCATAATTTTTAGAATGGTTCATATAAATGTCTTAGGGAGCAGTTTCCAAATAAGATTCACCACTGAATTCAGAAAATATTATTTTTTCTCTTTTTAACACCACTATGTTTTGCCAAGTACAGAAGCAGAAGATATTAAGAAGAGATGGCAAGAATACACAGAAGAACTGTACAAAAAAGATCTTCACGACCCAGATAATCACGATGGTGTGATCACTGACCTAGAGCCAGACATCCTGGAATGTGAAGTCAAGTGGACCTTAGAAAGCATCACTACGAACAAAGCTAGTGGAGGTGATGGAATTCCAGTTGAGCTATTCCAAATCCTGAAAGATGACGCTGTGAAAGTGCTGCACTCAATATGCCAGCAAATTTCGAAAACTCAGCAGTGGCCACAGGACTGGAAAAGGTCAGTTTTCATTCCAATCCCAAAGAAAGGCAATGCCAAAGAATGCTCAAACTACTGCACAATTGCACTCATCTCACATGCCAGTAAAGTAATGCTCAAAATTCTCCAAGCCAGGCTTCAGCAATATGTGAACTGTGAACTTCCTGATGTTCAAGCTGGTTTTAGAAAAGGCAGAGGAACCAGAGATCAAATTGCCAACATATACTGGATCATCAAAAAAAGCAAGAGAGTTCCAGAAAAACATCTATTTCTGCTTTATTGACTATGCCAAAGCCTTTGACTGTGTGGATCACAATAAACTGGGAAATTCTTCGAGAGATGGGAATACCAGACCACCTGATCTGCCTCTTGAGAAATTTGTATGCAGGTCAGGAAGCAACAGTTAGAACTGGACATGGAACAACAGACTGGTTCCAAATAGGAAAAGGAGTTGGTCAAGGCTGTATATTGTCACCCTGTTTATTTAACTTCTATGCAGAGTACATCATGAGAAACGCTGGACTGGAAGAAACACAAGCGGGAATCAAGATTGCCGGGAGAAATATCAATAACCTCAGATATGCAGATGACACCACCCTTATGGCAGAAAGTGAAGAGGAACTCAAAAGCCTCTTGATGAAAGTGAAAGTGGAGAGTGAAAAAGTTGGCTTAAAGCTCAACATTCAGAAAACGAAGATCATGGCATCCGGTCCCACCACTTCATGGGAAATAGATGGGGAAACAGTGGGAACAGTGTCAGACTTTATTTTTCTGGGCTCTAAAATCACTACAGATGGTGGCCGCAGCCATGAAATTAAAAGACTCTTACTCCTTGGAAGGAAAGTTATGACCAACCTAGATAGCATGTTCAAAAGCAGAGACATTACTTTGCCAACAAAGGTTCGTCTAGTCAAGGCTATGGTTTTTCCTGTGGTCATGTATGGATGTGAGAGTTGGACTGTGAAGAAGGCTGAGTGCCGAAGAATTGATGCTTTTGAACTGTGGTGTTGGAGAAGACTCTTGAGAGTCCCTTGGACTGCAAGGAGATCCAACCAGTCCATTCTGAAGGAGATCAGCCCTGGGGTTTCTTTGGAAGGACTGATGCTAAAGCTGAAACTCCAGTACTTTGGCCACCTCATGCGAAGAGTTGACTTACTGGAAAAGACTCTGATGCTGGGAGGGATTGGGGGCAGGAGGAGAAGGGCACGACAGAGGATGAGATGGCTGGATGGCATCACTGACTCAATGGACGTGAGTCTGGGTGAACTCCGGGAGTTGGTGATGGACAGGGAGGCCTGGCGTGCTGCGATTCATGGGGTCGCAAAGAGTCGGACACGACTGAGTGACTGATCTGATCTGATCTGATCTCGTCAGTGCATGTGTGCTATGTGCTAAGTCACTTCAACTGTGTCCAGTTCTTTGCAACCCTTATGGACCACAACCCACCAGGCTCCTCTGTCCAAGGGATTGTCCAGGCATTAATAGGTTGCCCCACCCTCCTGCATGGGGTCTTCTGGATTCAGAGATGGAACCCACATATCTCACATCTCCTGCATTGTCCAGCGGGTTCTTTACCACTAGTGCCACCTAGAAAGCCCACTCAAGTCAGTACTGGGGATAAAATGGTCATGTTTCCTCTCTGCAATTACTTAAAGACTAGGGAGGATTTGAAGCAATTAAACAAGCAGTTAGAATTCAATGTAAAATCTTTTTGTTTTAAATTGAAATACAGTTAACACTATTAGTTTCAGGTGTATAACATAGTGATTCAATATTTCTGTAAACAGTACTCCATATAGTATAAAGTGTTGACTATACTCCCTGTGCTGTACATTACATGCTTATATTTTATTTATTTTATACTCATAGTTTGTAATTCTTCATCCTTTTCACCTATCTTGTCCCTCTCCTGTCTCCCTTCCCACTGATAACTAGTTTATTCTCTGTATCTGTAAGTTGTTTTATTTGATTTTTGTTTGCTTTATATCTTAGATTGCACAAATTAGTTAAAAAATTCAGTATTTGTCTTTCTCTGACTTACTTCACTGAACATAATATCCTCCAGGTCCATCCACATTGTTGCAAATGGTAATATTCCTTTTATGGCTGCTTCTGCTGCTGCTAAGTCGCTTCAGTAGTGTCTGACTCTGTGCGACCCCAGAGACGGCAGCCCACCAGGCTCCCCTGTCTCTGAGATTCTCCAGGCAAGAACACTGGAGTGGGTTGCCATTTCCTTCTCCAATGCATGAAAGTGAAAAGTGAAAGGGAAGTCGCTCAGTCGTGTCTGACTCTTAGCGGCCCCATGGACTGCAGCCTACCAGGCTCCTCCATAATATTAATTAAAAATAGAACAACCATATGATTCACAGAATATCTTTTTCTATTGCCTCTCTTTCAATCTATGTTTTTAGCTGAGTCTCTTGTGCGCAACATTTAGATCTGTCTTGTTTTCTTATCGAACCACCTACCCTATGTCTTTTGTTTGGGAAGTTTAGTTCTTTGACGTGTAAAGTGATTATTGATCATTACATACTCACTGACATTTTGTTACTTGTTTTGTGCGTATTTTTGTAGTCTTTTTTTTGTTTGTTTGTTTGTCTCTTGTTATGGTTAGATGATTTTCTTTAGTTTTATGTTTGGATTCCTTTCTTTCCAATTTTTGTGTATCTCTTGTAGATTTTGGATTTGTGGTACCATGAAGTTCATATTTGTTTATCTATATCTATGTGTTTTAAACTGATAGTCATTTAAGTTCAAACACATTCTAAAAGGTTTACATTTTTAACTCATCTCTCCCCCATGTTTTTTTGGGTTTGATGCCATACTTTACATCTTCATGTCTGTCTCTTAACTGTTAATTGTAGATACAGCTGACTTTACAATTTTTAACATTTATCCTCCATGCTAGCTTATTTAAGTGATTGATCCACTGCCTTTACTATATATTTTCTCTATACATAATCATATGTCTTCTCACCTCCTACTAGACTTCATTTGATTCTTTCTTTACAGTCTTATTTATAGAAGAGTGCTTCTGCTAGTTCAGGTGATTCTCAGTGAGAGTTTCTCAGTATTTAGTTGTAGTTTTGATGTGTTCAAAGGAGAATATGAGCTCAGAGTCTTCCTAGTCTACCATCTTGACTCTGCCTCCTCTCAAAAGAATCACATTTTTAAGCTCGTTATTTTTTCAGCACTATTGCATGTACTAGAAAAAGCTATACGTCAGAGAAGGAAGCAGCCAAAACCTTTGCCTTACCCTTCTATGAAAGAGAAGAGGAGGAAGAGAGAGAGATTGATGGAGATAAAGAGAAGTAAAATATAAATGAATACATATTCATAAATAATTCATGTGCTACCACAAAATGATAAATGCATGAAAAGAATAAATTTGGACAAAGAGAACAGAGTACCTAGACCTGAACAACAAACTTGGCTCTTTTGGAAGTCCTTTCTGAGGTGATGAATTGGAACAAAGAAGCAAATGGAAAAGAGATAAGCCATAGAAGGATCTGAGAGACCATTCTAGTCAGAGGATACCGCAAATGCCATGACCACAAGATGCAAAGGGTTTGACAGTAAGATAAACACCAGAACCAGTATCATGGGAATGGAGCAAAAGACGGGGAGAGAGATGAATAGAAGATGAGGTGTGAAGAAACCAGGTCAGATTAAGAAAGTATTATAGGTCATGGAAGGAGTTTTGATTTCTTTCTGTGTGTGTTGGGAAACCATTTCAAAATAGTGTGCTGCTGCTGCTGCTGCTGTCACTTCAGTCGTGTCCAACTCTATGCAACCCCATAGATGGCAGCCCACCAGGCTCCCCCATCCCTGGGATTCTCCAGGCAAGAACACTGGGGTGGGTTGCCATTTCCTTCTCCAATGCATGAAAGTGAAAAGTCAAAGTGAAGTCACCCAGTCGTGTCCGACTCTTTGCAACCCCATGGACTGCAGCCTACCAGGCTCCTCCATCCATGGGATATTCCAGGCAAGAGTACTGGAGTGGGGTGCCATCGCCTCCTCCACAAAATAGTGTAATGTAGATCAAAAGAGTGAAAACAATGGAACCAGTTAGAAGACTACGGCAGGAGGCTAGAGGTAGAGAAGTTACAGAGGGTAGTATAGGTATTGATGTCAAGAAAAGACTGGATAAATATACATTAGTAGTAAAGCATATTTGCCAATGAATTGACTGGATGTTGAATATGGAGAAACAGGAAAAATCATGGTGAATCCTGGATGTTTGCTTTTGAAGGAATATCAAACTCAGCTGTGGATAATAAGTAAACATTTCTGAAGAAAGTAATATTCTGCCAGTTTTATTAGGTCAGATTATGCATATATTCCCCAAATACACAACTAAGTATTCCCCAAATACATTAACTAAAAAGATCATTGCTGAACCTAATCTTCAATAAGAATTAAAATAAAAGGCTTATAAGTTCTTTCCTTTTTATTAATAATTGGAGAACCTTGGGCGAATAATTGCTAACCTTGGGAGAAATGTGATCATTTTTGAAGACTGATAAATGTTTCTATGAGATCTTTTAAATTTCATGTGCCATCATGAACATAGTGGGCATACAAAGAGAAAGCAGTATGTGTAGATTATGTTTTACTGAAACAGATTAAGCCAGCATAATTCAGTAGAAAGGAAGGTACAGATTTGTAGGGAAAATAAAATCAATATAAGGATAAAATATTCAAGTTGAAAAGAACTTAGAAGTCATCTTATTCATCCACATTATTTTCCAGATGGGAAATTAAGTATCAGAAATATTAGGTAACTCAAAATAATTTCGCAAAAATCCCTGTCTTTCTTGTTTCCATGAGAGTATGTATCATTTAGCGTTCTTCTAGCTCCCTCTTGATTTCTTCATATATGTGATTTTAAATTGAACAAGCTGTCTATTCTTACAATATGATAAACTAAGCTCATATTGTTTACTTCCTTCCCTCCAAAACTCCACTCAAATAATAGTAAACACATAATAAATGCATAAACCTGATGAAACTACCTGGAGGAGAAACTTCAGAGTACAGGAGATTCCAACACATTTCTGGAAAAGGCTAAAGGGATTTAAAAAAAAATTTACTGAAAGGTGAAGTAAAAACGAGGAAGTCATTGCCTAAAATACACACAGAAATGGCTGTAGAGGAGTGTCCAGATGATCTTCATCTCATCAATAGAAAATATTTCAAAGTAATGATTCAAAAAAGAGTGATCTAACTATAGTGTTTAGAAACTGGGAGGTATTAAGAAGATCTGCTGCTGCTGCTAAGTCGCTTCAGTCGTGTCCGACTCTGTGCGACCCCGTAGACGGAAGCCCACCAGGCTCCCCGGTCCCTGGGATTCTCCAGGCAAGAACACTGGAGTGGGTTGCCATTTCCTTCTCCAATGCATGAAGGTGAAAAGTGAAAGTGAAGTTGCTCAGTTGTGTCCGACTCCTAGCAACCCCATGGACTGCAGCCCACCAGGCCCCTCCGTCCATGGGACTTTCCAGGCAAGAGTACTGGAGTGGGGTGCCATTATATTACATGGCAAATACTATTCTAAAATATTTTAATGTATTACAATCTATAAAGTTGATACTTCCATCTCTATTTTACAGAGTTACAAAAGGTTAATAAGCCAAAGGTCATTAAGCTAATAAGAAGTGAAGCCGGGATTTGAACGCAGACTCCACACTTTAGCCACCTCATTATGCTAAGTGCACATACATTTGTGGAAGAACTATAAGAACTAAAAATAGAAAAGGCAAAAGAAATGGGACAGAGATTGTACTTTTTCTTTTTGGAGGTTCTGTATTTTTAAAATTTTGCAAATATTACTAATAAGTAAACAAACAAAATTGTTTAAAAAAAAATAAGCAAAACCAGTTGTGCTAAAAGCATGAAATGATATTGAGTAATGTGAATATCTTCAGATTGGCCTAACACAGAGTGCATACAGAGCTTTCTTTGTTTTTCAGTTTCCATGCTAGGATCCTAAGATTAACAACAACTTTGTATGTTAAGAGACTCACATTTTCAAACTTCAAACAGTTCTATGACCATCCTGTAATATTTAAAAGTGTACAAGGAAGGAAAATCCTAAGCCTAAAGAACGATACCTTTAAAATCACAGACTTGATATAATCCAAATCCTCTGTAAGATTTATTTCTTTTCCCATATGAACTTAGATTCTAAGAATGAAATTGAGAAAGAAGTCCATTTCATAAATAACCAGCACCAGAAACTGATGATCTTACTGTTTGAAGGCCACCGAGTTCTAGAAAAAGAGACTATAGTTATATAATAATAAGAATTAGTTAATTGAGATTTATATTATTTTCTTAGGCCCTAGGCTATCATCTTAACATGTATCTCATGAGTATGAGTGAAGCAAGAAAATATTATCAAAATAGAACTTTGAAAGTGATGGTTTAAGACAAAGAGAAACAATTAACTCTAATAGTTTTCAACCTAATAGAATAAGAATCAGCTAAGGAGTTTGCTGGAAGTTCAGATGACTAGACTAATGCTTGGAAATTCTGTTTACTTGGGTAAATGGACAGCAGAGATACTAAAAAAAAAAAAGTGTCCACAGTCAGATTTTAAAAGCCCTGAGCTACATAATAGAATACGTATGTTTAGGACAGATTATTTCCATTTTAAATAATCTTGTGATTCAGCCGGAAACAATGTATCCTAAATATAGAAAAAATGGATTACCCAGACAAAAAAGCTAAGGATAATCAGGGCCATGAATTCCCTTATTTTTGTTGTTCCCGTCACTTCTAAGAGAAATAAAGCACCAAGAGGACAAATGTATAAGCATTAAAGAGTGTCTTTGGAATATTTCCTCAAACAGAACAAAAATATGTAGTTAACGTGGTCTTTTTCTATCATACATGATAGGCCTATTTTGTAAAAACTATATGGAGGACGATGGAATACCATAGACTCAACAAAGTGACTCCATTTACAGCTGTAACGTAGATGTGTTATTTTCACTCAAACACGTCAACACAACATAAAACACAGAGATCTACTGATCTCTCAAACATATGTTTGCCATCCCTACAAATAAATATAATTTTAAAAATAAGTCTGCCTTTACATGGCAATCAAAAAGCATTCACATTCATGGTCCAAGGCTTTGTTAACTGCTTGCTCTCTGTCATAATATAGTATACAGGATGCTTCATATTCTGCACACTGTCACTCTGGTTCTATGTAGAGAGAATTTGAAATACAAATTGGAACCAATAAGTATAAAGCACAAGTACTCTGGATGGCCTCACCAGACACTTTTAAACTAGAGGGTGGAAGATAAACCTCCCAACATTTATAGGCCAGATCATCAGAGAGGGTCTTAAGAGCCAGTGATTTTTAGGATATCCCAGTTAAGGTAAAGAGCAGGTTATTATATCTGGTATATGCTGCCGCTAAGAAAGGAGTGCAACAGTTTGGTTAGTCTGTTTCAATTTTGGAAGCAGCATATGTGACACTTGAGAATACTGCTGCAACAAACTTATCAGGTGACTCAGAAGACGGGCAGCATTGAGTCTAGGACTTAAGAGAACTCTGGAGAATGTCCAGGCTAACAGCTGAGAAATCTGCTAAGAGGATGCAGACTAAAGACTTACACAGAGGCAAAACTATGATTTCAAACCAATAAAAAGAGTAGAGGCAAAAAATAATTCCAATTTCATAATTTATATAATAATACATTGTGTTCTCTATATTAGATTGGTGCAAAAGCAGTTGTAGTTTTGCATTGTTGAACTTCACCATTTGATACTGACATACATTCTTAAATAAATGCGGTATGTTATTCATCAATTTAAGGCACATTTCTTGCCTTTTTTTTTTTTTGCTAATGATTTATTATATGCTGTTTATTTTATATTTCTCATTCAAGTTAAAAATGGATCATAAGCCAGTGGAGACAACTCAGAACATCAACAACACATTTGGCCCAGGAACTGCTAATGAATGTACAGTGCAGTGATGATTCAAGAAGTTTTGCAAAGGAGACGAAAGCCTTGAAGATGAGGAGTGAAATGGTTGGTCATTGAAAGTTGACAACCAATTGAGAGCAATCATCAAAACTGACCCTCTTAAAATTACATGAGAAGTTGCCGAACAACTCAACATCAACCATTCTACAGTCATTCAGCATTTGGAGCAAACTGGAAAGATGAAAACCTCAATGAGAGGGTGCTTCATGAGCTCATCGAAATAAAAAAAAAAAAAAAATCATTGCTTTAAAGTGACGTATTCTCTTATTCTACTCAAAAACAGCAAATCACTTCTTGAATGGATTGTGACATGCAACAAAAAGTGGATTTTATAAAACCACCAGCAATGGCCAGCTCAATGGTTGGACTGAGAAGAAGCTCCAAAGAACTTGTCCAAACTAAACTTGCACCAAAAAGAAGTCATGGTCCTGTCTAGGTGGTCTGCTACCCATTTGATCCACTACAGTTTTCTGAATCCTGGCAAAACCATTACATTTGAGAAGTATGCTCAGCAAATTGATAGATGCACCAAAAACTGCAATGCCTACAGCCAGCATTGGTCAACAGAAAGGCCCCAATTCTTCTGCAGGACAATGCCTGACTGCACATCGCACAACCAGTGCTTCAAAAGTGGAATGATTGAGTTTTGCCTCATCCGTCATATTCATCTTACCTCTTGTCAACTGACTATCACCAGTTCAAGCATCTCAACAACTTTTTGCAGTGAAAATGCTTGCACAACAGCAGGAGGTAGAAAATGCTTTCCAAGAGTGTGTTGAATCCTGATGCTCAGATTTTTACACTACAGAAATAAACAACAAACATTTCTTACTGGCAAAAATTTGTTGATTTTAATGGTTCCTATTTTGATTAATAAAAGATGTGTTTGAGCCTAGTTATAATGATTTAAAATTCAACGTCCAAAACTGCAATTATGTTTGCACCAACCTAATAATTTTCTGTTTTGTGCTTGTATAGATGTAGGTAATGAATACCACTAGGAATCAGATTTCTGTTTTACTGAGCAAGAGAGCAAGTAATAATATAGTTTACTGTGAACACACAGTTAGGTCGTTTCATTGGTGCACTTGATCATTTTTGTATATTATATTAAAAACAAGATAATGATCCCACTGGGATAGCATTTTCTTTATTCTGTGCATGTGTATGTGACTGCATACAAAAGTGAAGAGATTGTTAAGCATTTTATTAGCAAATTATACTTTGGTTCATGAAAAAGAGTCTGTAGAAACATACAATCCACAGATTGGGAGATAATATTTGCAAATGATATGACCGACAAGGAATCAGTCTCCAAAATTTACAAACAGTTCTTGAAGCTTAATATCATCACAACAAACAACACAGTTAAAAAATGGGCAGAAAACCCAAATAGACATTTCTCCAAAGACATACAGATGGCCAAGAGGCACACGAAAAGATGTAGAACATCGCTAATTATGAGAGAAATGTAAATCAAAACTACAATGAAATATCATTTCATACCAGTCAAAAAATCTATCATTGAAAAATCCATCCACAAATGATAAATCCTGGAGAGGGTGTGGAGAGTAGGAAACCCTCCTACACCCATGTTGGGAATGTAAATTGGTACAACCACCATGGAGAGCAGCATGGAAGTTCCTTAAAAATCTAAAAATAGAGCTGCCGTATGACTCTATAATCCACTCCTGGGCATACATCTGGAGAAAAACATGCTCTGAAAGTATACATGCACCCCAAAGGATACATGACATCCCTTATATGTGGAATCTAAGAAGAAATAATACAAACAAACTTATTTGCAAATCATAAAAAGACTCAGAGACTTAGAGAATGAACTTGTTGTTGCCAAGGGGAAGGATAGGGAAAGGGATAGTCAGGGAGGTTGGAGTGGATAAACACACTGCTATTTTTTAAATGAATAACCAGTAAGGACCTACTGTATAGCACACGGAACTCTGCTCAGTGTTATGTGGCAGCCTGGATGAGAGGGGAATCTGGGGGAAACGGGTACATGTATATGTATAGCTGGGTCCCTTTGCTGTTCACCTACAACTATCACAGCATTGTTAATTGGCTATACCTCAATACAAAATTAAAAGTTTTAAAAAATTTTAACATGTTAACTATGACTATCATTACTGTTTTTATCTTATATATACATATAAATACATGTTTTATATACCATCATATTTGCATACATATGACATATAAATGTATACATACCTCCATTATCTCTTTACATATAGTTGTAATAAACACCGAAACCTTTTTATATTACAACCATTATGTAACACAGATAACAGTCTGAATGCTACCTCCAAGTCCACCAAGTGCCACATTCAAAGGAATATACTCCAGTAATTCAAATAAATAAAGCTATATCTTCAACTGCATCTCCCAAAACATCAAGGTAGATCCAATCCATAATTCCCAGGACTGAGGTGCCATTCCTTAATAACTCATTGCCCTTCCTGTTTTTGTGCTTTAACTCTTCTTCCTTACACCAAAATTCTCCCTGAATTCCAGATTACATAGACCATTCTTCAATTATTTATCTTATATTATACACATCCGGAGAAGGCAATGGCACCCCACTCCAGTACTGTTGCCTGGAAAATCCCATGGATGGAGGAGCCTGGTAGGCTGCAGTCCATGGGGTTGCTAAGAGACAGGCACGACTGAGCGACTTCACTTTCACTTTTCACCTTCATGCATTGGAGAAGGAAATGGCAACCCACTCCAGTGTTCTTGCCTGGAGAATCCCAGGGACGGCGGAGCCTGGTGGGCCGCCGTCTA
This sequence comes from Bos indicus, assembly GCF_029378745.1. NCBI lineage: Eukaryota > Metazoa > Chordata > Mammalia > Artiodactyla > Bovidae > Bos > Bos indicus. The sequence goes on from NC_091763.1 coordinate 40,852,910, forward strand.
TGGGGTCGCACAGAGTCGGACACGACTGAAGCGACTTAGCAGCAGCAGCATACACATCAGTTATTAGGGAAGTAATTTGAAACAAGCCAAAGCCCCACAAGGACTATATAGATACTTAACAATGCATTCTGAAGAGACACATATGCTCTTAAGGTTCCCAGGTTGTCTTGAAACCAAACATGGTCATGAGATAACCAAAGAAGATGCTCCATATAAAACTCATGACTGATTCTAGAAACATTTTTTTCATTGAAGTTTTTCCAAATATTATCATATTTATCCATTTATTGGTAACAGTATATACTTGATAATAATTATATCAACAATTCTAATATTAGCATCTTTAGCTCAAAATGCTGCCACTAAAATGTGATATACCATCATAAATTTATATGAAGAGTTTACCAGAATTCAACTAAGAATCTGAATTAACTGACAATATATGTTATGAACAGAGGAGGACACAGCAACCTACTCCAGGATTCTTGCCTGGAAAATCCCGTGGACAGAGGAGCTTGGCGAGCTACAGTCTATGGGGTCACACTGAGTTGGATATGACTGAAGCAACTTAGCATGCATGCATGCATCCATGTATTACGAACATCAAATGTTCACATTACTTCTGTATTACCAAGATACTCTCTGGGCTTCCCTGGTGGCTCAGTAGTAAAGAATCCACCCACCAATGTGTGAGAAGTGAGTTAGTCCCTGCTTTGCGAAGGTCCCCTGGAGAAGGAAATGGCAACCCACTCCAGTATTCTTTCCTGGAAAATACCATAGACTGAGGAGCCTGGCAGGCTACAGTCCATGGGACTGAAAAAAACTTGGAGTCAATGTAACAACTAAATAACAATAGCTAATATACAGCAAAGGTGAGATTTACCCCTAAATCATATCTGACTTCTAAGTTCATTCCTGCTACACAAAATGTTTTCACAGAAGAAGGGAATATTAATATTATGAAATAATATTATGAATATAAGAAGTCACAATAATATTATGAAAATAAGAAGTCAACTTATATAACATGGTGAATGAGAATAACATATAAAGAAATCTATCTAACAGCACACATATGCTAGTAAGGTTATGCTCAAAAAGCTAGGCTTCAGCAGTATATGAACTGAGAACTTCCAGATGTACAAGCTGGATTTAGAAAAGACAGAGGAGCCAGAGATTAAATTGCTAACATTCATTGGGTCATAGAAAATATAGAAAAAATCTGCTTCACTGACTACACTAAAGCCTATGATTGTGTGGATCACAACAAACAATGGAAAATTCTTAAAGAGATGGGAATACCAGACCACCTTACCTGTGGTGGGTCTGATAAACCTGTTAGTGAGTCAAGAAGCAACAGTTAGAACCAGACATGGAAAACATGACTGTTTCAAAAGTTGGAAAGGAGTATGACAAGGCTGTACATTGTCACCCTGCTTATTTTACTTATATGCAGAGTTCACAATGCAAAATATCAGGATGGATGAATCACAAGCTGGAATCAAGAATGCTGGGAGAAATATCAACAACTTCAGATATGCAGATGATACCACTCTAATGGCAGAAAGTGAAGAGGAACATGAAGAGGAAATAAAGAGCCTCTTGATGAGGGTCAAAGAGGAGAGTGAAAAAGTTGGGTTAAAATTAAGCATTAAAAAAAGAAAGAAAGAAAACTAAGATCATGGCATCCAGTCTCATAACTTTATGGCAAATAGAACAGGAAAAAGTGGAAGCACTGATAGATTTTCTTTTCTTGGGCTCCAAGATCACTGCAGACAGTGACTGAGACCATGAAGTTAAAAGAAGTCTTCCTTCCTTGGAAGGAGAGCCATGACAAGCCTAGACAGTGTATTAAAAAGCAGAGACTTCACTTTGCTGACAAAGGTCTATATAGTCAAAGCTATGGTTTTTCCAGTAGTCATGTATAAATGTGAGAGTTGGACCATAAAGAGGGCTGAGTGCCAAAGAATTGATGCTTCTGAACTGTGGTGCTGGAGAAAACTTTTAAGAGTTTTGAGAGTCTCCCTTGGAGAGCAAGGAGATCAAACAAGTCAGTCCTAAAGGAAATCAACCCTGAATATTCATTGGAAGGACTGATGCTGAAGCTGAAGCTTCAGTACTTTGGCTACTTGATGCAAAGAACTGACTCATTGGAAAAGAAACTGATGCTGGGAAAGACTAAATTCAGAAGAAGAAGGGAAGCAGAGGATAAGATACTTAGATAGTATCACTGACTCAATGGACATGAATTTGAGCAAACTGGGAGATAATGAAGTACAGGGGAACCTGGCATGCTGCAAGCCATGGGGTCCCAAAGAGTTGGACAGGACTTAGCCACTGAGCAAAAACCACAACAGCATATACAAAAATAAAATCAAAGTGGATTAAAGACCTAAAGGTAAGACTGGACACTATACAACTCAGAGGAAAACATAGGAAAAACACTCTTTGACATAAACCAAAGCAAGATTTTTTCTCATCTACCTCCTAGAATAATGAAAATAAAAACAAAATAAACAGAATTTAATATTACAAGCTTTTGCACTGCAAAGGGAAACAGAAGGAAGACAAAATGACAACCCTCTGAATGGCAAAAAATATTTGCAAATGAAGCAATGGGAAAAGGATGAATCTCCCAAATATATGAACAGCTTATGGAGCTCACAAAGCTTAATAACCTGGATAACCATGATGGTATGGGCACTTACCTATAGAGACATCCTGGAGTGTGAATTCAACTGGGCTTTTGGAAGCATTACTACAAACAAAGCTAGGGGAAGTGACGGAATTCCATCTGAGCTATTTAAAATCCTAAAAGATGATGCTGTTAAAGTGCTGTACTCAGTATGTCAGCAAGTTTGGAAAACTCAGCAGTGGCCACAGTACTGGAAAAGATTAGTTTTCATTTCAATCCGAAAGAAGGAAATGCCAAAGAATGTTCAAACTACCACCCAATCATGCTCTTTTCACATGCTAGTAGAATGTCAGTCACTCAGTGTGAGTCAGCTCTTTGTGACCCCACGGACTACAGCCCATGCAGCTCCTCTATCTGTGTAACTCTCCAGGGAAGAATACTGGAGCGGGTATCCATTCCCTTCTCCAGGGGATCTTCCCAACCCAGGGATCAAACCCAGGTCTCTGGCACTGAATGAAGGTTCTTTACCATCTGATCCACCAGGGAAGCCACATGCTTGTAAGGTTATGCTCAAAATCCTTCAAGTTAGGCTACAGCAGTATGTGAACCCACAGATTCCAGATGCACAAGCTGGGTTTTAGATAAGGCAAAGGAACCAGAGATCAAATTCCCAACATCTGTGGGATCATGGAGAAAGCAAGGGAATTTCAGAAAAATATCTATTTGTGCTTCACTGACTATGCTAAAGCCTTTGACTGTGTGGATCACAATTGGAAAAATACTTAAAGAGATGGGAGTACCAGACCACCATACCTGTCTCCTGAGAAACCTGTATGTGGGTCAAGAAACAACATTTAGAACCAGACATGGAACTATAAACTGGTTCAAAATTGAAAAGGGGGTATGAGAAAGCTATATATTGCCACTTTGCTTATTTAACTTATATGCAGAGTACATCTTTGAAATGTTGGGCTTGATGAATTCAAGTTGGAATCAAGACTTCCAGGAGAAATAACAACCTCAGATATGCAAATGATACCACTGTAATGGCAGAAAGTGAAGAGGAACTAAAGAACCTCTGGATGATGGATCATGATGGACCAAACTCTGGATGGTCAAAGAGAGTGAAAAAGCTGTCTTGAAACTCAACATGCTAAAACTAAGATCATGGCATCTGGTCCCATCACTTCATGGGAAATAGAAAGGAAAAAAGTGGAAGCACTGACAGATTTTATTTTCTTGGGCTCCAAAATCACTGCAGAGGGTGACCACAGCCATGAAATTAAATGACACTTGCTCCTTGGAAGGAAAGCTATTAAAAAAAAAAAACAAACAAATGAACAAACAAACAAAAAAACCCTAAACAGCATATTAAAAAAGCAGAGACACTTTGCTGACAAAAGTCTATTTGGTCAAAGCTATGGTTTAACCAGTAGTCATGTACAGATGTGAGAGTTGGACCATAAAAAGGCTGCACACCAAGGAATTGATGCTTTTGAATTGTGGTGCTGGAGAAGACTCTTTAGAGTCCCTTTGACTGCAAAGAAATCAAATCAGTCAATCCTAAAGGAAATCAACCCTGAATATTCATTGGAAGGACTGATGTTGAAGCTGAAACTCCAATACTTTGGCCACTTGATGTAAAGCACTGACTTATTGAGACCCTGATGCTGGGAAAGGTTGAAGACAGAAGGAGAAGGAGGTAGCAGAGGATTTGATAGATAGCATCACCGATTCAATGGACATGAATTTTAGCAAACTCCAAGAGACAGTAAGGACAGGGAAACCTGGTGTGTTACAGTCCATGAGATCCGAAAGAGTTGAACAGGACTTAGCAACTGAACAACAACACGGAGCTCAATATCAAAAAAACAAATAACCCACACCAAAAATTGGTGGAAGACTTCAACAGACATCTCTCCAAAGTAGACATGCAGGTGCCCAACAGGCACATGAAAAAAATGCTCAACATCACTAATTATTAGAGAAATGCAAGTCAAAACTACAATGAGGTATCACCTCACATTGGTCAGAATGGCCATTGTCAAAAAATCTACAGACAACAAATGCTGGAGATAGTGTAGAGATAGGGAACCCCTCTTGCACTGTTGGTAGGAATACAAATTGATACAGCCACTGTGGAGAACAATATGGAGTTTCCTTACAAAATGAAAAACAGAACTACCATGACCCGCCAATCCCTCTCCTGTGTGTGTGTGTGTGTGTTTGTGTGTGTGTGTATTAGTCTCTCAGTTGTGTCCAACTCTTTGTGATCCCATATACAGTAGCCTGCCAAGCTCCTCTGTCCTTGGAATCCTCCAAGCAAGAACACTGGAGTGGGTTGCTATGCCCATCTCCAGGAGATCTTCCTGACCCAGGGACTGAATCCGGGTCTCCTTATTGCAGGTGAATTATTTACCACCTAAGCTACTGGTGAAACAATTATACTTAAAAAAAAAAAAAAGTATAGACATTTATACACTGAAGGTACTTATTACTTTAGCAAAGTAAGAAAAAAAAGAAGGAGGCAATGTAAGAGAAATAAAAATCAGTATGTTTGTATTTGGTAGGACAATTATGGTTTTTACATGGGAAAAAATTCTAGAGTAATCATAATTCAGACAAGTTTATTCTCTCATTTTTGCAGTGGCAGGGATCCAGGCTACTTCTATCTCATTATTGTTTGGTTTGTTCCGGTCTCATGATGCAAACCATAAATCTTTCAGCATTCCAGCTGAAGCTTCAGCCATGGCCCCTCCTTCCATCTATCAGGGTGAAGGGGTGGAAGAGGAGCACGAGTTTATTCCTTAATGACATTTCTTGGAAATGGAACTTAGCATTTCACCTACTTCTTACTGGTCAGAATTTTGTCACATTTCAGTACCCATTTGCAAAAGAAGCTGGAAACTATTGTTTATTCTGGTTACAACCAGAATTGTTTACAACAAGGTAACCAGATAAAACTGGAAGAAAACTGTAGAAGAGAACAGGCATGGCAGCCAGAGTTTCTGCTTCAGCATCCAAACCAAACTCATTATCATTCGCCATGGTTAGTTTTTCCTCTTGTCATTTTTAATAGCATAATCCCTTTCTCCTTCACTAAAACTCAAATTCTCCTTGTAAATGCATTTTAGGGAGGCAGTGTAGAAAAATGAGAGCCTGTAGAATCAAACTACAGGTCTGGACTTCCAAGATAGTCTTCTACTTACAAATTCTTTTTATCCATAAAAGTGTTCTAATTTCTTTCTGCCTCAACTTCTTCTTTTTAAGAATAGGAAAACCAATGGCATTTGACTTTGAAAGTCACATGAAAAATAACTTAACTATTTAGCATTGTGTTTGACACAGAGTAAGTTTTCACTGAATACTAGCTTATTATTATTATCCCTTTTCATTTTCCCTCCTCCTTCCCTTCATGATCCACACAGTCAGTTGCCATATCTTTGAAAGTTAACTAAAATTGTATTGGCAGATGTGCTCCTTGTCGTTTGCTCAGCTTTATTCCATTAGCACTCATGTAGCTGTCATACCTAGTCCACTAAACTGACCTCCATGATTTCATTCTATCTTCCCTGAAATCCATTCAACCCAGCATGCTAGGAATTCTTTCTAAACAGCACCTCTGAAGAGGGGAAAAAAAAAAAAACAAACAAAAAAAACACACCTATTATCTATAGAAAAACTTCAGAACATCTTATATGAGATAATACAGATGCAAACACACAACATAATGCATTATACACAAAAAAGTGTCCTTCTAGCCCCATCATCTCTTTACATAGATGTGTTCTTGAGCTTGATGTTCATATGATCCAGACATGTTATATGACAATCTTGGTTTCTCTTTTGTCTCCTATCCTCTTATGCCTTGTCCTAAGCCATCTCTGAATGCCTTCACTCCAGAGCCTTCCTTTACTGTTTCTTTTAAATGAAATATCTATCTTGACTTTCCAACATCAAACTAATTTTTAAAAGCAAATATGGCAAAATGTTAATAATAGTTGAATCTACAGGATTGGGTATTTAGGTTTTATTATGCTATTCTTTCTTAATTCCATATTTTTGAAATTTTGATAATAAATACTGAAAATTTGTTAAAGAAATCTAGCTTGTTCCTTAATGGTAAAACAATTCCTCAAGATGGAAATATTATTTCTTTTTATTTTCTTCTTTATATGGCAGATGGGATGTGACTCTCATGCTGTCTCTTAATTTTCAGCTTCTATCACAGCAGCTGGTGTATGTATTGCAATTTCTGCTCCAGATTGTAAGCTCCATGTGGGCCTAGTGCACACCTTACTCATCTGTACATACAACATAAACAACTCAAAAAAGAACATTCAGATGATAAACTCTAATATCTTAGTTGATAATTCTATAAAAAATACCATAAACTGAGTGGATAAAACAACAGTTATTTCTCATGGTTCTGGGAGGCTGGAAGTCAAGACCAGCATGGTTGGGCTCTTGGTGAAGACTCCCTTCCTGTTTATAGAAGCTCCCTTCTTACAGAGAAACAAGCTCTGGTTCCTCTACCTTCTTATAAGTGTATTAATCCCATCTTGGGGCTCTGCCCAGATGACCTCTTCTAAACCTAATTACCCCATTGCTAAATACCATCACAGTGGGAATTAATGCTTCAACATATTGAATTTGGGGAGGACACATTCCATCCATAGCACCTAATATCTGGCATACTTTAATTGACTTAAGAGAGATACCCATCTAGTACATGTATGTGGTGAGTAGAATTGGCTTCCTAAAATTTAGTGAAGAAAAATAAAATAAATAGACAACAACAAAAGCAAACAGAAAGCATTGTATTTTCAACATGATAAACTAGTGAAAAATTTGGAAAAGAAAATTAAAATTCCCCATAAATTATTGACAATGTTGTAGATGTTTGAAAGAATTCTGATTATTAGGATCATTCCCTACCAGATCATTTTTTATGTCCAAGAGGTATCTATTAAGACTTGAACCTGAGTTTCACCTGAGTAAAACCAATATTTATCTATCCTCACACTCCATATCCACACATATGACACATTTAAACTTGTGTATGTCATAAGATGCTGAGTCATAAGAAAAGAATTAAAGGTCATAACATATGATAAACTGAGCAAAATAGGAAATGTTTATTATAGATGTGGAAATTGGCTAAATAGAAGAGACACTGATTCATCAGAAAATGAGTGAATTACTAAGTGTATAAGAATATATTTAGTCTCATAGACAAATGTTATCATTGAGAGATAAGCATTTGAAAGTTGTTAGAAAGTTTCAGTTTCTCAGTATGCATGTAAAGCATTCCTAAGTTAGTTCTCAAATATCTTAATTCACACTAAATGTTTGGTCATTGTCAATAGATAATGTGACTGTCAGTTATTCTCAAGTTAGATATGCTGCGTAAGCTACTTTCATTTACGATTTATGGCGCAGAGATAGTAAAAGCAAGAAAAACAGAATCCTTACTTTATTATGGAGCAGTGTGAATTTCTGAAAGTGTTATAAATTATAAATATAAGCTCTATGTCCTGATAAATTACTTAGCATCATTAAAGCATAAACCCATAAGTAACCATTTTAGAGTACTATCTCGAGAAACGTCTTTATCAGTAGCCTCAATTTCCACAGAAACTCTGCAGGAGACATTAAAATTGATTTATTCTTGCTGGAAAAACTTGTTATTACGAAGAGTTACTTCTGGGTCATTAGGATGAAGGCTATCACAGAGACAGGAACAGTAGCGGAAGCTCTGCCTATATTCCTGACTGAAAGGCAGGAAGTCAAAGGGTGACTTTTCCTCTTGATTTTTATCCCAGTAATAACATGTTTATAAGACACTAATTAAAGAAGCACAACAGGCTTCTGACCTACATAAGCAGGTGTATGTATAATAGCAAAGGTGAAAATGAAATCTCGAGGTAGTTTTTCTCCCAATTTCTTCCTGATTTATGCATTTTGCCTAAAACATCTATTTCTTTCCATCTGGTTTTACTTTTACAGAGCTCATGTAATACATTAAGAAGTGAAATGAAATTCTTTTATGTCAGCCACAGTGGGGGAAGGAGAGAGTGGTATGAATGGATAAAAAAGCATCAACATATATACACTATTATGTGTAAAACAGATGGCTGGTGAGAAGTCACTATATAATACAGGGAGCCAAGCCTGTCACTCTGTGATGACCTAGAGGGGAGGGATGGAGGGGAGAGGAAGGCTTAGGAGAGAAGGGATATAATTATGGCTGATTTGCATTGTTGTACAGCAGAAACCAACAACATTATAAAGCAGTTTTCCTCCAATTAAAAAATAAATTGAAAAAAAAAAAAAGAAGTGAAATGAAATTCTTTTCTGCCACCCCCGCCCCCCACCTTTTTTTTTACAGAGAGAAAAGATTTCCTCCCTCAACAGCAAACACATTGTTTGATTCTAGCGCCATGTTCACCAAAAAAATGCACTGGTGTTTCACTTTTTCAACACAAATTCACACAGTCGCTTAAGAGAGCCTCTCTTAACCATTTAAGAGCCATTTGAAGTACTTCTGCTGCTGATGCTGCTGCAGCTAAGTCACTTCAGTGTGTCTGACTCTGTGCGACCCCATAGACGGCAGCCCACCAGGCTCCCCTGTCCCTGGAATTCTCCAGGCAAGAACACTGGAGTGGGTTGCCATTTCCTTCTCCGATTGAAGTACTTCTAGCCAGCCTTAAAAACTGCAAACTGAAATTAAGAAAGTCTCTTGGGACTTAATTAAATTGACAGGTGGTGTGCCACGCCTACTGACTACTGAGACGCTGCAGGGGAAAAACTTTCTAATTTGCACTAGGAAAGATTGGATGGCTTTACTTTAAACCAGAGTAAACTTCCCCCTCTTAGCATGGAGATGAAAGATGGAACCATAGAGAGAATGGGTAGGAGAGCCAGAAAGCAACAAACCTAAGACAATAATAGGACTTGCAACAAGGAGTAGCAGCCAGGAAAGGCAAAATGGAATGAAAGATCCCATACATAGAGCATAATTCAGGCAAGTGCTTCTTCTGTCAGCACGATAGTCATCCTATAACTGCACATGTGTGCTAAGGCCCAGCCTTCCCTCATTCATATCCTATACAGTGGAAGACTCCGTGTCGGGTGCGGAACACTGGATCGCTTCAGGAGAGGCAGCTTACAAACTTGGACTTTGGAGTTCCAGACTGACTTCTCTACTTCCTTCATAAAATTGGGTCAGTTAGTTACATAAACTCCAAAATTTCAATTTTCTCAACATTTAAGTATTGACTTTATGCGACAATTCCTTTGTTGTTTAGTCACTAAGTCGTGTCTGACTCTTTGCAAGCCCATGGACTGTAGCCCACCAGGCTCCTCTGTCTATGAAATTTCCCAGGCAAGAATACTGGAGTGAGTTGCCTTTTCCTTCTCCAGGACATCTTCCCAAGCCAGGGATTGAATCCATGTCTCCTGCACTGACAGGCAGATTTTTTTTATAACTGAGCCACCTGGGAAGCCCTTAACACGAGCTATTTTACTCCAACTTTGAGTTATAAGTCCTCTGAACAGTTTTGGATTACTATTTGGCCCTTTGGCTCCAAGTTAAAAACAGTTGACCTCCACTTGGTAAAAATACATGCCAAATTGCTCTTTGGAGTAAACTTGATTAAAATTTACAAGTTAAGGCAGCCATCTGGAAGCTGATTATCATTGGGGAAATGGAGGAGGATATCATTCCCATCATACAATGGAGACGAAAAGTGTTTATTTCCTCTCCTGCTGGCTTAATTTTAAAGGGAAAGGTTAAAATGGAGAATATGAAAAACAGAACTTTGTTCCCATATATTCTCATTGCCTTCTCATGTAAATCTGAAGGCATTGTATGAAAACTGGAAGCTCCTAAGACCACCAATAGCAGGAACTGAAACAATCTAAAATTAGATATTAATGGCGAAAGTCTCTGGGGATGTTCAAAAATGTTCTTTTGTTTGTTTTCTTTTGTGTCATTAAGTAAATGTTGTAAATCATAGGTCAAAGTTTCTGGAATGCTTCCAAAAAGCCAACTCCCTTTTGCACTGAGTACAAATACCAAAAGAATTACATTAAACTAATAGGAATTCACTATGAAAAACATTCATAATATAAAAATAAAGTTAAGCAAAAGGCGTGACTATTAATTAAAGAAAAACATGAGTTCTCAAACTATGGTAAGGAGTAGATAGTAATAAACAACAGGTGCAAAAGTAATGAAAAAATACTTATGTGCCATTTTGAGGAAGCACGATCTAGAGAGAGAGAGAACCAAGATTCCCAGTCAGTCCTTGCCTATGGAGAAAATCCCTTCAATCAAACTCAACCCTGACTCGTCATCAGTTTAATGAACCCATTCCTGAAACTACTCCCCAGACCCAGGAGAAATAATAAACCCACCCACAGCAGTCCCATTGCATAGAAGATACAGCTGTATTTCATATTTATATCATTATGCTTATACTATAGGAAAGTGTACACATGCCATTCACTATTAATATTACAAATATGTATTGACCATATTCAATTTACCAGAAAAATTTACCAGAGTCTTAGTAAATTCTGGTGAGTGATCCTGCCACTGGGGATTTTACTGGCTACTGAGGGAGACAGATAACAAACAACGAAGTAAATCTATAGAGAAATGGCTGAGAAACATAATTTGACAGATTCAGCATTTTAGGTAGCTGCTGTTGCTAAGTCGCGTCAGTCGTGTCCGACTCTGTGCGACCCCATAGATGGCAGCCCACCAGGCTCCCCCATCCCTGGGATTCTCCAGGCAACAACACTGGAGTGGGTTGCCATTTCCTGCTCCAATGCATGAAAGTGAAAAGTAAAAGTGAAGTCACTCAGTCGTGTCCGACTCTTAGTGACCCCATGGACTGCAGCCTACCAGGCTCCTCCGCCCATGGGATTTTCCAGGCAAGAGTACTGGAGTAGGGTGCCATTGTAGAGCAGACACAAATACACACGTGACTGAGAGTGAAGCGGGTAGAATGAACACCACACCAAAGCCACGACCTGATACAAAAAGCCTCAAACGCCAGGCTGAGAAGTTTAGACTTGATTTTTATGTCTAGTATTTCAACTGGTAGGGGATTCAAAAATACACATTTTAACAAGCTTCCAGGATGATTCTGACTAAATCATCCAGTTTAATCAGATTAAAGTAACCTTTTTGCCATTATCAGAGATCATCAACATAGTTGATACATTATTTTTCCAGCATTACATACAATTACTATTTTTTCATAGTCTTAGAATGATACATTTTTAAATTTATATCAGTGATTTTTCAGTGGAAACATGGAGTTGCTGTTTTTATAGGTGAAAGATGTTCCAATGTCAGTAGTTACATATAATCCAATTCATTTACCTAAAGTTCATGAGTACTTAAGAAAATAATATCAAATATTTTAGGGCTTCTATATTTGGACCTTATTATTAACACAGAAGCTTAGAAACAAAGAAGCTTCAAAAACTGTCTTAATAAATCAATGTATCCAGTACACACTCATGTATCCCACAAATATTAGTTGAAAGCCTAATATGGACCAGCATTGTTTTTGACCCTAGGGACACCACAATGAAGGCAAAATTCTTTGTTCTCAGAGTTTATATTATGAATAATTTTTGTTTATATTTATATTACTTATTTAAATAAATATAAACTTAATATATATAAATAATATAAATATATAATATACATTCTTTATTTAAATAATATAAATATAAACATTATTTAATAAAGAATGTGTATTATATATTTATATTATTTATATATATATATATTTTTTAAGTTTATATTATTGTTGCAGGAAGGGGGACCCCTTCCAGGGCCCGTAACTGGGCTCTTGTCTAACACTTGGAAATGCATTGTCCGAGGAGACACATGTGCTGACAAAGCAAGAGATTTTACTGGGAAAGGGCACCCGGGTGGAGAGCAGTAGGGTAAGGGAACCCAGGAAAACTGCTCTGCCACGTGGCTCGCAGTCTCGGGTTTTATGGTGATGGGATTAGTTTCTGGGTGGTCTTTGGCCAATCATTCTAATTCAGAGTCTTTCCTTGTGGCGCACACATCGCTCAGCCAAGATGGATGCTAGCGAGAGGGATTCTGGGAAGTAGATGGACACGCGGTGTCTCCTTTCGACCTTTCCTGAACTCTTCCAGTTGATGGTAGCTTATTAGTTCCATATTCCTTATCAGGATCTCCTGTCGTAAAACAACTCATGAAAATGGTTACTATGGTGCCTGGCCAAGGTGGGCGGTTTCAATCAGTGTTATCGATGTTGGTAACAGTGTAACTCTAGATATGGGAAGAAGCAACAAGAGGGAATATTTTCCTGGACCAAGAGGCTAGTAAGACAGGTGGTCCAGAGAATTTTGGATACTGTTTTATGGCCTAGTCCAGTAACAATGCACATTAAGTGGCCTGTCAACAAAATCTTCGCCAAACCTGAGAATGGACTTTCTCAGCACCATGGGATAAAATGGTCATGAAATGCCCCCCTCAAAATCATGGTCAAGTTTATAAGCAAAAAGGGGCTCTGCCAACTGAAGACTGACACTTGCCATCTATATCTACAAAGATTAAATCATGGCTGCTGCAACTGCTGACTTTCAATGCCCCTGAAAGATGTTCAGGGTGAAAATCAAGAATGAGGCACTCTGTGCTCTAGGAAAAACTGGCAGAACAGGCCTTCAGATAGTTAGATCTTTTCAGGAGAAGATTTTATGAGTCCCAATTCTTGCATCTTCTCATGCCTAGAGAAACACTGACGTTGTTAATGGTGAAATCTGCTTTGGCTATTAAGGAAAAGTTTACAATTAAAAGTCAAAAAGAGTAGCTATGGTTCAGATATCCTGGGAAATAACTAGGTGATCTATGGGAGTACTTTCAGATTAGACCTTGTATTGCTAAACACTTGAGTTTTCTGAGTCGTGTCAGGCTTGGATGCCACCATTCTCAAAACAATGTGTGCTGGAAGCTAGTAATTGCAACCTTACTTTTTATAAAACTAGACAACAGGCTACCTGGCTACAAGTCTCCCTGAAGTGCCAGGTCCAGACTGGGTTTCAGGCCTATTCTTCTAAAAAGAAATGAGATTTATTTTGTCTACTAAATTCCAGTTATCATTCCCCCAACTTCTAAGTGGGTCTGTTACACCAAAATGGCAGACCAAGGGATTGAGATTTTAATCATGCAAGACTCAGATCTAGAACTTGGAACTCAGAAACACTTCCAATTCAGTGTCTATACTCCAAGCTGAGGCAGTCCTATGCTCCATTTTGACAGGGAATTATCACAGTCATAGCTGCCTGCTGCTACTGCTGCTAAGTCACTTCAGTCATGTCCGACTCTGTGCGACCCCAGAGATGGCAGCCCACCAGGCTCCCCCGTCCCTGGATTCTCCAGGCAAGAACACTGGAGTGGATTGCCATTTCCTTCTCCAATGCAGCAAAGTGAAAAGTGAAAGGGAAGTCGCTCAGTCGTGTCCGACTCTTAGCGACCCCATGGACTGCAGCCTACCAGGCTCCTCTGTCCATGGGATTTTACAGGCAAGAGTACTGGAGTGGAGTGCCATGGCCCTCTCCACATAGCTGCCTAGTTCCCTAAATTAAAACTGAGTAGAACTCTGTGGGGCTCTGGAGTATAGATCAGTTCTGTGTTCTCCATTGTCTGTAGGATATAGGCTTCATTCAGCCTCCTTGACCTTCCCTAAGTTCCAAAGGGTGGATTCAAACAATTGCTAATCGGGGAAGGGAGGGGATATAGAAACAGGAGAAACAATCAAAGGTTGGTACAGCCTCCAGACAGAGTCCTGGTTCCTACTCAAAGAAATATGGATAACGACGTCTTTGAGCCCCCACCCAGGTGGAGGATGGTAACTTCAGACCGAACACAAGATTCCTGGAGCACAGCTCTGTTGCCTCACCACCAACCGATCAAAAAGGGTCACAAACCCTGCAACCCTCACCCCAAATGTTGCCTTCGGTTTCCGGGGACCAGAGATGACCATCCTGTTAGGTCCCCTGTTTGGCCCTTGTCTATTTCATCTCTGAGAGGGGCCAACAGTTTCAAACTAAATTGCTGTTACTACAAGGGTGGAAGCTGGTTTCAGATGTGGAACACCCCAACTTAGATCAGGTAGAGAGAGACTTCTGCTCTGCTAGGCAGGCCTACGCCCATGCACAGCAGGAAGAAGTTACAGAAGAAAGAGACCACTGCCCCAATTCCCAAGAAGTATCTTGAGTATGAAGTCTCTCAGGGGGGAGTTGTTAGGGGAAGCACACTGATTGAAACCACCCACCCTGGCCAGGAACCATAGTAACCATTTGCATGAGTTGTTTCATGACAGGAGATCCTGATGAGGAATATGGAACTAATAAGTCACCACCAACCGGAAGACTTCAGGATAGGTCGAAAGGAGACACCGCGTGTCCGTCCACTTCCCAGAATCCCTTTCGCTAGCATCCATCTTGGCTGAGTGATGTGTGTGCCACAAGGAAAGACTCTGAATTAGAATGATTGGCCAAAGACCACCCAGAAACTAATCCCATCACCATAAAACCCGAGACTGCGCCACGTGGCAGAGCAGTTTTCCTGGGTTCCCTTACCCTACTGCTCTCCACCCGGGTGTCCTTTCCCAGTAAAATCTCTTGCTTTGTCAGCACATGTGTCTCCTCGGACAATGCATTTCTAAGTGTTAGACAAGAGCCCAGTTTCGGGCCCTGAAAGGGGCCCCCCTTCCTGCAACATTATGAATAAATTTTTAAGACTTCATCTAGAAAAACCGGAGTTTAATTTTGTCCTGGCCCTGAACTGGCTGAATTTCTTTGAGAAAAATATCCAGGTCTCTAATTCATGACAGAAAACAAATTTAATATATAATCTGTACACATCACTTGCCATTAAATTTCAAGTTTCTGTTTTCACCCAGATTTCATAAACTCCCAAGCTTTTCTCAGATTTTTATGTCAACAATTTATTAATATCCTACTTCATAATACTCTTTAGTTTGATTTTGCTGTCTTTATAGTAAGAGTTCCATTTTTAATTACTTTTTTCACTTTTTTATTATTGTACTTCTGACAGGTATATTTTCACTTCTTTAATTTCTTATCAGAGTCATAGAACTGATATGAGACATCAGGCAAAATAAAGTGCTTGCCCAATTGTCATTAAGGCCAACATATTCTTGACGTTACTTCTTGAAAGCCTTATAGGAAAGGATAAAGAACCATAGGAAAGCAGACTATATTCCCTCTGAGATATACCTCCTTTACTTGAACAAACTGTGCTTTCTTCGGGCTTGATGATTCCAAAATACAAAGAAAAGGAGAGAAAACAAGAAAAAGATAACAACGTTGTTTCAAATATTTATAAAGGCATACTAGTTTTATGTTTTGTTTTCTTTTTAAATTTGCAGCCTTTAAAATAACAAGTAGGCTATAAATCAAAACACTGTTAAGAATTATTTTAAAATGTAAACTATAATGAAGAATAAGCTAATTACAGTGACCTCTTAAAATAACTTGGAAGAATAGGGGTGGGGAGGCAAGGTACAAAAGTATCTATATTAATAACTATGATTATTTGCTGCTACTTCTTTCAAGTATGTAGACATTTAATCAGAAAAGAAGTCAGAAAATCAATAAATAAGTTTTAAGGGTCTTTTAAGACTCAGGGACAATAGGAGAGACAAAAATAAAAAAGATAAATAAAATATGTTCCTCGCTCAGAAAGATCTTCCGGCTTGTTCTTCAGGAAATTGAAAAGGAAGCAGTGAATTTCTGGTGTCTGGGGAGACAGGAGGAGCAGTAGCAGGGGAGTTATTGATGAGGATTAGAGCCTCAGGACAACATAAAGTTTCCAAATATTTAAAATCCCCTAATTTTTTTTTAAATCCACTAAATCCTCCATATTTTTATAGATGAGACTATTAACTAAAAAGAAACAAGAATACATTTGTTCATGGAAATACTTTCTCAGGAGTGCAGAAAAAGCTGACTGAGCCTTTTCACTCTGTAGGTTGTGCCTAGAAATTCCTTTTGGCTGGTTGTCAAGATGAGTCAATAGGTAGAAAGCCTTAAAACCAGGCTATAGGCAAATTGCAGATGTAATCAAGGAGATAAATTCTTTTAGAGATTCTTATTAGTCTTGTGACACCTAGACTTCTCCTCTGCACTTAAATTACCTCCAAGAGAGTAAAACGAAAGAAAATTTCTTTCTAGGAGTATTTTAAAGAATATAAATAAACATGTAGAATTTCTTTGCCAAACTTTCTAAACTCCTTATATTACTAGCAAAGGGGCTTCCCAGGTGGTGCTAGTGGTAAAGAACTTGCCTACTAATGAGGAGACTCAGGTTCGATCCCTGGGTTGGGAAGATCCCCTGAAAGAGGGCATGGCAACTAACTCCAATATTCTTGCCTGGAGAATCCCAAGAATTGTGAAGCCTGGTGAGCTACAGTCCATGGGGTCACAAAGAGTCGGATGCAACTGAAATGCTTTGACATGCACACTCAGCATAACATACAAATGACAGCAAAAATGGAAATGTCGTCACTTTTATTTATCCATGACAAGTCATGTAATAACGAGAGAATAACTGACTGAAGGTAAATTTGTGTTAGGCTTTGGATTCTTTTGATGTCCTAGATCTGAATTCCAAACATTTAATATTCTTTCCTGGGATTCCTTTGTGTTTCTCTCAGATAGGCCTGATACTAGTCTGCATAGGAAGGAATTTTTAGTTTTAATACCAGTTTTCATAAAAATGCTTTTTTTTTATCCTTTTGAAGAAAGACTAAAAAGTATGTTTATGAGTATTCTGTGTTTACAAAGACAATCTCATCCTTGTTTAAGACCCCCAAGGTTGATTAGCCCAGTATAATTAATACTACATAAAGTCATACTTGGACTTCCCTAGTGGCTCAGACAGTAAAGCGTCTGTCTACAATGCAGGAGACCTGGGTTTGGTTCCTGGGTCAAGAAGATTCCCTGGAGAAGGAAATGGCAACCCACTCTAGTACTCTTGCCTAGAAAATCCCATGGACTGAGGAGCCTGGTGTCCAAGGGGTAGCAAAGAATCGGACACTACTGAGCGACTTCACTCACTTCTAAAGTCATATTTAAGAAACAAAATAGAGGCAGACACAAATTAAATAACATAAAAAATTCCAGGTGCATTCAGTGGAAATGTCATGAGATTCTCAGGCTACTATGATTCTCTTCAAAATGAAGCACAAAATTAACCTTATAATAATAAACAGTATTCCATACATAGTGCAGTTAATCTCAATGAGATACTGTCTATTCCAATCATTACCTATGCAGATGATGCCACATTTATGGCAGAAAGCAAAGAAGAACTAAAAAGCCTCTTGATGAAAGTGAAAGACAAGAGTGAAAAAGTTGGCTTAAAGTTCAACATTCAGAAAATGAAGATCATGGCATCTGGACCCATCACTTCATGGCAAATAGATAGGGAAACAGTGGAAACAGTGACAGACTTTATTTTGGGGGGCTCCAAAATCACTGCAGATGGTGACTGCAGCCATGAAATTAAAAGATGCTTGCTCCTTGGAAGAAAAGTTATGATCTACCTAGACAGCATATTAAAAAGCACAGATATTACTTTGCCAACAACAGTCCATCTAGTCAAAGCTATAGTTTTTCCAGTAGTCATGTATGGATGTGAGATTTGAACCATAAAGAAAGCTGATAACCAAAGAATTGATGCTTTTGAACTGTGGTGTTAGAGAAAACTCTTGAGAATCCCTTGGACTACAAGGAGATCCAGCCAGTCTATCCCAAAGGAAATCAGTCCTGAATATTCATTAGAAGGACTGATGTTGAAGCTGAAACTCCAATATTTGGCCACCTTATGTGAAGAACTGACTTATTTGAAAGACCCTGATGCTGGGAAAGATTGAAGGCAGGAGGAGAAGGGGACGATAGAGGATGAGATGGTTGGCTGTCATTACCAACTCAATAGACACGAGTTTGAATATACTCCGAGAGTTGGTGATGGACAGGGAGGCCTGGCGTGCTGCAGTCCATGGGGTCACAAAAAGTTGGACATGACTGAGTGACTGAACTGAACTAAATAGAGGGAATGATATATGGTTTGCTTGATGAAAGTGGACAGCAGATTGCTGCTGCTAAGTCACTTCAGTCGTGTCCGACTCTGTGTGACCCCATAGACGGCAGCCTATCAGGCTCCCCCATCCCTGGGATTCTCCAGGTAAAAACACTGGAGTGGGTTGCCATTTCCTTCGCCAATGCATCAAAGTGAAGTCATTCAGTCATGCCCGACTCTTAGCGACCCCATGGACTGCAGCCTACCAGGCTCCTCCATCCATGGGATTTTCCAGGCAAGAGATTGGAGTGGGGTGCCATTGCCTTCTCTGGGACAGCAGATTACATGTCTTTAATGGTTGGTACATTGTGACTTAATAAAAGCTCCTTCGGAAACATGTTTTTTAAAAGATGAAGTCATTTAGAATACATTTCCTTCCAAACACATTTGTATCATGCCTGCCTGTAGTATTTATCTACCTACAAACAGTATCAAGTAAAGTTTGATGCACAAAAACAAATAAACAAATAAAAGAATAAAAAAAAAAGTGAACTCATTTGTTAAGCACATTGTGTCTTTCACGGCAGGATACTTGACCCACACTTGAGTATTTTAAGTGATCTGCTTACTGGAAAATCAACTTTAAATCTACTTTAAAACTACTCTAAAGAATAGACTTTCTAGTCTTTTATTCCAGAAATCTCTTCAATAATTGAATAATGTTTTGACGTACATCCATCAATTCATTTATTCACTCATTATTCTAATGAGATTAATTGAAGGTCTAGGTACCTCAGGTACCATTGAAATTAAAAGGAAAAATGGAATCACTCTCCTCAGGAGGTCCTCAAGCCAAGGACATATAATTAAATAAGCAAGACTGGAATAAAACAGAATTTGGTGGCTTCCAAATACGTTGAAATACTTTCAACTTAGAGAAAGTATTGGAAGATTTTGAAATAAGTGAAATAAAAATTAAGAAATATATATATTTACACATTTTTATATATTTTATATGTTATATATAAATTTATATATAAATTATATATATAAATTCATTTATATATATTATATATAATATATATAAATTCATTTATATATATTTATATATAATATATTTACATATTTTCCTTCACAGAAGAAAAAGTGTATTCCTAACTCATGGAGACAAATAGTTTTCCTTAACCCTTTATGATCTCCTCTTAGTAATTCTTATAGAACAAGAAAGGAAATCATTGCTTTGAGCTGTGCTGATCACATCTGGCCTGTGAATGAAGTCTCTTTCTTACCTTCCTTATTATTTACATTTCTAAAATAACTCACCATTTAAGATTGCCTTTAAAACACCAAGAAATAAAATGTGAAAACAAGAAACGACAGAGAGAAGAGTTAACACACCAGTTTAAGTTGACATTATTTATGAACCAGAATAGCTACTCTTCAAAAGCCTGGCCAGTGTGGGAATGTGTGACACTGGACATGATTGGTGGGGGAATTTGAAACCACTCAAGTTAGATCATACATATATCAATATATCTAGTCAACATTTGGGCAGAGTCGGTCCTTTCTTGAAAATATTGCCTACAGAAGGAAGTGATAAGCTAGAAGAAATTGGGCGACAGTAGGAGGTGATATATATTATCATTTAACAAAGTGCCATAGTCTGTTCTCTCAGTAGCAAAAGACATAAAATATAAAATTCTTAAAGTAAGACATTCTATCTGTGGGAAATAAGCTAGAGAATGCTAGCACCTCATTAGGAAAAAAAAAAAATTCCCCAAACAACTGGAAAAATTACTAAAAACCAAGTATTTCAAAGAAATCATAAACATAATAAGGTTTTGGAAGTTGATTAGAACTAATCTAAATCATAAAATCTGGAAAAATATAGCAACATGCAAACAAGTTACAAATTGTCATTAAGGTCTTTTGTGAGAAGTTTTTCATCCTTGCTAATCCATGTATCTAATGGAAATACCCTTCCATGTGTATTTATTCTGGAATATTATTGGAAAACTTTAAAGAAACTAATTACTTTTTTAGAGAAAAATAGTGATATTCAAATTAAAAATGCCTCACTTTTATAAGAAAATTTAGTGAATTGGCTAGCTTGGATATTTAAATATTATGACTCAAATATAAACTTTATTTTTCCTCACATAGGTATGCATAAATGCAGTAGAAACTGGTACAATAGAAATAATTATTTTCATGTATAAAGCTTAAATGCAAAAAATTTTCTTCTTTATTTTACTGTAGAATAATTCCACTGGTCTATGCCCCGACCAGTAATGCTGAAGAAGCTGAACAGTTCTATGAAGACCTATAAGACTTTCTAGGATGTCCAAAAAAGATGTCCTTTCCATTATAGCGGACTGGAATGCAAAAGTAGAAAGTCCAGACACACCTGGAATAACAGGCAAATTTGGCCTTGGAGTACAGAATGAAGCAGGGCAAAGGGTAATAGAGTTCTGCCAAGAGAACACACTGGTCATAGCAAACACTCTCTTCTAACAATACAAGAGAAGACTCTACACATGGACATCACCAGATGGTCAACACCAAAATCAGATTGATGATATTCTTTGCAGCCAAAGATGGAGAAGCTCTATACAGTCAGCAAAAACAAGACCGGGAGCAGACTGTGGCTCAGATCATGAACTCCTTACTGCCAAATTCAGACTGAAATTGAAGAAAGTAGGGGAAACCACTAGACCATTCAGGTATGACCTAAACCAAATCCCTTATGATTATACAATGGAAGTGAGAAATAGATTTAAGAGAGTAGATCTGATAGACAGAGTGCCTGATGAACTTTGGACCAAGGTTCGTGACATTGTACAGGAGACAGGGATCAAGACCATCCCCATGGAAAAGAAATGCAAAAAAGCAAAATGGCAGTCTGGGGAGGCCTTACAAATAGCTGTGAAAAGAAAAGTGAAAAGCAAAGGAGAAAAGGAAAGATATACCCATTTGAATGCAGAGTTCCAAAGAATAGCAAAGAGAGATAAGAAAGCCTTCCTCAGCGATCAATGCAAAGATAGAAGAAAACAACAGAATGGGAAAGACTAGAGGCCTCAAGAAAATAGAGATACCAAGGGAACATTTCATGCAAAGATGGGCTCAATAAAGGACAGAAATGGTATGGACCCAACAGAAGGAGAGATATTAAGAAGCGGTGGCAAGAATACAGAGAAGGACTATACAAAAAAGATCTTCACGACCCAGATAATCACTATGGTGTGATCACTGACCTAGAGCCAGACATCCTGGAATGTGAAGTCAAGTGGACCTTAGAAAGCATCACTACACACAAAGCTAGTTGAGGTGATGGAATTCCAGTTGAGCTATTCCAAATCCTGAAAGATGATGCTGTGAGAGTGCTGCAGTCAATATGCCAGCAAATTTGGAAAACTCAGCAGTGGCCACAGGACTGGAAAAGGTCAGTTTTCATTCCAATCCCAAAGAAAGGCAATGGCAAAGAATACTCAAACTACCACACAATTGCACTCATCTCACACGTTAGTAAAGTAATGCTCAAAATTCTCCAAGCCAGACTTTAGCAATACATGAACTGTGAACTTCCAGATGTTCAAGCTGGTTTTAGAAAAGGCAGAGGAACCAGAGACCAACACACACTGGATCATCAAAAAAGTGAGAGAGTTCCAGAAAAACATCTATTTCTGCTTTATTGACTATACCAAAGCCTTTGACTGTGTGGATTACAATAAAATGCAAAATTCTTCAAGAGATGGGCATAGCAGACCACTTGACCTGCCTCTTGAGAAACCTATATGCAGGTCAGGAAGCAGCAGTTAGAACTGGACATGAAACAACAGACTGATTCCAAATAGGAAAAGGAGTATGTCAAGGCTGTATATTGTCACCCTGTTTATTTAACTTCTATGCAGAGTACATCAGGAGAAACGCTGGGCTGGAGGAAGCACAAGCTGGAATCAAGATTGCCAGGAGAAATATCAATAACCTCAGATATGCAGATGACACCACCCTTATGGTAGAAAGCGAAGAAGAATTAAAGAGCCTCCTGATGAAAGTGAAAGAGGAGAGTGAAAAAGTTGGCTTAAAGCTCAACATTCAGAAAACTAAGATCATGGCATCTGGTCCCATCACTTCATGGCAAATAGATGGGGAAACAGTGATTGACTTTATTTTTCTGGGTTCCCAAATCACAGCAGATGGTGAATGCAGCTTTGAAATTAAAAGATGCTTACTCCTTGGAAGGAAACTTATGACCAACCTAGGCAGCATATTATAAAGCAGAGACATTACTTTGTCAACAAAGGTCTATCTAGTCAAGGCTATGATTTTTCCAGTAGTCATGTATAGGTGTGAGAGTTGGACTATAAAGAAAGCTGAGCAGTGAAGAATTGATGCTTTTGAACTGTGGTGTTGGAAAAACTCTTGAGAGTCCCTTGGATTGCCAGGAGATCCAACCAGTCCATCTTAAAGGAGATCATTCCTGGATGTTCATTGGTAGGACTGATGTTGAAGCTGAAATTCCAGTACTTTGGCCACCTGATGCGAAGAGCTGACTCATTTGAAAAGACCCTGATGCTGGGAAAGATTGAGGGCAGGAGGAGAAAGGGACGACAGAGGATGAGATGGTTGGATGGCATCACCAACTCAATGGACATGGATTTGGGTGGACTCCGGGAGTTGGTGATGGACAGGGAGGCCTGGACAGGGAGAACTGGCCTGCAGTTCATGGGGTCGCAAAGAATCAGACAGAACTGAGTGACTGAACTGAACTGAATTCCACTGTACTCTATGCTCAGAATTCTGGTTTACTCATTCCATGAATACCATCCCCATGTTTTTTCTCTCATGTAGTATAAACACTATATGAAATTATTGTTATTCCAAGTTTCTGAGATCTTGGCATTGTTTGTTCATGCAACATATCTTGTTCTAGTTTGATTAATGCTGAGACTTAATATTATATCAATACCTGTAAGAGAAAAAAATTTCCCACCAAATATCCATAGCTTAGAACTATGCCTAACCACATTCAGAACAATTTGATTCTATCAAGTTAGCCAAAAGAATGGTCATTCTAACACAGAAATCACTCATTCTGTCAACAAATTTTGAATGCCTACCACCAATAGGTAGTATGTCAAGATCTGAGACTAGAACAGTTAAATAATACTTATCATCTCCCCTAGTTATTTTGGAACTGCATTTGAGGAATTAAAAATGGAATGATTAAGTTTCATGTGTTGCAGAATACTATGAGCTAGAGAAGCCAAGAGTGGCAGGAAGAATACCTAGCCTCATATACTGGAATAGAAGGTATTTGGTTTTCACTTTTAAGAGGATAAGATATTAAATTTAACACTTGAAGGATTAAAGGAGCTATCCAAATTGGAGAAGTTTAAAGTAGTAAGAAAATTCAAGACAGAGGAATACATTTGTGCAAAATCTCTGAAATCCAGAGAAAGAAGGTCACATCAGTGGAGGTTAAGATGCTTAGTATGACGAGGGGTGTGGTGTGGTAACAAGAAAAGTGCCTGGAGTTCAAGGAGACGCTGCATCTTGAAGTGTCCTGTACACTGCAGAAGACTGACTGCTGCATGTTGAACTGAGTAGCCAAGTCAAGCAGGCTGTTTATCTGGCAGCCTAAGTGAATGAGTGAGTGAGTGAGTGTGTGTGTTCATGTTCCCTACGGAAACATATGTTGTACCTATTACAGTTAATTTATTTCCCACCTATGATTTTCTTAGAATAATTATTATGCCAGGAAAAATCATGTATTTATTGTTCTCAAAGAATACTCAGAATGTTACAGGTGAAGGCAGATGATAAAAAGAGTGATAATAAGGTCAAGTATGCTCAGGAACAGACAAACTTAGGAAGTCCACTCCTCACTAAACTGGAAATTTACTGTTGTCTTTTGGGCTTCGAGTTTATTTATTCTGTCCAATTTCTCCCATTTGCTGTCATCCTTTCCAGACCCATCCTACACATCCAAGTCCTCATGACCTTCTACCCTAATTCGTAGCAAGATCTGGTTTAAGGAACAATCTTCAGCTCATTCCCTGCAAAGCGAAAGAGTAATACCAACCTAAATAACTTTGGTTTATGGTAATATAATCATCCTTCAAAAAAGCTAAAGTCATTTAGAAGTTTTATATTTCTGGATAATTTTATTTTGTGAAAGACCCTTTGAACAAACAATCTAAGAATCTTCTGTCTTCATATAAGTCACAAGTGTGTCCTTGTGGGACCTCGGGAAATTTATGGAATATTAAATTCATGGAATATTAAAACTCTGCACATGGATCTATACTAATACATTTAAAATGCACTGAAGAAGAATATGAGAAAAATATGGCACCAATTACTGTGCTATTACAATAAGTCAGAGAAGAGATAAGAAACAAAAGCAGAGGAAATATGAATGAAAAGGAGTCACAAGTCTGTGAGAGATTTCAGTTAAAAATGCAGACTCAACTTTCAATTTCTGGTTCTAATGTAGGGAGCTTGGAAGTCACCACTGAATCCTAACAAGTAAAAAGCTAAGCAAACTGTAAAATCAACACTCTTTTTAGAACCCTAATAGAAGGAAGGTCACAGAGAAAATTGCTATCTCATCCCCAAATTGTAGAGACATAAAGACAAATACAGAGAATCACAACTTACCAGAGCAAAAACCTCTGTGGGAACCAGAGCCAGGGTAGAAATCCTGAACTGTAATTGACAAATTACCAGAGGCTCAATGTGGACAAGTCTGAGTGTTTAAAATTCCAAGGGGACTTGATCAGAGGTGGGCTCCCATACTTTAACAACTTTTGTCTCCTGGAGTTCAAGCAGGTTCTCACAGTGAAGATAAGCAAAAAATTTGCTCATGCTTCTGGCAGAGGGAAGGGAAAAGGAACTATTTTGAAACATGCCAGAGTACTCTATTGTTCTTAACAGGGTCTGCCCTCAGCAGAAACCCTTTTTTTTTTTTTTTTTTGCTGTGCACAACTTATGGGGGTCCCCTGACCAGTAATGGAGCCCTTGCCCATGCAGTGGAAGCCCAGAATCTTAACCAGAGGACCGCCAGGAAAGTCCTTACCAGAAACCATTTAACCACAGCCTAATCTGCTAGGAATATATCAGAGCCTAACTAAAGTGGGAGAAGAGAAAATACCCAACTCCAGCCCACTAGAGACATCCTGTTCCAACCTGGTGGAGGAGAGAGGACTGAGAAGCACTTGTGAAGTTCAGTCCAGAAGCACAGACTCACTAAACTGGGACCTACCTGCAGGAATGTAGAATGCTTCTCTTCCCCCAACACATCTTATCATCACATTAGTAAAAGCCCATTACAGCAGTTCCTTTTACTTGGTAAAATTACAAGGCATACTTAGAGGTAAAAAGCCCAGTTTGAAGAGATAGAGCAAGCACCAGAAACCAGACTCAAGTATAGCAAGAATGTTATCCTACTGGGAACTGAAAGCAGCCATGATTAAGATCCTGAGGTAATGAAGTAGAAAGCATGCAAAAACAGATGGGTAACACATACAGAGATATATAAATTCTAAGAAAGAACCAAAAAGAAGTGCCAGAGGACAAAAATACTGTAACAGAAATGAACAGTGTCTTTGATGACTTAGTAGACTATACAGAGCTGAGGAAAACATTTCTGAGCTTGAAGATATAGAAACAGAAATCTTAAAAAACTGAAAAAGGAGAAAAACAATGAATAAAAGCAGAAAAGAACATTCCAGAACTGTGGGACAAGTACAAAAGGCATAATATGTGTGTGGTGGAGTGCCAGAAAGAGAAGAAAGGAACAGAAGCAATATTTGAGAAAATAATGACTGAGAATTTCCCCCAGTCAATGTCTGAAGCCAAGCCACAGATCCAGAAAGCTTGGAGACTACCAGGCAGGATAAATACAAATAGAACAAAACAAATCAAAGCAAAACAAACCTAAAAATACTGTATTCAAAGTCCAGAAAATCAGAGATAAAGGATAGATCCTGAAAAAAAGCCAGAAGTGAATAACTCTTTACATACTAAGAGAAAAAAAAAAAACACCAACCTAGAATTCTGTTCTCAGAGAAATTATTAAAAATTGAAGGAAATTATTAAAAATTGAAGGAAATTATTAAAAATTGAAGGAAATTATTAAAAATTGAAGGAAATTATTAAAAATTGAAGGAAAAATAATAATAAAGAGACATTACATGATGATAAAGACATCAGCTCTCCCCAAAGACAATAATCCTTAAGTGGCATTTACTCAACAGTGAAATGGCGGGGCTGGGGGACTGATAAAACTCTAAGAACAAATAGATGAATCCACTATCATAGTTGGAGACTTCAATACCTCTCTATAAAAAATAGATGGAGCAGGCAGAAAATCAATAAGGATGTAGTTGAACCAATACCACCCATCAACTGGCTGTAATAGATATCTATAGGCTACTTCATCCAACAATAGCAGAATGCACAATCTTCTCATGTCGACATGGAATATTTGCCAAAATAGGCCACATTCTGTGCCATAAAACATCCCTTCATGAATATAAAAGAGTAGAAATCACACAGTATCTTCTCTCAGACCCCAATGGAATTAAAATAGAAATCAATAACAAAATGATAGTGGAAATTAGGCCAAATACTTGTTTATTAAATAGCATACTTGTAAGTAACACATGGGTAATAGAGGAAAACTCAAGAGAAATTTTAAAAAATATTTTAACTAAATAAACATGAAGACACAGCTTATCAAAATGTGTGGAATGCAGTGGAAGTAGTGCTCAGAGGACAATTTGTAGCATTGAATGCATGTGTTAGAAAAAAGATATAAAATCAGTCATCTAAACTTCCACCCTGGGAAACCAGAAAAAGAAGAGAAAAATAAGTACAAATAAGCAGTAGGAAATAAATTATAAAAATCATAGCATAAATCAATGCTATTGAAAATAAGAAATCAAATAGAGAAAAATCAAAAGAACTGTAAGCTGGTTCTTTCTTTAAAAACATCAGTAAAATCAATAGGCCTCTAGATAGGCTAACTAAGAAAAAAGTATATACAAATTACTAACGTTAGAAATAAAAAAAGAACATCATTACAGTTCCCCCATTGATATTAGAAGGAATAGCTCTGTGACCACGAATGTGATAACTTAGATAAAACTGAGAATCTAGACCTAATTCAAAATGATACATGCATCCTAATGTTCCTTGGAGCACTGTTTATAATTCCAAGACATGGAAGCAACCTAAACGCCTATCAACAGAGGAATGGATAAAGAAATGCATACATATACAATGGAATATTACTAATACACAAAAAAGAACAAAATAGTGCCATTTACAGCAAAATGGATGGACCTAGAGATTGTAATAATGAGTGAGGTAAGTCAGATAGAGAAGGACAAATACTGTAAGACATTGCTTATAAGTGGAATTTTTTAAAGTGGCACCAATGAACTTATTTACAAAACAGAAATAGAGTTATAGATACAGAACTCAATCCTATGATTACTGGGGCAGGGAGAAGGGATAAACTGGAGACTGATATTGACATATCAGTTCAGTTCAGTCGCTCAGTCGTGTCCAGTTCTTTGCGACCCCATGAATCACAGCACACCAGGCCTCCCTGTCCATCACCAACTCCCGGAGTTCACTCAGACTCACGTCCATCGAGTCAGTGATGCCATCCAGCCATCTCATCCTCTGTCGTCCCCTTCTCCTGCCCCCAATCCCTCCCAGCATCAGAGTCTTTTCCAATGAGTCAACTCTTCTCATGAGGCAGCCAAAGTAGTGGAGTTTCAGCTTTAGCATCAGTCCTTCCAAAGAAATCCCAGGGCTGATCTCCTTCAGAATGGACTGGTTGGATCTCCTTGCAGTCCAAGGAACTCTCAAGAGTCTTCTCCAACACCACAGTTCAAAAGTATCAATTCTTCGGCACTCAGCCTTCTTCACAGTCCAACTCTCACATCCATACATGACCACAGGAAAAACCATAGCCTTGACTAGACGAACCTTTGTTGACAAAGTAATGTCTCTGCTTTTAAATATGCTATCTAGGTTGGTCATAACTTTTCTTCCAAGGAGTAAGCGTCTTTTAATTTCATGGCTGCAGTCACCATCTGCAGTGATTTTGGAGCCCCAAAAAATAAAGTCTGACACTGTTTCCACTGTTTCCCCATCTATTTCCCATGAAGTGATGGGACCAGATGCCATGATCTTAGTTTTTTGAATGACATATATACACTACCATATATAAAACAGGTAACTAATAAGTACCTACTATATAACACAGGGATCTCTACTCAATACTATGTATTGACCTATATGGGAAAAAAATCTAAAGAAGAGTGGATATACTTATATACATGTAATTGATTTACCGTGCTATACAGAAGAAAGTAACACAACACTGTAAATCAACTATATTCTAGTTTATGAAAGGATATACAGATGGCTTCCCTTGTGGCTCAGCTGGTAAAGAATCTGCCCTCAGTGCAGGAGACCTGGGTTCAATCCCTGGGTTGGGAAGATCCCCTGGAGAAGGGTAAGGCTACCTGCTCCAGTATTCTGACCTGGAGAATTTCAGGGACTTTATAGTTCATGGGATCACAAAGAGTTGGACACAACTGAGCAACTTTCACTTTCTTTCTCTACAGATGGTAAACAAGTATATGAAAAGATGCTCTACATAACATGTCATCTGGCAAAGGCAAATTAAAACAATGAGATTCCATTACACACATATGAGAACAATCACAAAATCCGGAACTGACAAAACCAGATGCTAGCAAGGATATGGAGCGACAGCAACTCTCCTCCATTGGTGGTGGGAATGAAAAATGGTACAGCCATTTTGGAAGACATTTTGCTGATTTCTAAAAAACTAAACATACTCATACCATATAAACCAGCAGTCATGTTCCTTGGTATTTATTCAAAGGAGTTCACAATATATGTCCACATAAAAACCAGGCATAAATGTTTATTGCAGCTTTATTTATAATTGCCACAATTTGAAAGCAACCAAGATGTCCTTCAGTGAGTGACAGAAAAGGAAACTGTGGTATAAGACAATGAGATATTTTTCAGTGCTAAAAAGCAATGCACTATTAGGCCATAAAAGACATGGAAGAAGCTTAAATATATATTGCTAAGTAAAACAAGCCAGTCTACAAAGGCTACATACTATATGATTTCAACTATACAATATTCTGGAAAAAGCAAAACTGTGGAAATAGTAAAAAGCTCAGTGGTTGCCAAGGGTTAGTGGGGAGGAAGGGATGTATAGGTGGAACACAGGATTTTCAGGGCAGTGAAACTACTCTAATATCATCAAAGCATGATGGGATACACGTCCTTATACAATTGTCCAACACCAACAATGGACCCTAATGTGAACAATGGACTTTGGGTAACAGTGGTGTGTCAATCTAGGTTCACCAAACTATAACAAATCCTCCACTCTGGTGGGGCATGCTGATGATAATGGGTGTGGGGAGGAGGGGATAAGGAAAACATCTGTACCTTCTGTTCAATTTTGCTGCAAACCCTGAAACTTCTCTAAAAATAAAGTATATGTTTAAAAAATGAAGTGTCTGTGTTTCCTTGGATGTAGGAATAAAGTGAAATGAGTGATAACAATGCCTTCCTTGATGAAACTGAAATGGTGCTATTCTGCACACAAACTACAGTATGAATCACAGACCTGCTGGAAGGTGGGGTGGTGGTGATAGCCTGTTTTATCTTGGAAAATATTATTTGGTGTGTTTCCCTGGGAGCTAACTCTGAAACAGACTATTGTAAAAAAAGCTCATTAGGGAGTGCTCCCAAGATCAACACTGGTGAGGGAAGTGAAAATAGCAGAATTAGGCAGAGAGAGAAGTTGGACTGCAGTAAATTAATAATAAGGCCTCAGATAACCCTAAAGGGATCCTGGGAAAGAACAAGGTCCTTTGGATTTGTGCTGATTTGAGGCACCAGTCATTGAATTCAGATCAGTTGTCTTGGAGCATGTGGACTTACCTGTTGTTGTTATTCAGTCGCTCAGTTGTGTCCAACTCTTTGTGACCTCATGGACTGAAGCACACCGGACTTCCCTGTCCATCACCATCTCTAGGAGCTTGGTCAAACTCATGTCCATTGAGTCGGTGATGCCATCCAACCATTTCATGCTCTGTTGTCCTCTTCTCCTCTTACCCATCAGGGTCTTTTCCAATGAGTCAGCTCTTTGAATCAGGTGGCCAAAATATTGGAGCTTCAGCTTTTTCAGCATCAATCTTTCCAATGAATATTCAGGACTGATTTCCTTTAGGATTAACTGGTTTGATGTCCTAGCAGTCCAAGAGGCTCTCAAGAGTCTTCTCCAATACTGCAGTTCAAAAACATCAATTCTTCAGCACTCAGCCTTCTTTATGGTCCTACTCTCATATCCATATACGATGACTACTGGAAAAGCCATAGCTTTGACTATATGAACCTTTGTCAGCAAAGTGATGCCTCTGCTTTTTAATACACTGTCGAGGTTTGTCATAACTTTACATCCAAGGAGCAAGTGTTTTTTAATTTCATGACTGCAGTCACCATCTGCAGTGATTTTTAGAGCCCAAGAAAATAAAGTCTGTCACTGTTTGCATTGTTTCCCCATCTATTTGTCATGAAGTGATGAGACCAGATGCCATGATCTTAGTTTTTTGAATGGTAAGTTTTAAGCCGGCTTTTTCACTCGCCTCTTTCACTTTCACCAAGAGACTCTTTAGTTCCTTTTCGCTTTCTGCCATCAGGGTGGTGTCACCTGCATATCTGAGATTATCAATATTTCTCCCTGCAATCCTGATTCCAGCGTGTGCTTCATCCAGCCCAGTGTTTCTCATGATGTACTCTGCATATAAGTTAAATAACCAGGGTGACAATACACTGCCTTGATGTACTCCTTTCCCAATTTGGAACCAGTCTGTTGTTCCATTCCGGTTCTAACTGTTGCTTCTTGACCTGAATATAGGTTTCGCAGGAGGCAGGTAATGTGGTGTGGTACTCCCATCTCTTGAAGACTCTCCACAGTTTGTTGTGAGCCACACAGTCAAAGGCTTTTGTGTAGTCAATATAGCCGAAGTAGATGTTTTTCTGGAATCCTCTTGCTTTTTCTATGATCCAATGGATGTTGGCAATTTGATCTCTGATTCCTCTGCCTTTTCTAAATCCAGTTTGAACATCTGAAAGTTCTCGGTTCGTATACTGTTGAAGCCTAGCTTGGAGAATTTCAAGCATTACTTTGCTAGTGTGTAAAATGAATGCAATTGTGCGGTATCTTGAACATTGTTTGGCATTGCCTTTCTTACCTGAGGTAGGTATTTTCAGCTGAGGGAAATTTTTGGAGAACTGAGAGCACTCAGTTATCAGGCAGCAATGTTCTAGTAAGTGGGAATCAGTCTGAAGGAGGGTGTAGGCGGCACCCACAGAGAATCCACAGGAGTATCTGTTACAGCCCTAGCAAACATGACCATTAGGCTGCCCACAGAATAAAAAATTATGCTAGAGATATTATCATTACTGGTTACTTAGGTGAATGCTATCACAACACCACTTTTTGGCTCAGGACCTAGAAAAATATAATTTTTTAACTGTCATATGCAAGGCACTGTTGTAATATTCTCTCATGTGTTCTTAGTTCATTCACTTGTGACAACAGATTTTAATGTCTTCATTTTTAGATAAGAAGATTTAAGCTCATTGAGTTGCTCAACTCTCTGTTTCCCTGCACTGCTTACTAAGATAGCTTTCACAACTTGCTCTTCAGAGGATAGAATAGGCCTGAATTACGATATTTTCTTTACTGGGTGGTTTTGAAGGAAATGTGACATTCGAAAAATGGGAAGTGCTGGGCAGCCTCTGAGCTTTAAAGGAAGAATGTACCAAAAGGCAGAAGAAGAGAAAACTCTGAGGGGAGGTAGGATGGTGCAAATAATGTTTTCACTCACTTCAAACTAAGGCAACTCTCTTTAAAAGGACTGGCCTCAGATCAAATAAAAATAAGTTAATGATTATTCAGTAGTGTCAGCTGCCCATTCTAGATTAATACTATGGTGAGTTTAAAAAGCCTTTTCTATACTCTGTCATGGAGAAAGCAATGTCACCCCACTCCAGTACTCTTGCCTGGAAAATCCCATGGACAGAGGAGCCTGGTAGGCTGCAGTCCATGGGGTTGCTAAGAGTCGGACACGACTGAGTGACTTCACTTTGACTTTTCACTTTCATTCATTGGAGGAGGAAATGGCAACCTACTCCAGTGTTCTTGCCTGGAGAATCCCATGGACAGAGGAGCCTGGTGGGCTGCCGTCTATGGGGTCGCACAGAGTCGGACACGACTGAAGCGACTTAGCAGCAGCAGCATACTCTGTCAATTATCCATTGCTGCCCTTAATGGGAAATGTTTGGATCTGCATTATTTTTAAAGCTAAGAAAAAGGAAGGACAGCATGATTCTCACTTATTTTCACCTGACCCAAACTGTTTGAGTCAGCACATAGCAATATAAGTCCAATACCCTAACAACTAGATCTACACGCACCTTCAAGAAATTTTCTAATTTACACAGACCGTATTTTCTGTTTTAAAATGAGTACAACTTTGATATCCTGGACATGTATGGGATTCATGATAACATTTCGCATAGAGAAATCTTTAGTGCACAGAGAGATAGAGCAAAGAGTTTGTTGTGAGAAGGCTGAAAAGTCCTGGGAGACTTTACCTTGAACAACAAAGCACTTATGGCAAGGTGGTAAGAGCTGAGACTAACTGGTTACAATGGACCCGCACAGCAGAGAGTAAAAACATCAAGTCCCCCAAATCAGGGGAGATTTTCAAAGTGGGTTTAGGAGAATATATTTAACCATATTGTGGAAACTAGGAGAGGCAAGAGCACAGACTAGGAAAACTTTTCATGCTCATGCTCAATCACTAAGTCATGTCCAAGAATTTTATGACCCCATGGACTTTTAGCCCACCAGGCTCCTCTGTCCATGAGATTTCCCAAGCAAAAATATAAGAGTGGGTAGCCATTTCCTCAGAGAAGGTAATGCCACCCTACTCCAGTACTCTCGCCTAGAAAATCCCATGGACAGAGCTCCTGGTAGGCTGTGGTCCATGGGGTCGCTAAGAGTCAGACATGACTGAGCGACTTCACTTTCACTTTTCACGTTCATGCATTGGAGAAGGAAATGGCAACCCACTCCAGTGTTCTTGCCTGGAGAATCCCAGGGACGGGGGAGGCTGGTGGGCTGCCATCTATGGGGTCGCACAGAGTCGGACACGACTGAAGCGACTTAGCAGCAGCAGCAGCAGCAGCAGCAGCAGCAGCCATTTCCTTCCTCAGAGGATCTTCGTGACCCAGGGACTGAACCCATGTCTCCTGCATTGGCAGGCAGATTCTTTATCAGTGAGCCACTGGAGAAGCCTATTACTACAGTCTAAATAAGATTTCATCATGATCTGAACTCAGGAATGGACAACTGTATGTTCAAAAACCTCACAAGATGGTGTCATATCAGGCCTAGATTTCTTTTCCATATTTCTAAAATATCCTCCACTTTCAAAATAAAGTCTCTTTCTTGAGTACTAATCATGAATTTTCAAATGCCTATTATATGTTCTCTAAAGGAAACCTGATTTTGGAGCAAATTAGACAAATAAAATATTAGTCTTCTTATTTTCTACTGAAAATATGTTGTCCTTTTTTGTAAATATGTTGTTCTTATTTTCTATGTCAAATCCTGTTTATACATTCTATCATAATCTCAATTCATAATTTAAAATGCTTTAGTCTCCCATCACACTAAAACTGCACAGCAAAATCACTGGTATCATTATTCTTATTTTACAGATGGACTAACTGAGGCTCAGGAAGATTGGGTATATGATTAAATTCACAAAAAGAGTGAAGGCAGGATTTTGAGCCTGACTCTGACTCCAAAAAAGGTGTTCGTTTCACTGCATCAAATTTTCATTTTTTGTTCCTCTTTTCATCAAGCACCTATTACTTTTTTCTAGGTCCTAGTTCTTGTGTTTGTACATTATTTTAAAATGACTTTTCTACATTTAATACCCTAATTCTCATCCTTATTTTCCAATATTTTAAGTACTATAATAGACTGATTTGATAATTTATTTCTATTTCCTTTTCTTCCAAGCCAGCTGACATCATCCTACTGGGTTTCTATTCTTAAGACGTCACCTCTACTTGGCTACTCCCTTACTCAAAAATATTTCTTGGCCCCCTCCTATCTATATAGTAAGCTGTCTACCTTGAAATACAACGCCCTTCACAATCTTGTTTCAATCTATTTTTCTAAATATATCTCCCATTGTTCCTAAATACACACAATCCTTGAGCCAAACTGATCTGTTGGTGTTAACTCACCACACTGTATCTTAAACTTTCCTGTGTCTACAGAGATTCCTGCTTTTGGCTCTCAGGATATGCAGTTTCCTTCATCTGGAAAAGCCATAAAGCTAGTTTGTATTGAATTTCTCTGATCCTCCAGGAACGATGCTAGGAGTTTTACAGGTAGTATTGCTAAACTCAAAAATACAAAAACAAATTGAAAACAAACAAACAAAAAAAAGAGAAACAACCCAAACGAAAAATAGGCCAAAGATAAAAAAAAAAAAAAACTCCAAAGAAGAAATATAGATGGCCAATAGGCATATGAAAAATGCTCAACATTGCTAATAATTAGAGAAAGGCAACTAAAAATCTCCATGAGGTACCACCTCACACCAGTCAGAATGGCCATCATCAAAGAATCTGCAAGTAGCAAATGCTAGAGAGGGTGTGGAGAAAGGGGAACCCTCCTACAACTGTTGGTGGGAAGGTAAGTTGATGCAGCCATTGTGGGCGACAGTGTTCCTCATAGAACTGTGGGAGGTTCCTCATAAAACTAAAAGACGAATTACCATATGATCCAGCAATCCCACTCCAGGGCATATCTCCAGACAAAACTACAATTCAAAAAGATGAATGCACCTGCAACCCTATGTTCACAGCAACACTATTCACAATAGCCCAAACCTGAAAACGACTTAAATGTCCATCAACAGATGAATGGATAAACAAGTGGTACATATGTACAATGGAATACTAGTGCAAGTTGCTCAGTCATGTCTGACTCTTTGTGATCCCATGGACTGTGACCTGCCAGGCCCTTCTGTCCATGGAATTCACCAGGCAATAATACTGGAGTGGGTTGCCATGCCCTCCTCCAGGAGATCTTCTCAACCCAGGGATAGAACCCAGGTCTCCCACATTGCAGGCAGATTCTTTACTGTCTGAGCCACTAGGGCAGCCCAAGAATACTGGAGTGGATAGCATATCTCTTCTCCAGGGTATCTTCCTGACCCAGGAATTGAAAGGTATCCTACATTGCAGGTGGCTTCTTTACCAGCTGAGCTACCAGGGGAGTCCAATCGAATACTACTCAGTCATAAAAAAGAATGAAATAATGCCACTTACAGCAATGTGAATGCAACTACAGATGATCATACCAAGTTATGTCAGAAAGAGAAAGACACATACCATGTGGAATCTAAAATATGGCACAAATAAACCTACCTATGAAACAGTCTCACGAACACAGAGAACAGACTGGTGGTTTCCAAGGAGGAGGGAGTCGGAAGAGGGATGTGAGTGGGAGGTTGGGGGTAGCAGATTTAAGCTTTTATATAGGAAATGAATTAACGAGGCCCCACTGTATTCAATATCCTATGATAAATCATAATAGAAAGAATATTAAAGAATGTATATATATGTATAACTGAATCTTTTACAGAAGAAATTAATACAACATTGTAAATCAACTATACTTCAATTAAAATATTAAAACTGAAAAAAGAAAGTTGTAAATCTCTTAGTCCTTTAATATTCAGAAGTTTGTACAAGATGACACAACTACCAAGAGAATGGCATGACTGCCTACAAATTACATGTACTTTCATTTTTCTACACTGTGTTCTGATGTCTTTTATTTAAAATCTTATCTATAACTGAATGGACAACTAAAATCATAACTTTTTCATATCACATTTCTTATATATAAAAGCATGTAAAAGCCATAGTTCTCTCCTCTGAGCTCCTTAAATCCTGTGTGTGGGGGTGTGTGTGCACACACGCAATTCTTTTGAAATTAACCATAAACCTTGTGTCCCATAGTGCTTTTTTTGTATACTTGTAGTATTGCCCTAACTATATTTTACATTCTTCAAGAGTATCCTTTTCCAGTTCAGAACTTTGCTAGAAATTTAAGTAGGGTTGAATAGGCAGAGAAATCATTTAACAACTTGGCAGGGAAAGGATAATTCAGGGAAGATGCGAAATGGTTCTTTAGCTAGCACAATGAAAGGTGAGAAGAATGCACAGTCACTGAAATGAATTCATTTCTCTTCCTGTTCCCCTCAAGCAGTCAGTCATGTCCCTCTAACCCACTTGTATGCAGAAACCAGAAACGGCAACAAACAAGAGTGACAATAAAGGAACAGGGGTTAACGTTGGGAAAGTAATGACTCTGTGACTGTTTTCAGCTTTTACGTGCTTTGGGTGGTACGGGGGAAGGAGGAAATAGCCAGATTAAGATTCATGTTGCGTGAGTCATAGAAAGGGGGCCAAAGTTGATACACACAGTGAAGTTCTACCATGGCTCGGTGAGGACTGAATCTGGAAACAGCATTTACGCAAGGGTTTGTGTGGGTTGAGATGAACGCATTCTGAAGAAGGAGGTGACCCAGGAAATTTTAGTGTTCATAGGTAGACCAAATGTGTAATATCAAAAAGCCACTTGTGGTAATTTAGATAAAAGTGATTAAAATTTAAAGTGTAGTTCCTCGGTTGTATTAAGACTAGCCATATTTTAAGTGCTCACTGGCCATATGCAGCTAGGAGAGGCTGAATAGGGCTGTGCAGATTCAGAGCATTTCCATTCACTACGGAAGGGTTCTGACTAAAATACCGAAAACACACAGTATTCTTCCAGCTTTGTCTCCAAAGCCTATAGAGTGTCAGTTAGCACGTGTAGTAAGCTGGATATATAATTTAAATTAATTGCACTAAGTTCAATTAGTATTTTAAATGTGGCCAGAGTAAAATTTTCTATTTTTCAGAGAATATTACTTTCAAGTTACTCCAAGGATGGAGTTGAAAGTACTCAATATAGTGACATTTGAATTGGGCATTAACAAGTTTTCTAAGTTGAAAAGGACACTGTGGCAACAAGAATAGCCCAAGGTTAGAGATGAAAGACATGAAGTCTCACAAAATGTGTGGGAAATGGTAAATCATTTTGATTGCGATTTAGAATAAATATAGGAGAGAAATGTAAAATTTAGGAAAAATATAAAATTTAGAAATTGAGATCAACTAATGTAGGCTTAAAAGTTTGTCTTAAACAATGGATCTTATAAGTTGCCATTTGCTCCTTGGGAAGATAAATCTTCAGCCCCATGATGCCAGATTGAATAATTGTGCAATTAAAGAAAAGAGGAAGTGAGCTTCTTTAAGAGATTGCCCTAATAATCAGGAAGAGAGAGGAAATTATGTGCTTGGATAAGGGAGTTGGCAAAGGAAGCCTAAAGGGAGGAAAGGATTTGAAAACACTTTTGCATGCTATTAAATATATAAATACAGGGA
Source organism: Bos indicus (assembly GCF_029378745.1). NCBI lineage: Eukaryota > Metazoa > Chordata > Mammalia > Artiodactyla > Bovidae > Bos > Bos indicus. The sequence goes on from NC_091763.1 coordinate 40,891,312, forward strand.
GAAAGGAAGAATCAGAAAAGGCTCAGATTTCAAGTGAGGGATAAATACAATTATGCTGTTGCTCAAAGATAGTTGAGGGTTCATGAGGAGCTATCTTGAGTTCAGTTTCAAACACTGTCACTTTGAAGTGCTGTGGGACTTGCCACAGGCTTCCTGGGTGGCTCAGTGGTAAAGAATCCATCTGCCAGTGTAGGAGATGCAGGTTCGATCCCTGGGTAATCCCCTGGAGAAGGAAATGGCAACCCACTCCAGTATTCTTGCCTGGGAAATCCCACTACAGAGGAGCCTGGTGGGGCTACAGTCCACAGGGTTGCAAAGAGTTTGACACAACTTAGCTACTGAGCAACAATAAGACTCGCCACAAATTGAAGAGGATGGGGTGGTTCAGGTGGATGTAAACATTTGGGTTTACAGGGTTCATCTCCTGATCACTGAACCCTAAAAAGAAAACTAGATTGCCTGGAATAGAAGCAGGGAATTTAAAAGACAGAAACATAAAACAATCTGGCTTAAAAAAAGAGTAACAGAGAAAGAATTTAGTGAAGACAAGGTGTGAAGTCAGAAAAGGATAATAGTCACAGTGTGAAAGCCACAGTGAGAGAGGCTTCAGAGGAATGAGTGGTTAGCAATTTCCAAATTTGCAAAGAATTTAAGGACAACTCCTAAAAGCTTTCTGGTAATCTGGAGCACATGAATAGCTACTGAGACATCTTTAATAGAGGTGGAGGGTGGCATTGCATGACTGATATAAGGGGTTATTTAGATAAGAGCTGTTAAGTAGGTCACTTCTATTTTATTCTTTTTTTCTCATATCTCCAACACATGTTCCACTCTTGATTGCTATTTCTCTGAGAAATAGAAGCAACAGAAGATACATTTAAACTCTATCACCATCACACCTAACCTCAATCTGCTTCTATATTTACTTGCTTTTCCTTCTCTCTCGTTCCTGTGAATGAACTGTCTGTTTAATAGAAAGCAACCATCCACTTATGCACTACATCCCATTTCTCTCTACCGACTCAAGGATATCATTTCAACAGTACTGTCCCTTTTCTATTATGCACTATCAAATTTTACCATTGTTCTCCACTGTATCCTTCTCATCAGTACATACAAAAGCATTCTCTTTTGATCAGCTTCCCCTACCAATTACGATGCTAGTCCTCTCCTCTCCTTTATAAAAAGACACCAAACAGATTATATGGCATTAAAAGATTTCCTAAAAACACTGCTTATTTATACTAAACAAAATGTTGAAGGCAATCCTTTCACTCACTGTTAAATATATATTAAACAATATAGTTTAGTATATATTTTTGAGCAGCAGGAGGACATCAGAGCAGAAACTGAGCTTCTGGTGAAAAGATTTTCAAAAAGTCAGTAGAATATTATTTCAAAGTCTTTTATTTATAGTTGAACTACATCAATACAAGCTATTAATTGTATGATATTATACCAAATAAATGGAGAAGGAAATGGCAACCCACTCCAATATTCTTGCCTGGAAAATCCCATGGTTGGAGGAGCCTGATGGGTTACAGTCCATGGGGTCATAAAGAGTCGGACACGACTAAGTGACTTACTTTTACCTTCATGCCAAATAAAAGTTGCTTTTAGGGGGAAAAAAAGGAAAGTAATGTCCAGTACAGTTTCTAATTTCTCTTCCCAACCACACATTCCCCCTACCCCCACCACTCTTAACACTGCTTTGAAATCAATATTATCAAGATCAATATTTCTAAATCTTGTACCACCTCCAGATTCAGCCAACAGGGGACTCTTCCCTGGACCCCATGACTTGGAAATTCTTGCTCTGGCCCTTCATATTCTGAGCTTCTCCCCAGTGGAGCAAGGAGTTGAGGAGGCCAAGGGGAAATGCCCACTTGGCGTCTATGCTCTTCATCCAGCCCATACTCCAGGGAACCAGCACTGTGTAACTTCCTTTTAGTATCACTTAAACCCACTTCAGGATCTGCACGGGCCTCTTCTGTGAGTCTGATGACTCAAGAGTAGATCACACCACTGAATTTACTTATCCCTAGGTCAGAGAGATTGCCAAAAGTCAGCTGTTTGTCAGATGTTGCAAGAGTTCTCACACAGCAGAGCACTGAGTGGATAGTGGGAAAAGAAGGGGGCTAGGATTCTTACACTTCCACATTTCCATATTTAAAAGAAAGCAAATTGTGCTAAATTTGGACACATCTTTTTATATCACTACAAAGTTACTTTTTTTTTTAATGTAAGAGGGAAGAATTTTTCTTGTAAGTTTGTAAGCTTGATTTATAACATAAATATTTAGATGTGTAGCATGTATGCTTTGAATGATACTCTGGCCATGGAAGTGTTAGCTGTAGGTCTGACTGGATTCAGTGATTAATTCTCAGTACATTTTTTTTTACTTGACCAGTCAGTAGCATGTGACAGAGTGAATCATTCCCTTCTCTTAAGACCCTTTCTTTTCTTGGCTTCTAGGAAGACAGTGTATTCTCCAGATTCTCCTCTTTCCATGTTAGCAGCAACTTCTCAGATTTCTTTAAATGAGCTTAGACAGTCCCTGAACCTCTTTTCTCTCTTTCCATATTCCCCTCATAGATACTTTTATAACTTTAAATGTCATTATCTGCTGATGACTCTCAAATTATATTCTAGCCTGTGTGACATGTGGAATCTGGAAAAAAAAAAAAGATACAAATGAACTTATTTACAAAACAGAAAAACATTCACAGGTAGAAAACAAACTTATGGTTAACAAAGGGGATAGCAGTGGAGGGTCAGGGAAGGAGATAAATTAGGAGTTTGGGACTAACATAAACACACTGCTGTATGTAAAATAAGAAAACAGAAAGGACCTATTGTATACCACAGGAAACGAAGCCCAGTATCTTCTAATAGCCTATAATGGGAAAGAATCTGATCAAGAGTATCTATGTATGTATAACTGAATCACATTGCTATACACTTGAAACTAATACATTATATATGAACTATGCTGCTGCTAAGTCACTTCAGTCGTGTCTGACTCTGTGTGACCCCATAGACAGCAGCCCACCAGGCTCTGCTGTCCCTGGGATTCTCCAGGCAAGAACACCAGAGTGGGTTGCCATTTCCTTCTCCAATGCATGAACGTGAAAAGTGAAAGTGAAGTTGCTCAGTCGTGTCCGACTCTGAGCGACCCCATGGACTGCAGCCTACCAGGCTCCTCCATCCATGGGATTTTCCAGGCAAGAATACTGGAGTGGGGTGCCACTGCCTTCTCCGATATATTAACTATACATCAATTTAAATAAAAGACAAAAACAACATTCTAGCCAGAATTCTGACATTGAAACTCATATTGATAGCCTGCTTGAACACTTGATTTGGCTAATAATTTTTCAAGTATATGATATTCAATTGAGCTCCTGATCTTTCTCCCCTAACTCTCCTTACTCCACAGTATTTCTCATCTCAGCATGTAGAAACTCCGTTCCTACAACTACTCAATTTCTTTCTTTCTCTTAAGTACTGCATCTCAATCCCTGCCAGTTCTAACCGTAAGATGTATCCAAAAATCTGTCCATGTGTTACCATAGCAACAATCCAGCCTAAATCATGTTGCCTTTCACCTGGATTATTGCAAAATTTTCCTCATTTCTTGAAAATGTTATCCAGAATTCTCAGTTAACATGTTGGTTCCATCAATTTATTTCACTGCTTAAATCCCTGTATTGTCGTCCAGTCTCTCACAGGCCTGAGTCCTGAGCTGATTCAGGAGTCCCTCATTCAGCTGAAGGAGCACCCCCATGCTCACCCATTCTGCCCTCTACTACTCCTTTCCCTGCACTCACTCGACTCCAGCCACGCTGGTTCCCTGTGATTCTTCAATCACACTAGGCAAGTGCCTGCCTCAAAACCTTCACAATTACTATTCCCTTTGCTCAGATTTATCTTTCTCTAGATGTCTGTGTTTTTCTTTCCTCATTTCTTTGATGTCTTTGCCCAAATGTTACTGAAGTGAACATTCTGCTGTACCATTAAGATCTCCTTTCATGCCTGATTCACTCATTCTTTCAGCTCTTGGCTGTGTTGGCAGATGAGTGCCTCTGCAGGGCAGGGTCCTTGACCAAAAGGACCTGCCTTGTCCAAGGTTGTAACTCCCCCCTGAAGGCAGCCCTCATGCAATGACTGGGCAACTTGGGAGTATAAAGGTTAATCTCCCTTCTCAAGACAACTTTGAAGAATCAGTCCAGTTACAGACCTCCAAAGGATCATCTGTGACCCCTATTACAACAGCATTGTGGCTCACCCTTGCCTATGGCCAAGTTCTGCCTCCCTCCTTCCATCTAGATTTATCTGCCAAAGGTGTTCCTCGCTCCTTTTTAAGCAGATCTGCCTCAGATTCTGTTTCCAGGGAAACAATCTGAGCGAGTTGATATCAAGAGTGGTCCCAAGAAGCAGACTCTAAATGGGATATTGGGACTAGATTACCAATCCCCAACCTTCAACCTTCAGCCAGCTAAGCAAATAGGGCCCAATTATTGCTGTTAGTTTTATGACCCATTGCATTCGGCTTGCAAAAGCAGGTACGTTTTTAAAATTTTCACTGGTAGTAATCTGAAATTGGATATCAGTGAAATATAATATACATGTAAGAAAAATCTCAGTATTCAGAAGAGTTAAATTTAGCAAGGAAAAATTATAAGGACTACAGCAATATGGCTGTTGCTGGGAGTTATCAATTCACTGAAGAAAAGACAATGGAAGGCCAAGGGTGATTAATTACAAATTTAATGCAAAGCACAAAATTCAAAGGATAGCCTATATAGATGAAGGTGAAGAAAGTGATGATCAGGCAGAGGACTTAGTTATAAGGTACAAGAGTTCAACAGAAGATTGAATATTCAACCATGACAAGACTGTTACACCAAAGTCAAGGTCTTCATGGAAAGAAATGGGACCTAGAGAATTAAAATAGTAATGCCTGGGTTGATGCATCAAAAAATCTTGAATCCTTAGACTCTACTTGGGTCCTCTGGGCTGGCAAAAGTGTTACATTCTTCCTTTTTAAAAAGTAGCACCCCCTCTTACATGAAGACAATGCAGAATCCTTTGTCTTGTAAGATAGCTTTCAGTCTAATGCGAATCTATACCTACTGCTTCAGGAAACACAGTAACTATAGTCGACTTATGACATAACCTGACCAAGGAAGTTCTGGACCTGTAAGCAGAAGAAAGAGCCCACATAACAAAAGAGCTCCAGAAGCTAACCAACATGTACTTGCAGGAGCTATAAGTGTGTGTGTGTACACACACAAATATATTTAGATTTTAAGGGTGCTAGATCAAAGGAAAGTGGAACATAAAACTGGATAAAGGAGAGGTATCATACAGAAGCCCTCTCCTATGATACAGGATGCCAATACCCTAGGAGACAGTATTAATATGTTTCACAGGATGGCTCTTGGAAGCCTGGATAAAGTTCTGTCCCATGGCAAATGGTAGAGGAAGGCAACAAAAGGCTCAGAGAATTTTGCAACCTATATGGGAAAAATAATCAGACTTTAGGAAATGATCAAATAGATTTCCATGTATTGAAATAGTAAGGAATGCACTAGTGGAGGGAACGATTTCAGCATTATTGAGACAGTTCTTTATAGGCAGGGGTTGATGACAGAAAATACAATTGTAGACCTGGGCTTCCTCAAAGCAATGGAAATTATAAGACCCCAAAATAAAGAGACCAGGTGCGAGCATTTAATTATGAAAGTCAACACAGCTGTAATATTATAAAGAGAGTAAAGGTCAGAGTAGCAGCTGGGGGAGCCAGATATGTATAGACCTATGGAAATAATTAATAGATCAGACCATCCTTAAAACCAAAGTAAATGAACAGGCCTTCTGAGTACTGCTGAATTTAAACAACCCAAAGAGTCAAGGATAATCATTAGAAGGATAATGTCATGATCCCTTATCCTATTTCTAGAACTGAGCTATTTCTCAGAGCCTGATTCTAATTACTTAGAGATCCTCATGAAGGAGAAGTCTGCAACATCATGACAAGTATGTAGAATGAAGAGTCACTAAGCAGATTCTAGTTGCTTGGGCTTTTCTCTAGTTGTGGAGAGCAGGGGCTACTTTTTAGTTGTAGTGTGCAGGAGTCTCATTGAGGGAGCTTTTCTCATTGCGGAGCATGGGCTGTAGGGAGCACAGGCTCAGTAGTTGTGGCTCCTTGTGGGTTGTAAAGCACAGGCTCCAAGTTGTGGCGCACAGGCTCCAAGTTGTGGCATACAGTCTCAGTTGCTTTGCATCACGTGGAACCAGGGATAGAATGCATGTCCTCTGTATTGCTAGGTGGATCCCTATCCACTATACCACCAGCAAAGTCCTTTTTTTTTTTTAACACTTGTCACCATCTATAATTCTGTATACTCAAAATATTTAGTGTGTTTATTGTCTGTGTGAATCCCTCTACACCCTCAGACACTAGAATTTAAGCTCTGTGAGAAAGGCATCTAATTTGATTTACTGCTGAATCGCTCATGCCTGGTACACACGTAACAATTGTTAATTATATCAATTGCTGAATAAATGAATTCCTGCAATTCTAGAGGTAATATTTCACATTTGCAATCACTTGGGAAAAGGAGAATCATGCATGTTCATGATGGAACAGGACCCTTCAAACACTGTATATCTACTGATCACTCACTATTCTCTAGTGTTTTCAATAAACAAGGTTTTTTTCTATGTACTCTGTTGAGAGCCTGCAAACAGAAGAGAAGAACCGGAGGGCATGGTCACTGCAAAATATCCCCACCTAGTTAAAGAGGATGGACCAATTGATTGGCTGCAGATTCCTCTTAGGAATTTCAAAAGTAATTAAGCATCTAACAGGAGGTAGTAGATATGAATCATAACGGAGAATGTACAGATGAGGTTCACTCTTAAAGGATGAGAACTATGAGGAAAAGTTAGCTATGGAAGAGCAAGAAAATCCTAGTGAGGGAAAAAAGCCTGAGTGAAAGCTAAGTTGGGATACTAGCATAAAATTTTGTGAAAGTTGAACAAAATCTGTACTTTAATAATCCTATAGATACATTTGTTTTTTTAAAGACAGACTTTGGGACAGGAAGAGGCCCCTTAGGAAATAATTATCTCCTTTGTCATTTAGGCTTGTAATATTTTTGTTTCCAATAATCATCACATATAATTATATCCTAATCCATAGAAAAGTAAAAGATAGAAATTAGAAAAATAAAGATAGACATTAACTTCAATGTTTGCATTACCTCTAAAGACATAAGAGCTGCCTAATGCTGGTAGTGTAAACTTATTGCACCATCTGAATGTGCTAACTTGAAACAGCAACTTTTGCCCTACTCCCTCAAGATGGAAAGACTGCTCAAGGAGTCCCCAAAGACATGAACTCTCAAAAGGCAATACCATGCACAGGGCTCCCAGAAGTACACATTTGAGTACCATTAGTAAAGAAGGGATAGTTTGTCTCAAATCTCATGGGAATATACAAAGATAAAGGTCATTGCTAAGGGAGCTAAGACTCAAAACACTCAGGGATCCAAAGCCTAAAGTCAACACCTCCTATAAGATATGGAAACAAATTAAAGAATAATACAGATGGCAGCTGTTTTGACAATTTCCAGAAGGGGCTGAGCCACTGAAGCCACTTATGGAAGTCAGCCATGGGTCACAGTGTCAGGGGATATCCAGCTTGATGACTCTACGTGTGCTGCATGCTAAGCTGCTTCAGTCGTATCTGACACTTTATCACCCCATGAACTGTAGCCCACCAGGCTCCTCTGTCCATGGGATTCTCCAGGCAAGAATACTGGAATGGGTTGCCATTTCCCCTTCCAGGGGATCGTCCCAACCCAGGGTTTGAACACCTATCTTTTATGTCCCCTGCATTGGCAGGAAAGTTCTTTACCTCTAGCACCACCTGTAAAAACCCAACTGTATAAGACTCAGTAATACTGGCAAAAGAGACCTCTCCAGAAATGTAGGTTGGAATCTCAATATTAAAAGCAAATGGGAAATAATCCCAGGATATCTCAAGCTACATGTTAAACATAAATTTAAAACAGCAATGTAAATCTAATATGCCAGTCTGAAGATTCAACAGAGAACTTGACCAAAAAGCAAGAAGAAAAATCACCACATCACTCAAGCTTGTGGTCTGTCAATGACTTTTAAAGCTGAGGACTCATTCTCTGTATTTTACACCTCCTCAGTTTTCTTTATTGCACAGCCTGTTCCCACAGAAGATATTCCTGATCAGGTTGATACTGTGATTTTTTTTAAAAAGGCAACAATGTCCTTAGAAGTTATTTTGCAATGATTATTTGAAAAGACCACGATTCTCCAATACAATGTCTCTTTCTTTCTGTGTGTGGGTTGTGCACACAATGTATGTATATCTGTGTGTGTGTATATGTATATGTACAGCAATCTACCTTTTTTAGTTGGTCACTATATAAAACTCTAATATGATAGGATACTTTGGCCACCTGATGCTAAGAGCTGACTCATTTGCAAAGACCCTGGTGCTGGCATGCTGCAGTTCATGGGATCGCAAAGAGTCAGACACGACTGAGCGACTGAACTGAACTGAACTGGACAGCTTTATGTTTCTTCTTTTAAAGAAGAAACAAAATTTATGGCCACATAGTTCCTTAAACAAAAACATCTAATTTAGTTACCTTTTCCTGTTGTCATCTTTTATCAATTTTCCCTCACTACAGAGCAAAGCTCTGTAGAAAGGGAGTATGCTGGTGTTATTTTTAAGGCTGATTTAAAAAAAAAAAAAAAAGATGTACTTATGGGGCTAACAGTTGTAATCATAGAAATGAACACTATTTTAGACTAAAACTGGGCTTCACAGGTGGCACTAGTGGTAAAGAACCCGCCTGCCAATGCAGATAGACGTAAGAGACATGGGTTCCATCCTGGGGTTGGGATGATCCCCTGGAGGAGGGCATGGTGACCCACTCCAGTGTTCTTGCCTGGAGAATCCCAGGGACAGAGGAGCCTGACAGGCTGCAGTCCATAGGGTTGCACAGAGTCGGACATGGCTGACACGACATAGTACACATACACAGACTAAAATTGGTCTTTTTGTTGATTTTTTGAGTCACTTTAAAATTTCAAGGATGTTGAGACAGATCCATCATGACACTGAACCTTGGAAATATTCAACCATGCTGTCACCTCAACAGAGCACACACAAAAAAGGTCCCAGGTCTCTATCAATGCACTAACAAAAAATAATTTTTGAATATTTCTAATAGTTAGCACTATGTCAAATAAAATGGAGGATACCTAAGCTAATAAAATACTGTATTCACTCTAACAAAATTTACTATTTTATTTCCATAATTTTCTTAGGTCCAGAAAAGCATAGTGAGTGATAAGTGAAGCAACATGGATTAATAGCTATATTAACAACCACAGCTCATTAGTGAAGCTGAGTTTCAGGCACCCAAGGGAAAGGAATGAGAAGCCTTTCTCTTCTCTCTGGCTATCCCCAGCTTCCCTCCCCTAAATATAGATATACCTTGAATTTAATGTCAAGATTATTTTAGCGACTAATGAAAAAATCACATAACAATCTCATAAAGTTGAAGTTGCTGCTGAGTCACGCAGCAAAGTAGAATTTTGTAATTGTATACAGTGCAGAAAATATACAATTACTTCCTGGAAGAGCTTTTCATCAGTAGCCCACTTAGAAGTCTTAGTAAATTGCATACCCTTTCAAAGCCACGGAATGTCCCCAACAAAAAAAATAGGGAGTATATTTACTTGAATGCTGTTATAGGAAGTACCTTATCTATTCATAATTGCTATGGAACACATAAGAGTCTTCTATATTCAAGGTACTCTATATTCAATTGTAAAATTGAATATAAAACAAAATGTAAAAACAAAAAGGAAAAGATTTTAATGTTTGTGTTCTTTTGCATTGCTGTTAGTGTGGATGGACTCTGTGTTCATGAGTGAGTATAAATAAACCAGCTGGTGCAAATCTTGTTCCTTTGGGGCAGACCCTTTGCATTTTAAAAGCAACATCACATGCTTTGCATACTTACCTTTCCACATCTTTATACTATCATAACATGGCTTGGGCAGATGAAATCCAGAAAGTTTTGACTATGCTTATGTATTGACAGTCTAATATTCTATGTGAAAAAGTAAACACAGCAGGACTATGTATTGAATTTGGCAGCCTATTTCCTTGTTCCATGAATATGCAAAAATACACCTGTTCAGAGTCTGTCCACGATCCCACAAGAACAGCACTAACATGCTGATGGACTGACTGTATTCTATTATTTCCCTGTTAGGCATGTCCACAAATCCCAAAATGTGTACTGAGAGATTTCCCTGCTGCCACAGGTAGCCAACTCTGCTTAAAAGGAAAACATCACTTGACTATCTAAGTGCTTTATGCTTCATATAAACAAACAAGCGAAAAAATTGTATAACAAAATCTCTGTCCCCAAACTTGCAGATTATCGAGAAGGACATGATGGCTGTTGGGGTAGTTGAAAGGCATGGAACATATTTAGGTATATTTACTATTCTTACCTTGCAGGAAAAACCAAATGACCTACTGTTACAAAGAATATTGCTTTTTATTCCCTCAGTACCAAATCAATAAAAGTCCTTCCAGCACAACAGCTGTTCCTTAATGGCCCCAAAGAGTTAATGCCCTGCCTGAATCAAACACATTCCAGTGTCTCCACCAAGCAGACCCTCAATTAATGGTGATGGATTAACTTTCTCACAAGCAGTAAAAGCTCAATTTATAGAAATTGATCCTATGAGACAAAAATAAATAATTTAAGAGCACTCTGTGTTGAATTCTATGTTTGGCAGCATAGCAATGTGTATAGATTAAAGAACTATGTATATATTTTTTTTAATGAAAAGGTTTTCTAGTTAGCTGACAGATACTAAGAGTGTCTCAATCATTTTGAGTCATAATCTAATCATAGCAGAACTATAAATCTGGGTGATTCAATATAAATATTCTGATAGTGATATCACAGTGATTATGAAGAATCTGAAGACTCAGGTACCTAAAGATAAGACACACGTTTGTTTGTTAATAATTATAACTTTAAATCTTGCAATAAAGATTGCCTATTAGTAATAAACACTATTTGAATTGCCCATTTCAGATCTTTAGTGTACAGATTTTCATAACTTTCTACATTACTGTATGCTATTCTTTAAGGAAGATGAACAGGTTTGAAGGAGTGCCAGAAGTAACCACTTAATTTGAAAGTATAATGAATTTTCTCTTTAGCTGCCATAGAACTGTGTGGTTTTACCCTTTGTCAGGTGACAGCATCTCTTTAGTCAAAGCAGAGTCTTCGAAAATGAGGGAATGGGCTGTTGGGTACTTCAGCAGAGCATTGCTCTTACATCCTATGTCCAAACCAGAGCACCAGCTGCGCTCTACATTCCAAAAAGTTTGAGCAAATAAACTGACAAGCATCTAACACTACAAGATGGGAATTGGAATTAGTTCAGAGAGCAAGGAGTCAGCCAAAAGATCAAAAGAATTGGAGAAAAAGCTTCAGGAAGATGCTGAGCGAGATGCAAGAACTGTCAAGTTGCTGTTGTTAGGTAATATCCTTTTTTCCTTTTGCCTTTAAAACCCTGCTATTTTTTCAACTGTGATGTATTTACTTTTCTCAAACTTTAATTTCAAGGGTATTACCATATGGGAGATTTATTACGAAAATGTGTTTCAAAATTGATTGTATGTGTACTCTGTAAATATTTACTTTTTTGCTTAGGATTTTATTGCATGTCTTTTATTAACCAGAGAGACAAATATTTACTAGATGACTCAATTTCTCTATGTCAGTAATCTTTTATTATTAAAAAAACTCATGGACATTTATTATTTTATTGTAATCGTCATTTTCTGAATATCAACTTTTTAATATGGAAGAAATCCTTTAATTACATGTTACAAAGATTTATGTCATTTTGTTTGGAAATATTTTGTTTGGTATCAACACTAATATGTTATTTAATTACTTATAGTGTTAAAACCAATTAGTCAAGTTATTTAGAGAGTAATGATAAAGTACTTTAAAAGATACTGATATTACTCAGGCTTCTGAATACTGTCTATATAATTGAAAAATACTCCATTTAAATCCTTTTAGGATATTTAAATATTCATTGAGGTCAGGAATTACATCTCTTCTATTTTTTATTCCCTCAAAATTCAGCACACTATTTAACCACAGCTATGAATTTAATAAATGTTCAATGAACTGAAAGAATGAATATAATTCATACATCATGCATTTTTCTAAACATGTCACAGTGCCTAGAAGATAAATATGATTTTGAAACAAAATAAAGACCTATGAAAAGAATATAAAACAAGAACTTCAATTTAATCGTAGTTATATGTTCCTCCTGCTCTTCATTATATACAAAAGCAGTCCATTTTATTTCAGAATTGTGACTCTTTCACACAACAAAATATTCTCATTCGTGTCTATGTGTGCTTTTACCATGTCTGATTTGCTCCCAGTGGCAGGAGTATCTCAGAAGCCAGCTAGAAGATTCCCACCACTTGCTCTTCCAAGGAAGGAAATGTTTTCTCTCTTTATGCCCAATTCCTGAGGTCTCACACCCACAGCACTTACAAGTAACTACCAAGAGAGGTTGGTAAGTTAGAAAGATGTAGGGGTCAGCTCTTATGAAACCACCAAATGCAACTTCCCTAATGCTCCAGAGTTTTCTGAGACTTTGATCAAGAGGGAAAGTAATAAGTGGACATAGAGAAAACAAATAAAAGATGAGAGGGAACACCAAACATTCCAGCAAGTACGTTCTGTGTCCCTGTTGTACTAAGAACCATGGCACAGGACTAGTAACACAATACACAGAGAATCCCTGTGTTTGAATAAAATTTCAAAAGAATAGATATTTTCAATATACAAATTATTTTTAGATTAAAGTGACTGGCTACATAAAGAGGAAAGGGTAACGTCATAGAAGATATACAAAGAACTTTAGTGGTACTACTACAGCTTTTAATATCCTAAGACAATCACAATTGCATAAACTCATCTCCAGTGTTATCATACATTTGGATTCATTTGGTTCCAACAATATGTCACTGAACTTCTCTATCACATCTTATTTACACAGATGAATAAAATTCTCTGTAGCTTTCCCTGTTCAGTGATATTTCAAACCCTTGACTCAGTTTCCCCCTCTGGACTCTATATAAGTTCTATCTGGTAGTTTAGTCACTAAGCTGTGTCTGACTCTTGTGACCCCATGGACTATAGCCCACCAAGTTCCTCTGTCCATCGGATTTTCCAGGCAATAATACTGGAGTGGAATCTTGCAGAAACAGGGATTGAACCTGGGTCTCCTGCACTGCAGGAGCTCACTGAGCTAACAAGAAAGTCATATGAGTTTTATATCTAATGATGAAGTTGTCAAAGTTCAAAACAATAAAATCTTGTAATAACTCTGCTTCAATTCTCATGTTTTGAACTGAAATTATCTAACCTATTATCTTTATATTCAATTTGGCCTCATTAATATATAAAAGCATTCAGTAGAACCAAAGTAAACCTTCCCACCCTCAAATCTCCTCACTAATGAGATCCAATTTCTCCCATCATTGAAACAATGATTCTCATTCATCAGTCTTGTCTGAACAACTGTTTTTAAGCAATGAGTGTATGTCCTGTGGGACCAACCAGGAGAGCCTTGGTAGAAATCAGAACTTGAGTCTGGCTCTACTTTTATAAAAACAGAAATCTTAAATTTATAGAAATCTGAAAAAAAAATTTTTTTCAACAGAATTCATTATTTATGTTGATCCTCTTGTTATTCAGTGAATTTTTTAAACACAGCACAACTTTCCAAGTTAACATGTGCTGTGGAGTAGATGTACTATTCCGTATCACTGGACGTAAGATTTCACTGAATTTGAAGAGCTATCTATATCACAGTGCACTTTACAACTAAAGGATCACCTTGAAGACAGACTCCCTTTTATTCTACCTTTCAGACATTCAGTAAAATTATACAAGAGATGCCAAATCTGCTTCTATAACAAAAAGCAGCCTTCTAATAAACACTGGAGATGACATACATTTCCGGCTTATTTGATAAAACTGCTATCAAGACAATAATGCCATGGAATGTATTGTTTTTATAATTAGCCTGTAAAGGTGCCCCAGAAAGAGTGCATTTTAGTAAGAAAAAACAAATGCTAATGTATAAGCTGTTCTTTTTTGTAGATTTCCTATGTTACTTTATTTTTTAATTTTATTTAAATTAGAAAAAAAAATCTTAATTTATAGATGTTTGATTACACTTCAATTCCATTCAAAAGAAATACCTGTCTTTTCATTGTGAGATCATTGTGGTTGATGTTTCTGTTTTTCCTATATCTCCTTTCTTTATATTTATTATTTCAAATTTTAGTTCAAATTTATTTATTTAACACATTACTTCTTTTTTTTACTTGTACAAATTTTCATCACATGAGCTAGATAGATTCAGAGCTCCAAAGTATAGGGGAAAAAATAGCTTTATTTTTTCATCATATCTGAAACCTTGCCTCATTCATTCTATAATGTTCAGTTATGATATTGTAATGAGCTTTTAGCCAGTGATTTCCAGCACTGTCATGGACTACTCAATACTGGTGCTCTACTCCTTTAATTCTAAACCATTTATTCTTTATTTTTCTATGTGCTATCTTGTAAACATCACAGTATCATTTTTAATGTATATGTGTATATACATTAATTTTATGTAATTATCGAGTAATGCAATGTACATACACATATGTATATCCTTTTATGTATATCAAGAGGAAAGAGGACATAAGACTCATGCTATGTCAAAGTTCTTACTTGTATTCTGTTTAAATAGGTCTTTTTATTTTTAAAAGCATTTCTATATATGAGTGGGAAAGGATGCAGAAAACTGGAGGTGTTCCTCAGTCACTGGCTAGAGTATAAATTCATCAAGTGTAGAAGCTCTATTTTATGTTTCTAATACACCAGTATAGTCAATGCTTGTCTGTGGATGTGATCACTTACACAGGTCCCCTGGAATAATTATGTTACAATTAAAACTTGCAAAGCATAATTAGAAAAAAAAAAACTTCTTTCGGATAACCAGTGATATGAATCTTGTGAACAACATGTAGAAGCAATTCCTGAGTAATGTTTCCAATTTTTTTAAATTAAAATCATTCTTTGTTATATTAATATATTTTGTTTAAAAATATTTTACAATATTTTATTTTTATAAAGATATCAATCTTTTGGGTGTACAATATTTTTACTATTTGTACAATATTTTTACTATTTGTACTATTTGTACAAATGTTTAAAATTGTTTTTCAGTAAAGTGGAAAGAAACAGTCTACTTGGAGAGTTTCAAATTGTCTCCAAAGCAACTGTTTGCACCATAGCAATCTGAAGCCTTCAGAGGAAAAGTCAAATATTTACAGTTATATTTTTTATAACTAATGGCATTTGGCAGCATCAAATAGCTCTCTACAGTGTCCCTTTTCTCTAACCGGCAAAAAGCACTTAGACAAACATTTTGCACTGATTTGTTTGTTTTAGATTAATATATATCTAATAATCAGGACACATTAACAGACTCATAAGTCCCTCACATGAAATATATAAACCATTCATTAAGGCATTCCATATTTAGCCAACTTATGGTATTTGTTAATGAGATTAAATATCCTGTCTTGCTGAAAATAACTCTCATTAACTGTAATATAACAGAACATCTCATGTTATATCACAGAGCATTTTTATATTCATTTTCTATATTCAAACCTTAATTATTGATTTAAGAGCAATGCTGTACTTTTAAAAATATTCAGATAAGCAACATGAGTTAACACAATTTATTTACCCCTCCATTAATTAAAAAGGAAAGAGGGTAGTGAAACATTTGATGGTGTAAAGTCTCTGTGATAAATTTTACATAAATTTTACATAAACACAATTTATTTACCCCTCCATTAATTAAAAAGGAAAGAGGGTAGTGAAACATATGATGGTATAAAGTCTCTGTGATAAATTTTACATAAAATATACTTCCAGTTAAGATTTACACTCAAATTCAGAATCCATCTCCTTATTTAACTTTCCTACAAATATATCAATGTAGAATTTGCCTCTAATGAAGTGGGATTCAAGCTGAAATTGAAGGTAATACTCATCAAGATATAAAAATATTGATTTTGTGTATTAGACTCCAATCCTAATAAACTAGAGTCAGTTCAGTGACTTAGTCATGTCTGACTGTTTGAGACCCCATGGACTACAGCACGCCAGGCTTCCCTGTGCATTACTGACTTGTGGAGCTTACTCAAACTCATGTCTATCGAGTCAGATATGCCATCCAACCATCTCATCCTCTGTTGTCCTGTTCTCCTCCTGACTTCAATCTTTCCCAGCATCAGGGTCTTTTCCAATAAGTCATTTTTCACATCAGGTGGCCAAAGTATTGGAGTTTCAGCTTCAGCATCAGTCCTTCCAGTGAATATTTAGGACTGATTTCCTTTAGGATGGACTGGTTAGATCTCCTGGCAATCCAAGGGACTCTCAAGAGTCTTCTCCAACACCACAGTTCAAAAAAACCCAATTCTTTGGCACTCAGATTTTTTTTGTAGTCCAACTCTCACATCCATACATGACTACTGGAAAAACCACAGCCTGACTAGACAGACCTTTGTTTGCAAAGTAACATCTCTACTTTTTAGTATACTATCTAGGTTGGTCATAGCTTTTCTTCCAAGGAGCAAGCGTCTTTTAATTTCATGGCTGCAGTCACCATCTGCAGTGATTTTGGAGCTCAAGAAAAGAAAGTCTATTACTGTGTCCATTATTGCCCCCTCTGTGTGCCTTGAAGTGATGGGACCAGATGCCATGATCTTATTTTTTTGAATGTTGAGTTCTAAGCCAGATTTTTCACTCTCTTCTTTCACTTTCATTAAGAGGCTCTTTAGTTCTTCTTTGCTTTCTGCCATAAGGGTGGTGTCATCTTGCATATCTGATGTTATTGATATTTTTCCCAGAAATCTTGATTCCAGCTTGTGCTTCATCCAGCCTGGCATTTCGCATGACATACTCTGCACATAAGCTAATTAAACAGGGTGACAATATACAGTCTTGACCTACTCTTTTCCCAACTTGGAACCAGTCTGTTGTTCCATGTCCAATTCTAATTGTTGCTTCTTGACTTGCATACAGATTTCTCAGGAGGCAGGTCAGGTGCTCTGTTATTCCCATCTCTTTAAGACTTGTCAACCGTTTGATGTGACCCACTCAGTCAAAGTCTTTGGCATAGACAATAGAGCAGAAGTAGATGTTTTTCTGGAACTCTCTTGCGTTCTCAATGATGTTGGCAATTTGATCTCTGGTTCCTCTACCTTTTCTAAATTCAGCTTGAACATCTGGAATATTTCACAGTTCACATACTGTAGAAGCCTGGCATGGGGAATTTTGAGCCTTGCTTTGCTAAGTGTGTGAGATGAGTGCAATTGTTCAGTAGTTTGAACATTCTTTGACACTGCCTTTCTTTGGGATTGGAATGAAAACTGACCTTTTGCAGTCCTGTGGCCACTGCTGAGTTTTCCAAATTTGCAGGCATATTGAGTGCAGCACTTCCACAGCATCATCTTTTAGGATTTGAAATATCTCAACTGGAATTCCATCACCTCCACTAGCTTTGCTCGTAGTGAGGCTTCTTAAGGCTCACTTGATTTCGCATTCTGGAATGTCAGGCTCTAGGTGACTGATCACACCATCATGGTTATCTGGGTCATGAAGATCTTTTTTGTATAGTTCTTCTGTGTGTTCTTGCCACCACTTCTTAATATCTTCTGCTTCTGTTAGGTCCCTACCATTTCTGTCCTTTATTGTGCCCATCTTTGCATAAAATGTTCCCTTGGTATAGAGATTTTCTTGAGGAGATCTCTAGTCTTTCCTATTCTATTGTTTTCCTCTATTTCTTTGCACTGATCACTGAAGAAGGCTTTCTTATCTCTCCTTGCTATTCTTTGGAACTCTCCATTCAGATGGGTGTATCTTTCCTTTTCTCCTTTGTCTTTAGCGTCTCTTCTTTTCACAGCTATTTGAAAGGGCTCCTCAGACAACTATTTTGCCTTTTTTGCATTTCTTTTTCTTGGGAATGGTCCTGATCACTGCCTCCTGTACAATCACAAGCCTTTGTCAGTAGTTCTTTATGCACTGTTCTTTATGTCAGTAGTTCTTTATGCCTATCAGATCTAATCTCTTAAATATATTTGTCATTTCCTCAGTATAATCATAAGGGGTTTGATTTAGGTCACACCTGAATGATCTAGTGGTTTTCCCTAATTTCTTCAAGTTAAGCCTGAATTTGGCAATAAGGAGTTCATGATCTGAGCCACAGTCAGCTCCTGGTCTTGTGTTTGCTGACTGTATAGAGCTTCTCCATCTTTGGCTGCAAAGAATATAATCTATGAGCCATTCCATGTAGTACCACCCAAGACGGATGGGTCATGGTGGAGAGTTCTGACAAAATGTATTCCACTGAAGAAGGAAATGGCAAACCACTTCAGGATTCTTGCCTTAAAAACCCCATGAACAGTATAAAAAGGCAAAATTATACAACACTGAAAGATGAACTCCCCAGGTTAGTAGGTGCCCAGTATGCTACTAGAGAACAGTGGAGAAATAATTCCAGAAAGAATGAAGAGATGGAGCCAAAGCAAAAACAACACCCAGATGTGGATGTGACTGTTGATGGAAGTAAAGTCTGATGGTGTAAAGAGTTATGTTGCATAGAAACCTGGAATGTTAGGTCCATGAATCAAGGCAAATTGGAAGTGGTCAAACAGGAGATGGCAAGAGTGAATGTCGACATTCTAGGAATCAGCGAACTGAAATGGACTGGAATGGGTGAATTTAACACACATGACCATTATATCTACTACTGTGGGCAAGAATCCCTTAGAAGAAATGGAGTAGCCCTCACAGTCAACACAAAGTCCAAAGTTCAGTACTTGGATGCAATCTCAAAAACGACAGAATGATCTCTGTTCGTTTCCAAGGCAAACCATTCAATATCACAGTAATCCAAGTCTTTGCCCCAACCAGTAATGCTGAAGAAGCTGGTTGAATGGTTTTATGAAGCCCCACAAGACTTTCTAGAACTAACACTCCAAAGAGATGTCCTTATCATTTTAGAGGACTGGAATGCAAAAGTAGGAAGTCAAGAGATACCTGGAGTAACAGGCTAATTTGGCCTTGGAAATGAAGGCCAAAATGAAGCAGGCAAAGGCCAACAGTTTTGCCAAAAGAACACACTGGTCATAGCAAACACACTCTTCCAACAACAAGAGAGAAGAATCTACACATGGACATCACCAGATGGTCAATAAACTAGAACTCAAAGGTTTAATTCCTGCCTCAATATTTTATATTCAAATATAATTTGCTACTTAAAAAAATTGTTTTCTTTTAAGATATCTAGAAATGTCACTCCCTGACCAGCATATGATTCTTTACCATCTCATACTTGTTCATACTTACTGGATTCTATCTTTGATTTCATATTGCTTCCTTTCAACATTGACCATTTTACCTGTGTCCCTCTTAAAGTCTAAAATATTCTTTACCCTAATCCTCTATCTTAGTTGACATTCACAACTTCAAACCTGGAAAACTCCTCAAAGTTTCCACTTATTATTGTTCTAATAACACTACTCCCAACTGATTTATTCCAAAGTAACATTATTTAACATCTTTTCAACCTTTAGTGCTGATCCTGGTCCCATGTAAATACCTAATTTCCTTCGTTCCCAGGTGCTGTAGAATAAAATGATGTATCATTCTGTTTCCTGGTTGACAATTTCCTGTTTTTAACTTTCAATCAGTCGTGTCTGACTCTTTGTGACCCCATGGACTGCAGCACGCCAGGCGTCCCTGTCCATCAACAACTCTTGGAGTTTACTCAAACTCATGTCTATTGAGTCGGTGATGACATCCAACCACCTCATCCTCTGTCGTCCCCTTCTCCTGCCTTCAATCTTTGCCAGCATCAGGGTCTTTTCAAATGAGTCAGTTTTCTCATCAGGTGGCCAAAGTATTGGAGTTTCAGCTTCAGCATCAGTCCTTCCAGTGAATATTCAGGACTGATTTCCTTTAGGATGGACTGGTTGGATCTCCTTGCAGTCCAAGGGACTCTCAAGAGTCTTCTCCAAAACCACAGTTCAAAAGCATAAATTCTTCAGTGCTAAGTTTTCTTTATAGTCCAAATTTTACATCCATACATGATTACTGGAAAAACCATAGCTTTGACTAGATGGACCATTGTTGGCAAAGTAATGTCTCTGCTTTTTAATATGCTGTCTAGGTTGGTCATAATTTTTCTTCCAAGGAGCAAATGTCTTTTAATTTCATGGCTGCACTCACCATCTTCAGTGATTTTGGAACCCCCCAAAATAAAGTCTGTCACTGTTTCCACTGTTTCCCCATCTATTTGCCATGAAGTGATGGGACCAGACACCATGATCTTATTTTTTTGCATGTTGAACTTTAAGCCAACATTTTCACTCTCCTCTTTCACTTTTATCAAGAGGCTCTTTAGTTCTTCACTTTCTGCCATAAGGGTATTGTCATCTGCATATCTGATGTTATTGATATTTCTTCCAGCAATCTTGATTCCAGCTTGTGCTTCATCCTGCCTGGCAGTTTGCATGATGTACTCTGCTGCTGCTGCTAAGTCGCTCCAGTCGTGTCCAACTCTGTGCGACCCCATAGAAGGCAGCCCACCAGGCTCCCCTGTCCCTGGGATTCTCTAAGCAAGAACACTGGAGTGGGTTGCCATTTCTTTCTCCAATGCATGAAAGTGAAAAAATAAAGTGAAGTTGCTCAGTCGTACCCGACTCCTAGCGACCCCATGGACTGCAGCCTACCAGGCTCCTCCATCCATGGAATTTTCCAGGCAAGAGTACTGGAGTGGGGTGCCATTGCCTTCTCCGGATGTACTCTGCATATAAGTTAAATAAGCAGGGTGACAATATACAGCCTTGATGTACTCCTTTCCTGATTTGGAACCAGTCTGTTGTTCCAGGTCCAGTTCTGACTGTTGCTTCTTGACCTGCCTACAGAGTCTCAGGAGGCAGGTCAGGTACTCTGGTATTTCCATCTGTTGAAGTATTTTCCACATTTGTGATAGACGCAGTCAAAGGCTTTGGCATAGTCAATAGAGCAGAAGTAGATGATTTTCTAGAACTCATTTGCTTTTTCGATGATCCAACAGATGTTGGCAATTTGATCTCTGGTTCTTCTGCCTTTTCTAAATCCAGTTTAAACATCTGGAATTTCACAGTTCACAGACTGTTGAAGCCTGGCTTAGAGAAGTTTGAGCCTTCTTTGCTAGCCTGTGAGATGAGTGCAATTGTTTGGTAGCTCGAGCATTCTTTGGCATTACCTTTCTTTGGGATTGGAATGAAAACTGACCTCTTCCAGTCCTGTGGGCACTGCTGAATTTTCCAAATTAGCTGGCATATTGAGTGCAGCACTCTCACAGCATCATCTTTTACGACTTGAAAGAGCTCAACTGGAATTCCATCACCTCCACTAGCTTCGTTCATAGTGTTGCTTCCTAAGGCCCACTTGACCTCAGATGTCTGGCTCTAGGTGAGAGATCACACCACACTGTGTTCTTGTCACCTCTTCTTACTATCTTCTGCTTCTGTTTGGTCCATATCATTTCTGTCCTTTATTGTGCCCATATTCGCATGAAATGTTCCCTTGGTGTCTCTAATTTTCTTGAAGAAATCTCTAGCGTTTCTCATTCTATTGTTTTCCTGTATTTCTTTGCACGGATCACTGAGGAAGGCTGTCTTATCTCTCCTTGCAATTCTTTGAACTCTGCATTCAAATGGGAGTTTTTAACCTTATCCAGGCTAATAATTATTTTACTTATTTGTAGTTTATTACTAAAATATTCCAAAAGGCAGCTATTTCTACATTTCCAACATCACTTTCAACTACAGTCTCCTCTCCTTCCACCTCACCCTAGATGACCACTGCTCATAAGACCGTCATCAAACATCATCTCCAAAGCTTTCTCCAAAGCATCTCTTCACTAAGCTTTCCTTCATTCTCTTCCACTTTAACTAGTTTTAAGGAGTTTGTGGTATTCCATTCTCATTTAAGGGTAACTTCAGCCTTTGTGCTATAAATTGTATCCCCTTCTATATTTTAAGAATTTTGCTTTATGAATTATCCCATTTGTCACTTTCAAACTTCTTCTCTGCTAGCTCCTTCCTCTTGGCAGATAATGGTATTTCTTCCCAGTCACCTAGAGATTTTTCTTTGATTCCATAAAGCTCATTTGATTCACCGTATATAGTTATCTTTTAAAATGTGTTTATACTAAAATACTTCTCCAACTAGTCTATGGTCACTTCTTCTATTGCTATACTGTTTCCATTCTCTTCAGTTAATTGAGATCTCATTTGTATATTCATTCTCTTTACCAAAAATGATCTCTCACAGATCCCTGATAATCTGCAATTCACAAAGCTGAGACCTCAATAACTGAATTTTTCTTAACTCCTGTTACACCGCAATACTTTCTAATTTTTTATATCCCTCTACTCCTCACTTCATTCAAGCTTGCTTCTTTTTTTTCCATTTATAAGTAGTTTCATTCACCAAAATTTGTCCTTGAGCCTTTGTGTTTTTCAGTCTGTACTGTATCAGGGACCTCATATCAGGACGTAGCTATCACTTGTAGAAGAATGACTCTAACATCCTTTCTTTTGCCCGATTTCTGGATCCATATTTGTGTCAACTACAAATTAGCAGTTGCCGTGGTTACTTGCCATCTATCACTGCAAGGATTAAATCATGTGCTGCTATAGCTGCTGATCTTCAACATCCCCTTAAAGAAGTTCAAGGTAGAAAACAGAAATGAGGCACTCTGTCCTTTAGGAAAAACTGACAGAACAGGTCTTCAGATAGATGTTTTGGGGAGCCAATTTTATAAGTTCAATTCTTGTATTTCCTTATATCTAGAAAAGCACTAAAATCACTAACATCTACTCCTTATGACTAGGTGTAACCTTTGTAACACTAGAAGAAACTTTTTACAAAAAATATGTGCTTGATTGCATGTACTCCCCCTTCTCCAAAATTACATATATAATGATCCTCCCCTACCTCTTTGGAGCAGTTTCTCAATGCTATTTGAAATGTTATCTTCTGGGTTATAGTCTTCATTTTGCCCCCAAATAACACTTAACTCAAACTCTCATCGTATGTTTTTTTTTAAGTCAACAATTGTTATTTATCAATAATCTGATTATACTTTGGGGCACCTAGCAATCATCCTCCAAGTTTATCTTGCTGTCCATTCATCCTCAAACTTCATCTTTTTAATGAGGCCCTTCATTATATTCTTTTCCATTATATTCACTCTAGTATTTCAATCTTCTTTAATTCCTTTCTTTGTAATCATTCTCTATTCATTGTCCAAAGATTGATCTTTGTTACAAAGCTTAGTTCTAGCCTTATCTCTGCTAGAATGGGTCTCATGTTTCTCTTTTATTCCACTACTCTGTTATGGTTTTCAATCTACAAGGAAATGCTATGAAATAGTATTTTCATTATATAGAGAAGAAAATGAGAATTTACTGAGGTAATTCAATTTTTAAGATCACACTTTAGTTTACAGGAGAACAAAGGCTTTAATGTTTATTTCTGTCATTTTTAACTTAGTATCCACATTCTAAGTTCTATAAAAACAGTGGATATGTCTGCTTTTGTCTTCACTGATATCCTAGCACAGAAAAGCATGCCTGCATAATGCATGGAAGAATGATGGAGCTGGGAACATAAAACATTTCTGTAGGCTGGTTACGGTGACTAAAGCATAGATATACATTTGGCACTTGCAAAGAACTGGGGAAAAAAAAAACATGTATGTCATATAATAAGGTATTTTTTTTTAAGTCAATGAAGATTTTGATAGATTTTTAGAAATGTAAATGAGAAGAATAATACTTGGATTTTTTTGTCTAAGACTATCCAAGCTATGCTATAAGATAAAGACTTTATGCAGGTGCTTGAGGTAGGTAGGCCAACTAGGAAATTGTTACTACTCTGCAAACACTTGATGAGATTGTAAATTAAGGCAGAAATTACAAGTTTGAAAGTGAGATTTGAGGGATCTTATGAGACAAAATAATAGAACTTGGTGACTTGACTGCCTGTGGCTGTTAAGTCAGAGGAATGATTAAGGGCAGAATAAGGAATAGTGATTATTTTATTCATCAGTATGTGAAATACAGGACAAAGTTTAGGTTGGGGAAAAAACAAAAAGAGTAGTCGTTTGAGACATTCAAATTTGTGTTGTTTGGAGAACAACCAAGTGGAGATATCTATTGAACAGATAAACATATGGGTCTGGAAATCAGGAGGGGTAACTCAAGTGAGAGCTGTTAATTTGATGTATTTAATTCCTGTTCTCTTTTCCCCAGATATACAGTATATAAAGGCCGACTGTATAATTAACCAAGGTCTTAGTTTGAAGAATTCATACAAAATGCATAACTGTTCCCTAACTAAGGAACACTTAGATAAATTCTATCAATCCATCCTTCTATCATCTACATTTCTATCTAAAGCAAGCTTGTGTGGGAAATAGCACATAATTATATATTTCATTGGTCTACCCACTTTTTAGCCTAAGGAGTACATTAAAAAGATAAGAAAAGAAAGAAAGAAAGTGAAGTCGCTCAGTCATGTCCGACTCTTTGCGACCCCATGGACTGTGGCCTACCAGTTTCCTCCGTCCATGGGATTTTCCAGGCAAGAATACTGGAGTCGGTGCCATTTCCTTCTCCAGGAGATCTTCCCTACTTAGGGATTGAACCCCGGTTTCCCGCATTGTAGGCAGACGTTTTACTGTCTGAGCCACCAGAAGGACACCATCTGAGCCACCAAAAGGATTTTGAAGTTAAAATACTTCAAAATCCTAGAAGGCATATATATATATATATATATATATATATGATGTTTTAAATATTATCAACTATTTTAAATTAAGTATAAAACTGGAAGTATTTAAATAAATTTTCATTAGGAAGGAAAGAGTACATAGCCACAATATTCTCACAAATGAAATATGCTTGTTTGGCTGATGACTTTTTACAGTTTCAGAATGCTCATCATTACTACATCATAGAAATAGGTACTTGATGTTACACTAGTAATTTAAATATATCTGACACCATATGACTACTAATGTGATTCACTACAAAAAGCCCCACAAAATTACTTATATTTATGCTAAGATATTTACACCACACTGGATCTAATCACCACACAAATACAGAATATTGGACATTGTATAATAAACTGTCCTAGACTTTGGAAAAATGCCAGTTATGAAAACATAATAACAACAGCAGTATAACATGGGAAACAGTCTAAATTAAGAGTTTAAATAGCATAACATACAAAGGAAATGTGTAAGACTTGATTGGATCCTGGGTCCAAGAAATAGAAAAGGTCTGAAAAACAATTTGGAATAATCAAATAAATATGAATATGGAGTATATTTTATATAACATTTTGAATTTGTATAGATATTCTTAAGCATGAAAATAGTGTTATGATTTTCTGGAACAATGACCTATTCTTAGAATGCATCTTAGAAGATGCATTCTGAATTATATATGGGTGAAGTGTGTGATTGCTTTCAAGAGGTTCAGCAAAACAAAGCATAAATATAAAGACAGATATACATGTATATATGTATGTATATATATGTGTGTATATGAATTTATATATATGAAAAAATGCAAAGGACAAAGTGCTAATAATTGGTAAGGTGAAGGAATAAAATATAGGTATCTAATGTACTATTTTCTCAAAATTCCATAGTTTATGAGATTATTAAAATTAAAAGTTTGAGGAAAATAAGTGTAAATTGGGATATTATTTTTCTGATAAAAGAAAATAGGCGAATATATTTGCAAATTCATCCATATTATTTTGCAAATGGATTCTTTGAAATACTTCATGAGCAGATCACTTTAAAATCATAAAAACTTTTAAAGGAAATCCTTCTCAATAGATTATTTGATAAACTTAACAATAAAATTTGACAAAAACAGGCCAACTCCTTCATGAATGCAGATCCAAACACCAAACCAAAATATCACCAAACTGATTCCAACAATGTAAAAATGTATATTAAAAGAAAAAAGCCAGAGGTAAGAGAGAACTCAAGAATGACCTGTTGAAATACTATTGGAACATTAATATTATTCACATTATCAGAGGAGAAAGAACATCATGATTATGACAGGAGATGCACACACATGTGCATGAACACACACATACACACTAAACAAACTTTTACACATTCTTGATAAAAACTTTTATCACACTAGAAATAAAGAGTAGGTACAAAAACCTGTAGTAATGGTCATACTTAATGGGGAATATTTAGCATCATTAACTACAGGTTGTGAACAAGGACTTACAATGATGAATGGACTGACAGTTTCCTGTCTTTGACCTTCTCCTTTTCAGTGTTCTCATCAGGGATTTGAGTGAAAGTGGATAAGGCAAAATTTCCCACTTGAGTAAGATTCAGAATTTGGAAGAATACAGTTTAAGGTAAAGTCAGTATTCCAAGTGATCTAAACTAGCAGAAATGCTTGGCCCAAATGAACAGAATTTAGCAGATATCTTTAATTGAAGTTCAAAATCAGCTATACACATGTAGTATACCCATATAGTATGTGGGAAAATCAGTTTGCTAAGTGATGATGTAAAAAAGTAGAAACAAATTAACTGGTAAAAGTTCAATATAGGTTAAAAAAATACAGCTACCAAAAAAAAAAAAATAGAAGAAGAGGTAAACTAATCATAATGTCTATTAAGAAAAGTGTTCTATTTAGAAATAAGTACTAGGATTGAGGCAGATCTATTTTGTACCCCTATCTTACTAAATCAGAAAATCAGTACCCTTAATAAAATCACCTATATCTATGGCAAAATTTTAAGTCAGACAGTGTTTCAGAAGGACATTGGCTCTCGCATGGAGTGTGATTCAGCGGGTAAGGAATCTAAAAATCATGTTCCAGAAGAAAGGATGAAAGGAGTCAAACATATTATAATTGAAATATCTCTTGGAAAAGAGGTGGAGAATGTTTCAAATAATACAGAATGTTGAGAACTCATTGTAAGTTAGACTCTGTACCAACTATTTCAATCTACCCAAACCCTAGGAGATAGATATCAGTAAGTCAATTTTATAAAGGAGGAAACTCTCAGAGATTAACTTCCATCAAGACACCCACATTCAGCAATGAGTACAACCTTACATTTATTCCAAAACATGAGTTTGCTTATTACATTTCACTACCCACTATCTAGGCTATATGATGGGTTGTAACATGGAAGAGACAGAGAAGTTGGTTGTTGCTCAATGAGAAAGAAGAATAGTGAATGAAATAGAATTGCTTCTAAACAAGAAACGAAGCTAAAAATCTTTTATGTCAATAGTCTACCAAAAGATTACAACCATAAACTCATAAACTGCATACCCATATGTCTATAAAAGTTCACATCTTCCATATTGATTTTAAAAAAGTGATTTTAAATTTATGTCTTGACATCATATTGGTATTGACATTACCAGTTAATAATTTAAAATAAGGCATCATTATAAGATTAGTATTAGGCTGTATATTGTCACCCTGCTTATTTAACTTATATCTTGTGAAATGTTGGGCTGGATGAAGCATAAGCTGGAATCAAGAGTGCTGGGGAAAATATCAATAACCTCAGATATACAAATACCACTACCCTTATGGCAGAAAGTGAAGAAGAACTAAAGAGCCTCTTGATGAAAGTAAAAGAGGAGAATGAAAAAGCTGGCTTAAAACTCAAGATTCAAAAAACTAAGATCATGGCATCCAGTCCCATCACTTCATGGCAAATAGATGGGGAAACAATGCAGTGACAGAGTTGATTTTTTGGGGCTCCAAAATCACTGCAGATGGTGACTGCAGCCATGAAATTAAAAACACTGGCTCCTTGGAAGAAAAGCTATGATCAACCTAGACAACATATTAAAAACAGAGACATTATTTTGCCAAGCAAGGTCCATCTAGGCAAAGCTATGATTTTTCCAGTAGTCATGTATGGATGTGAGAGTTGGACTATAAAGAAGGTTGAATGCTGAGGAATTGATGCTTTTGAACTGTGGTGTTGGAGAAGACTCTTGAGAGTCCCTTGGACTGCAAGGAGATCCAACCAGTCCATTCTGAAGGAGATCAGCCCTGGATGTTCACTGGAAGGACTGATGCTGAGGCTGAAACTCCAATACTTTGGGCACCTGATGCAAAAAAACTGATTTATTGGAAAAGACCCTTATGCTGAGAAAGATTGAAGGCAGGAGGAGAAGGGGGCAACAGAAGATGAGATGGTTTGATGGCATCTCCAACTCAATGGACATGAGTTTGAGCAAGCTCTGGGAGTTGTTGTTGGACAGGGAGGCCTGGTGTGCTGCAGTCCATGGGGTCACAAACCGTTAGACACAACTGAGTGACTAAACTAAACTGAACTGATAGTATTAGTGTGGGAGTGAAATGGCAACCCACTCCAGTGTTCTTGCCTGGAGAATCCCAGGGACGGGGGAGCCTGGAGGGCTGCTGTCTATGGGGTCGCACAGAGTCAGACATGACTGAAGAGACTTAGCAGCAGCAGTAGCAGCAGGAGCTTAATTTCATTGTTTTAAGTTAGGTCTAGGACTTTAGATGAGTATCATAATTTCTACTAGATTCAGTATTCTCATGTATAGAAAGAAGATGCATGCACAGCTGGTTGGCTTCTAAGGTTTCAGTGTTCTGCACAGTTATGTGATTTTAAGAGTACCTACAAAAGAGCTTCTGCAGGATTATAAATCAGGGTTTATTTTCATTTTGCCTATTTTAACAAGTTATGAAATGAGTGAGCAGGATTTGAAAGTGTTTAGGTGAAATTTAGTTACTGGTATAGATCTATAATGGCTTCTCTGGTGGCTCAGACAGTAAAGAACTCACCTGCAAAGCAGGAGACCTGGGTTCGATCCCTGGGTGTGGAAGATACCCTGGAGAAGGGAATGGCAACACACTCCAGTATTCTTGCCTGGAGAATTCCATGGACAGGAGCCTGGTGAGTTATGGGGTCCTGGTGACTCATGGGGTCTCAAAGAGTAGGACACGTCTGTGTCACTAACACTTTTCACTTCACACTTCATAGACTTCATAGACATCGTGTAGCCTTAAAAATTTTTGAATATATTTGCAAAGAAAAATGTGGAATAAAACCTCTAATTTATACTTATTAAGAATAAAACAATTTATGAGTATTAAAGTATGAATTAAGTATAAACTTAAATATTTAATTATTTGAAACATTTTCTTCTTCGAAGAAATAAATAGCTTGTTAAAATTCCCTCATTACACTTTGACCCAGATAATAATATTAGTCACCATCACAATTAGGAAGGAACAGATTATTCCAGGATGCCCTTGGGTTGTGTAAACACACTATTTTGATGTCTATATTTGGCCGTGTAGCATGATCTAATCTTACAGGAATGGAATGATTATTGTGAACTAAGACCTAGAAACATTGTGAGCATGGGACTCAATAATTTATTCCTAAAAAAACTTTGCAACAGGGCAAATAATAAATTAGATTTTAGATAGATGGGCTTTTCTTCAGGAATTTTCATCTTATTCCTATAGTTGCCTATACTGGGCCTTCATATAGAAGCCTGAAGTCACCACATGGAGTAGGAAATTATTCAGGTAGCTATTTTAAAATCTTTCAAAGGAAAATAGTTTTCATACAGAATTTCATTAAAGAGTAATGCTGTTTTTTCAAAAGTGATTATTCTGCCTATCTGACACACATCTGAATGATCGGTTATCAACAATCCTTGTATAATAACATACCCTTTGGCATCAAAAATAGTTCTGGAAACTTGCCAGATCTTAATGAAATATAGTTGTGATTATTTAAAAAATTTTTATGTGTTCAACAGTGGTTCAAATGTATATCTGTCCATGATACATATGCTGATACAATTCTGGAAAAGTCCTTACACAGATTATTATTCTCAAGATAGATAACTGAAATTAAATGAAAATTATCTAAATTATTTTCACTTCATTGTAGAAATTATAGATATTATACCATTATGTAACTGATAGTTAAAAATGAGACATTCTCAATCTCTCAAATTTTCTCGAAAATTTTTTCATTCAGTGCTTCCACTCTAGTTGAAGAAAATGCAACATAAACTATTTCTGAATGGATAAGTCCTGGGGTTTCTATGGGGCCAATTGGTTTTCCTCCCATATCCCCAGAACCCTGCAATTTTCCATCTAGCAAAACTGAAAACATATTTAGATAAGTAAGATATACTACAAATCTTTTAGTTGTGTAGGATGATGCTGCGATTTCTAATATCTACGTCTACTGTTGGAGTTTTTTCAAAAACTACCAAGAACAGTTTTATAATCTTATTGAATAACTTTTCTTTCAAAGTGATGCAGTCTGGAGCAAAATAGCAAATTACATAAAGCCAGTAAACCAAGATACTGTGCAAAGCTCATTGATTTACTCCTGCCATCCTCACAAACATAACACTTAGCCATAGAAAATAATATAGCCAGTTGTCTTCTAAAAACAAGTGAGGTGATATTTTATTGTGATTTTCACTATCTCAAATTTCTCATTCTTACACATGGAAGCCTCTGTTAAATGATTGTGCCCCATCTGTGAATTTTGTTTGATTAGATTTAAAATCTATGAAAAAAGATTAGCAAATTTGCTGAGGCTGATTTTGTATTTATCAACTTCGTTGTATAATTTCACAATGAGTGGTGTGGAAAAGACTAGCATTAAACCATAAAGCAAAGTATGCTGGAGGTTTATCCAAGAGGAATAATCTATAAATCATCACCAGCAATAAAATTATTTACCATAGCATTACTACTTTGATTCCTCAGTATCCTGTAAGGTGGGCAGTTCTTTCAGATGGCTACAGATACGTAATTTTCTTAGAAAAACAAGAAAATTTCCTCTGAGTAAGAAAAAACCAATTTTCTGTGAAGTAGAATTAAACTGAGGTGTAGTTGTATTTGCTCATCAGAGTTTAAGAAAACATTGAGTCAGGGAGAAATTCAATGTGAAGAAGCATATAAAACACAAGGACAAAATGCTACTTTTGAAGTACTGTCTGAGTTTAAATAATGCATTTGTTTCATTGAGATTCTACTATTAAGCACTCTTCTATGTGCTTTAAATATGTAAGTGAACAAAACAGACTAATTCCCTTGCCCTTGTGGAATTTACTCTGTAGTGCTTGCAGACAGACAGGAAAATTTAAAAACTATATGTGAATAATGTGTTACTTTCTAGAATGAGGTAAGTGCTAGGGAAAAAAGTGAGGCAAGGAAAGGACAATAGTGGGCAACAGTGGGTTTAGAAATTTAGATAGTGTAGTCAAGATCTTCTGATTCAATATAGATTTTCATATAATTTGAATAAAATTCTTAGATTCAGGGTTGCCAGAAGTCATGACTTTTGTTCCATAAAATTATACTAGTTTAGGTAAAACAAGGCAGTTGATTACCATGCTGGTAAGGGATATGTTTACATCTATTAATCAAGTTTCCTAACTTTGGGTTTTTCCTGGATATTTAAATTGTCTTAGTAGTGCTGCTTTGAAATTTGTCCAGAGTTAACAAGCACACAGACTTTAAAGATGTCCTATGACTCAATTTCATAATAACATATCAAAGCCTTTGCTTCTCTTAAGGATATAGAAATTAGTGTAAGGTTAAATATTCACTCATTGATCTTTTTTTATAGGCCCTTCATCAATATTATATTTCAATGTCACATTTTTATTGATAAATGTTAATTATAACCTGAGGAACATT
The DNA here is from genome assembly GCF_029378745.1 of Bos indicus. Lineage (NCBI taxonomy): Eukaryota > Metazoa > Chordata > Mammalia > Artiodactyla > Bovidae > Bos > Bos indicus. The sequence continues at coordinate 40,923,356 of NC_091763.1, forward strand.
GAGTTTTCCTCAATTTATTAAAGTTTAGTGATTCTATATAAAAACTTTATGAACAGATTTGTATTATTCAGGTTTTATCAACTCTTGATGACCCCCTGCTTTTCTCCCATGTATAAACCCAGAATTACCAAATTTCAAGAAGTTGCCTGATATCACTAAAATGTCTGCAAGTTACAAATGCTGGAGAGGATATGTGGAGAAGAGGGAACCCTCCTGCAGTGTTGGTGGTGACATAAGTTGGTGCAAGCACTATGGAAAAGAGTACAGAAGTTCCTCAGAAAGCTAAAAATGGAACTGCCATACGATCTAGCAATCCCACTCTTGGGCATATATCCAGACAAAACTATAATTTGAAAAGATACACGCACCCTAATGTCCATAGCAGCACTACTCACAATAACCAAGACATAGAAACAACCTAAGTGTCCACCAACAGATGAAAGGATAAAGAAGGTGTGGTGCATATACACAATGGAATACTACTCAGCCATTAAAAATGAAATAATGTCATTTGCAGCAACAGAAAAGCAACCAGAGATTATCATAAATGAAGTTAGTCAGAAAGAGAAGGACAAACGCCATATGATATCACTTATATGTGGAATCTAAAATATGACACAAACGAACCTATCTATGAAATAGAAAGAGATCAGGGACATAGAAAATAGATTGGTGGTTGCCAGGGGAGGGAGGGGCAGGAGAAGGGTGAATTAGGAGTTTTGGATAAGCAGATATAAACTGGTATATATAGAAGGGTAAACAACAAAGTTCTTCTGTATAGCACAGAAAATTATATTTTTTTCTTTAAAAGTTTATGTTTTAAAATTTTTAAATCATGTGAATTTTGTAGCTTTTTACATGTTTGCCAACAATACCAAAATACAGTTGTATATTGTATATCATCAACTAAATAGATGCCCCCAGATAAATGCAATTGGTTCTCTATGGTATTACTGCCACCCCTTTCCCCTCTCTCCGGAATGTGTAATCCATTGTGAGACATTCATTCCTTTGTTATTGTTATCCCGACGGCTCTTTAGGTTTGCTTAGTATTATAGGCAGCTTTCTATTTTAAACATAAAATTTCTATGTAACAAGATAAACATGATGATGAAAACAAAAGCTCATCCTTCAATCAGAATAGGCTTTGAATAGTTCTGGAAATAAATTATTGTCTTTTTTTCCTTGCTATTTAATCACATAGGATATAGGAAGACACATTCTGGAGTGATCTAGAGACTAGTAGCTCAGACAGTAAAGCATCCTGCTGCAATGCCAGAGACCCGAGTTCGATCCCTGGGTTGGGAAGATCCCCTGGAGAAGGAAATGGCAACCCACTCCAGTGTCCTTGCCTGGAAAATCCCATGGACAGAAGAGCCTGGCGGGCTGTACAGTCCATGGGGTCACAAAGAGTTGGACATGACTGAACAACTAACACACACAGAGAAACTATAAAGTTGGAACCCTTTGAGGGGAGAGTTGAAAACTTAGGAGAGAAAAGCTTTTGTAAAGTCATGTTTAAATGCAATAATATATAGATATGTCATCACCAACTCAATGGACATGAGTTTGCGTAAACTCCGGGAGCTGGCGATGGACAGGTAAGCCTAGTGTGCTGCAGTCCATGGGGTTGCAAAGAGCTGGACATGACTGAGTGACTGAACTGAACTGATGTTTTCCTGATGGTATACACTTCATGGTTTACAAAACACATTCTACCTTGGAGCCAGAACTATATCTGACTCTAGTATCAAAATAGAGGGGTTGCTACTATCTTAGAAAGTAGACAGCCAATAATACCTTTCAAGTCCTGATTGATTACTCTCCTTCTTTACATAAGAGGTGGTCTGTAAAAGATTAACTCACAAGAAAGAGAGTCACAGGTTTTAATGTCTATGAGAACTTGGTATATCAGTTGATAACACTCCCATATTTCTATTGCAGGAGCAGGAGAATCTGGAAAAAGTACCATTGTGAAACAAATGAAGTAGGTGCCCACTATTTTAAACATTTACTGTTTGATGTCTCCATGTGGGCTTCCCCTGTGGCTCAGCTGGTAAAGAATCCACCTGTAACGCGAGAGACCATGTATTTGACTATGACTTAAATAAGTACTTTTGGAAAAACTAATTGATAGTCTCTAAACCACAGATAGTGGCAGAGCTGTCACATTTCCTGTGCAAATATTCCTCCAATCCCTTATCTGTAAGCATAACAGATGAGTAATATTATAATTTCCATTTTTCTTTCAAATTTTGCCTCTCAACAAGATGACTACTAAAAGCAATTATGTTTTAAATATATTAATATAGGTATGATTCAGGGTCTTAATGTCATGAGCATAAGCCATAAACATTTCAAAATATGTCAGTGATCCATTTGAAATTAGGAGGGAATAAAATTTTTAACTTAATTGGCATTCCTCATGCATGGGAATGAAATGCATATTTAAGGTTTTTATCATCATGGATTTCAATTTATTTTTGTATTTTTTCTCTATGTTTTTTCTCTTTACAATAAAATAAATAGACCTGAATTCTGAATAAGGATATTATGAGCACAAAAATGCTATAATTTAAAAATGCAATATCTAAATGAGTAAATTAAATACTAAGGGGAGATGAAAACATGAAATCTCATGACTATGTCACTGCTGGGGAATTTTAAAGGACCATCATTACTATAGGAGAAGAAGATAATCATTTTTTTGAACTTATTTTTTACTATGCTTGAGGATCTTTTTCTTTGGAATGTATCCTGGTGATGGAATGATCCCAACTAATGGTGAAATTATCTATTTGTAGTCTGATGTTGTTTGGTCACTATATCCAACTCTCGTGACCCCATGGACTGTAGCCCACCAGGCTCCTCTGTCCATGGGATTTTCCAGGCAAGAATACTGGAGTGGGTTGCCATGCCCTTCTCCAGGGGATATTCCCAACCCAGGGATCAAACCTGGGTTCCCCGCATTGGCAGGTGGATTCTTTACCTCTGAGCCACCAGGGAAGCCCACACTTTGAGCTAGGGAAGCATATAATATCTGCCTCTATATTCTACGGATAGGTCTAAATCAGAATAAACAACACTAAACTTATCTTCCCATGTGCCCTTTTGTCCCCTGCAATGAGTTATAGCAACAGCAGCCTCTACAGAAATAAATCTATGTGTAGTTACAGTGACCCCTCACTGTCTCAACCATGTTATGCAACATCTACACAAGTTATGTCTCCAAACACGTCACCTAACTCTACTGTCACTGCCTCAGTTCAGAACCTTGGCATTGCTAACCTGGATTACAGTGATATCATGCTATGTCGTTTCTCCTTCTCCTCTTCTTTCCACTGTTAGCCACACTGTCACCAGCTATCTCTGCAGAAACTATTTTATCTCTTTCATGAATTGAACTCTTCACCTGTATTAACAAGATCAAACTCCTAGAACTCTTAAACACTTCAGAATTCAACTCTTGCCTATCTCTTCATCCTAATACCCCGTAGTCCCTCCCCCTCCTCCTTTCTCCTCAGAAATGCTGAACTTACACAGTGCTATGGACTAGCATACCATGGGTGGCAATATAGCCTAGTGGCTAAGATCACAGGCTCTGAAATCAGGCTGTGTGTGTTGACCAGCTGTACCATCCATTAATGGAATAAGTCAGGGACAGCGTCTTTATGTATTAATGCCTTTGTTTCTACCTTTAAATGTAGGTGATAACTTTTATAGCTACCTACTTTTAAGTCAGGACTTATTGCAAGAAACAAGATGACACATAAGCACTTAAAACAACGTTTGGCACATACTGAAAGCTTGATAATTGTAAGCATCTATTTGGTCACACTGATTCTCCTGCTCAAAGTGTTCTTTTTCCTTTTGACTCTCTGGAAATAACCATTTATCCCTGAAAAATTAACTGATCATCACTGCTGATGATCCTCCCTGATCCCTTACCACCTCTCCCGGTTGGGTTGATCACTTTTTCTAGTTCATTCCACCTGCTAGTATTTTTGCTATACATTATCATACTGTACAAAAATAGCATTTCATGCCCTACCTTCCTGTAATCTAGTACTCTCCAATAGCACATTCTGTGATGACAGGAATATTATTACATCTGTACTCTCCATATGTGGCTAATGTGATTGAGGAGCTAACTTTTAAATTTTATTTAATTTTAATTAACATGTCATGTGACTACTGTATGGGACAATAGAGCACTGGTCTATGTTTTTAGGGAAGAAGGACATTTATACTTTATTCATTCTCTTCAGTGTTTGAAATACGTTGCCGAAAATGCCTAGTAAACGCTTATTAATTTGAGCAGATCTAGGAATGAACTTGCAGACGGAGAGTTCTATCTCACAGTAATTGCAGTAATCGCAGCCCCTAGAAAAGCAGTGTTGCTCACATCCCACTACAGCCGATTTTGTTAACTTTGCTGTTAATTTACTTGGTGACAGGTAGTTCTCATTCCATGGAAAAAGGACAGAGATAAGAACTTGTTCCAGGAAGAAAACCTAAATGCCCCCAGGTTTATTTATAATTGCCATTTAAATTTAATAATTAAAGTAATATTCTAATTTTAATTTTTGACAGAGAACTGGGATTTCTTTCCTGAACTTATTCTTAATGTATCCATAAAAACATTTTACTGTTTTTTCACTATAGTCTTTAATTGACTATCTTATTCATCTAGTTAATTGTTTAATACAGTAGGACAAATATGGCCATTTGAAGTTTTGAATATAAATACAGCCAGTATTGGCAATCCAATATTAAAAACAATAAATAATAGACATAGGTACTGCCTTTACTCTTTTCACTAAGAGTATTTGCATTTGGAGGTTTTAATGTCTTTGGAGGCATTTGTGTTCTTTTTACTCCCTATACTAAAGCCTCTGTGTGTATGGATGCAACACAAATCCCTAGTAATCTCTCATCTAAATGATGCCTAATGAACACACAGTTCATTTTAACAGCAATTTAAAAAAAAAAACAAGAATATATTATGCAATAGAAATGTAATAAAGTGATTAGCATACACAAAGAACCTTTTAATAGGTGTGTATTCCAAAACTAGTAATAAAATTGAGTTCTGATTGAATGAGTGGAAGGGAAAGAAGAGTTCAGCCAAGTTAAATGTCTAGGCATTTCAGCTTTGAGAACTCAGTGGCACGTACACACACGGAACAGTGACAAGGGATTTAACAGAAGGTGGTTACCACCATTTAAAAGGATGCCTTTGTTACTGTTATAAATAGAAAGCAGGCACTCCTATTTTTCCTGTGTGTCTTAAGTGATAGGAAAAGATGTGGATGCTATAGTAAATTACTTCATTTCCTCTAGACATCATGTTACAAACACTAAAAAACGTTTCAGAACTCTGTGTATATCTTTGTCCTGGGAATCTGGACAATCTTTCTCTCAGAAAGAAATAATCTTGCTCAGTAAAAAGCTCATGATTTACCCATTTTAAATTGTAGTTTATCTAGAGCAAATCATTAAGTCCTCTTTGTATTTAGCTTAGGAGCTCAGAAAGAAAATACTACATTAAATCCCAATGAAAATAAAAATTCAAACCCATAAAATGGTCTTCTGTTTTTAACAAAAATGTATACTATAATTTTATGCAAATTATCATTGATGTGTTTAATAGTAGAAAAAATCAACTATTCAACTGACAAAAGCTTTTCATGTTTAAATTATAGGATCATCCATAAGAACGGTTACAGTGAGCAAGAATGCATGGAGTTCAAAGCAGTAATTTACAGTAATACATTGCAATCCATCCTAGCTATTGTGAAAGCCATGGCAACCCTGGAGATTGATTATGTAAATCCTAGAAGTGCAGTAAGTATGCAAATAATGACAGCTGTATTGGAGTCTGAACCATAAACAGTGGGACCTAATAGATCTGTAGTATTAATCTACACCAAAATATAAGAATATAAAACATGAATTTGAAAGTATGAATTCTGTTTACTGTAAGATTTCCTATTTTCCTTTAAATGGAACTTTCCTTTTGACTGTGCGCTCTCATCTTACTCAACAATAACTGTTTTCCTAGGACTCAATCGGCCACCAGGGAAGCCCAGTATCAAATAATACACTATATCAAATATAAATACTTATATTTGCTAAATACAAGAGTCTAGTCCATAAAATCAAACTGTAATATCTCTATATTAAGTTTAATTATGAGCCATTTCATGGAGAGTTTATTTTTAAGAACAATACTACAACTATCAATAATGTTCAATGATAATTACAAAAAATATGTGGCACAAGGAAGTGATTATTTTATAAAGTTAATTTTTTAAAAAAAATTCAAAATTGTATGAGAAAATGTTTGCATAATAAATATACTCAGTCATTATTTGTTTACAAGGTAGCAGATAGTTTCGTCTTTTTTTATATAATATATAAGATTTTATGTTAAAATGTATAAAAATTTTACCTACTTGAAAACAATTTATGTGCCAACATATAAAACTATTTTAGTTAGCAAATTAAACCTATAGTATTATGCAAAGAGTGGTATAGTTAATCATAGCTTGAAACAGATTGTATACAATCTATAGGAAGAACTCACCCATTTCCCTTTATTCTCTCTGGGAGCATCTGATTGCCTCTGGATAATGTCAACTAAACTGCTCCCAGTGTAATTTTTAGGTACCTTGTTATACTAAAAAGTGGATCAGCTAGTAAAGAATCCGCCTGTAATGTGGGAGACCCGGGTTCGATCCCTGGGTTGGGAACATCCCCTGGAGAAGGGAAAGGCTACTCAGCCCAGTATTCTGGCCTGGAAAATTCCATGGACTGTATAGTCCATGGGGTCACAAAGAGTCAGATACAACTGAACGAATTTCACTTTCACATACTAACAATGAATATAGAGAGGAATGATATAGTAGGTATAGAGAAGACAATGATACTTGTGCTCTCTCCTCCTCTTGAGAAGTTAAAGGTTAAACCATGTAAATGACTCTTGGCACTCATTAGGATGAAGAGAAAAATACCTTTCATGTCCCTAAATCCCCTTTGGTTCTGCCACTTTCCAGCAGACAGCACAGAAATGCTCCGCGTGTCCTTGGGGCAGACTGTAAAGCAGAGTCAGGATTTCTGCTGGGTGTGCCTTCCATTTTTAGCTTCCCCACAACTTGGCTCCAACTAAGTTAAAGATAATATTTCTCTAGGTTACCGTTTCCCTCACATGTGAAGGGCGAACTTGAAGGAGCTGAATGCTAATATCCTTTTGGTCTTTATTATTCTATGATTTAGTGTTCATTTATAGTTCAGACCCTGGCTTTTCTAAGAACCTAGGATTTTAAACTGACCATTAAGAGACAACTTGAAATAATCCCTTATTTTAAAAAATAATAATAACAAGGGGCAAAGAGGATTAGCAATTTGGCCTGAATTAAATAACTAGAGTTTAGGGCAAAACTCAATTCTCCTGGCTTCTGTTATAGAGCTTTTCCCTATGCAAGGAGTTTTGTAAAAATATTTTTAAGAATTAGGACTATTTCTTTTCTTTTATTTCTTTTAAACAATAACAGTTCTTAGAACAGGTGTTCCTTCAACATTCCTCTGAGAACGATTTAGCAAGTTTGCATGTGTAATATTCCATATATTTGTGTCACAACCTTGCCTACTGATACTTAGTTAAATATATTTTTTGCTTCATGAAGCCCAATGTTTGCAAATCAGATAGCAGTCATCACTAAAGACCTGGAATGTGTTGGTTAAAACTCGTAATGATCTAGCATGAAGGTGGAGTGAAAACAGACTCTGTATATTGCTGCCATTATGCTAACTACAAAATAAAAAGAAAGGTCATTTATTCAAACCGTACATTAAATGGGGTAAATAGACTAACTTAAGCACCACTAAACAACTGACATAACTTCTTAGGAGGACCTATGTCCTCAAGTATCAAGCATCACAGTTGTCAGGTACTACATGGCTCATACTTTTATTTCAATTAATGTAGATTATAGCAATTTCAATCACATTCTTCTTTAGTATTTGATTTTGAGATTAATATACTCCTTACCTGACTCAGGCTATTTGTTTGACAGATTAATTGTTAAGCACTTAAGTGTGGCTTTCACAGTTCTGGTGTCCTGTGACTCTCAATAACTTAGATACACAGTATATATATTTTTACATAACCATTTATACCTCACCACACAGATTGCCATTCAAAAAGAAAAAGATTTCTAACAGAAAATATACATGAGCTTTACTCGTCACTGGTTCTGCAAGTTTGGACAAGATACTTAAGTTTCAGGTTTTTCATCCACAAAGTGTTAGCTTTCATCATTAAATTACAATGATTATTACAAGAGGAAGCAAGAATAATAAATTCATACAAACACTAATTATGAAAAAATATAAGCTCCCAGTATTAGATATTATTACTTTCTAATAATCTCAGTGAATATAGGCTCGTTAACATTTATGTATTGAAGTATACATCCAATATCATTTGAAAAGTTGTTATTCTAAACTAAACTATTATTTATTTGTGCTTCCCTTGTGGCTCAGCTGGTAAAGAATCCACCTGCAACATGGGAGACCTGGGTTCGATCCCTGGGTTGGGAAGATCCCCTGGAGAAGGGAAAGGCTACCCACTCCAGTATTCTGGCTTGGAGAATTCCAGGGACTGTATAGTCCATGGGGTCGCAAAGAGTCGGACATGACTGAGTGACTTTAGGGGCTTCCCTAGACAACTAACTGGATACTAGGAATACACTGAAGAATCAGCCATAAATGAGATAGAAATAGTATTTGCCCTCTAGAGAAGAAAAATGGTGTTGACCAAGTAGTTATAAAGCATCAGCTATTTCAAAAGCTTTTAAAGACGGTAAAGTTGAAGAAACAAAACAGGGAAATAATAAAGGCATTTACTAATTCTCTCTCAATATTACTATATTCTATTTTAGAAATCTAAAACAGTCATTAGACTGACTAAAAGAATGCTGAAAAGTGCAACACACATTGTAGGTGTTGCGACCATCTTTGACAAAGCACCCTATGAAGTGAATCCTATAATTTGAAGTAAAGAACACTGATTACTCAAGATGTTCTATGACAAAAGTTCTATAATCAAATAAGTTTGGGATACATATGCACTGTAACAATTTTTAGGAAATTCATAAACAATATTTATAAGCAAAGCTTCTGAAAATCCTGTAATTAAAACTTGGCATTTCAAACCTGACATTTCTGCAAATTATTAGGCTATGATATCTTTTCCTTCCTTGATGTATTTTTTTCCATAATCTTTCAAAATATGATTCTAGGGTTCAGAATGAGTTACACAAGGTTCTAGGTTCTTCTGAGGTTCCTAATATTGATGAAGAAAGTCTGGAAAACTTATTGAGGAAACATATGCCACATAGTTCTAGAGCTAACCAACGTAAAGAAAATGAGTTATTCTAGAACCACCATAATTCCCAAACTTTTCCAAATATATGATAGGGAAATAAAATTTATTTAGGATGCCACTCAAACCTGCAGTGAATTAATATTTGGAAAATGATTAAACATCCCTTAAATTTATCTAGGATATGACAGTTTCCTGTCATATCCAACTATTCTGGAGGAAGGATTTTAAAGTTCATCTTGTGTTGACACAATAAAATGACAGGTCAAAGCCTTTGATTTGGGCCAGTTAAAATTTGTGGCCTAACAGTCATCTAATCAGTTTGGCTTAGCAGTAAAATTGGATTGTGAAGAAAGATAAAATGGACTTTTTAGTCTTAACAGAGCCTTTCTTTAACAGTGTCACAGACACCCTTCATTTTTTATACAAAGAGCAGATTTTTAGAAAACAGTGGCACAAGCCTATCATCAATTTCAAGTAATAAATTGAGTTGTATCCGAAAGGCATCAGGATCTTGTTGGACATACTTCACTGGTAGCCACCTAATTTTGCAGAAAATGTGTTTAGGCTTGATTCTTTTTCTGATACTTACATCTTTATTGATTTGGCAAATTTACCTCCAAGTTTTAGTTTCCTCATTTGTAAGATAGAGAAAATATAGTGTCTTGTAAGGACTGTGTGAGATATCACATGGGCTAAATGTCATGTGAGTTGTTATGAAAAATAGTCAGCAAAAAGAATATGGGCTTTGGAATCTGACAACTAAGATTTGAGCCTAGATTTCTCCATTTGCCTGCTCTAGCATCATGGCCAATAATTGAATTATTCTGAAACCCACATTCTTAATGAAATTTTTTTAGTCATAAACCAGTTTGGATCATTAGTTTAAGTAAACTGTGGACTATGTTATTTATTCAAACTTCCTTTTGCCCTTGTCACCTCCAAATATTCCATCAGGAATAACACAATACTTGGTTTTCTTTTCTCCTTTTCCTCTTTTTTTTCTTTCCTTTACTTTCTTCCCTTCTTTTCCTAATGAAATCTCACCTCTGCCCTATTAATTTGCCCTAAAATAATGCTCATGACAACACCTACAGTGATGTTCAAAAACTTTATGTGGATCAAAATGATTACCATTGGTAATTTTTATGATTACAAAGAGGTATGTGATGGTAAATAATGACAATATATTTCTAAACTATAATTTTAGAGTATTGAATTTTAATTTCCATTTGTACTCTAATTCTTACTTGGTATTTTTATTTCCTGGAAAATATATGGCCATGATCAAAGGCATACAATGTGCTCGATTAGATTAGATTTGTTGCTCTTTGATACTAGCGTTCTGGTCCTCTAGAAGCTCAGTGGCCTTACACCAAAATACTGTTATCCCTTTTTCCATCATATTTAGAAGTCAGTGATAAATACCAAATACCTTAATTTCTTCATGTAATATTTCACAGTTTTTGCAATGAAGGACTTTTGTGGACATAAGCCAGAAGTTGCATTATAAGATACTTGTGTTCTATTAACCTAAAGATACAGTGGGCTTCCCTTGTGGCTCAGCTGGTAAAGAATCTGCCTGCAATGCTGGAGACCTGGGTTTGATCCCTGGGTTGGGAGAATCCCCTGGAGAAGGAAAGGGCTATCCACTACAGTATTCCGTCCTGGAGAATTCCATGGACTGTACTAGTCCACGGGGTCGCAAAGAATCCAACATGACTGAGCTACTTTCACTTCACTTCATAGTGAATAGATTTTCAATGAAATTGTTACTAAAGTAAAAATCATCAAATTGAAGTGATCTTTTGGAAAACAGAAGAATATGTGAGTTTAAGTAACAATACATTTTTATCCTGACAAAAACAATGCCACAGGAAGACCAACAACAGCTTTGTGCGATGGCAAATACCCTGGAAGATGGCAGCATGACACCGGAATTGGCTGAGATAATAAAACGACTGTGGAGAGATCCAGGAGTTCAGGCCTGCTTTGAAAGGGCATCTGAATATCAGCTCAACGACTCAGCTGCATAGTAAGTAAATGCATTTTAAAAGGAACTGTAGTTGAAACATTTACATTTAAAAACTGCAACTCTGTATACTCTGCATTTGTAATCACAAATGAAAAGTAAATAGGTTTACATTTTTATCATGCTAAATAACAAGTAAATGAAAGGAAAGAAAAAAGAGCAAGATTATATAAATAAGATGTAAAAGACATAACCATGGAAGCATTATAAATAACTAATTTTGAAACTATTAATATATGTCTGAAAAGATATATATGTTGTAAATATTTTCTCCCAATTAAAAAGATTTAATCATTATATGGGCTTCTCAGGTGGCTCAGTGATAAAGAATCTGCCTGCTAAGCAGGAAATGCGGGTTTGATATCTGGGTCAGGAATGTCCCCTGGAGGAGGAAATGGCAACCCCCTCCAGGATTCTTGCCTGGAAAATCCTATGGAGAGGAGCCTGGCTAAAGTCCATGAGGTTGCAAAGGGTCAGACATGACTTAGTAACTGAGCATACATGTGCACCCATGCACAAACACACACATAATCATTATGCACCAAGCTCAGTTCAGTTCAGTTCAGTCCAGTCACTCAGTTGTGTCTGGCTCTTTGCAACCCCATGAACTGCAAGCACGCCAGGCCTCCCTGTCCATCAACAACTCCTAGAGTTTACTCAAACTCATGTCCATTGAGTCGGTGATGCCATCATACTACCTCATGCTCTGTCGTTCCCTTCTCTCACCTTCAATCTTTCCCAGCATCAGGGTTTTTCAAATAAGTCAGCTCTTTGCATCAGGTAGCCAAAGTATTGGAGTTTCAGTTTCAGCATCAGTCCTTCCGATGAATATTCAGGACTGATTTACTTTAGGATGGACTGGTTGGATCTCCTTGCAGTCCAAGGGACTCTCAAGAGTCTTCTCCAACACCACAGCTCAAAAGCATCAATTCTTCAGCACTCAGCTTCCTTTATATTCCAACTCTCAAATCCATACATGACTACTGGAAAAACCATAGCCTTGACTAGACAGACCTTTGTTGACAAAGTAATGTCTCTGCTTTTTAATATGCTATCTAGGTTGGTCATAATTTTTCTTCCAAGGAGCAAGCGTCTTTTAATTTCATGGCTGCAATCACCATCTGCGGTGATTTTGGAGCCCCCAAAAATAAAGTCTACCACTTTTTCCCCATCTATTTGCCATGAAGTGATGGGACCAGATGCCATGATCTTAGTTTTTTGAATATTGAGTTTTAAGCCAACTTCTTCACTCTCCTCTTTCATTAAGAGGCTCTTTAGTTCTTCTTCACTTTCTGCCATAAGGGTGGTGTCATCTGCATATCTGAGGTTATTGATATTTCTCCCGGCAATCTTGATTCCAGCTTGTGTTTTATCCAGCCCAGCGTTTTTCATGATGTATTCTGCATAGAAGTTAAATAAGCATGGTGACAATATACAGCCTTGACGTACTCCTTTTCCTATTTGGAACCAGTCTGTTGTTCCATGTCCAGTTCTAACTGTTGCTTCCTGACCTGCATACATATTTCTCAAGAGGCAGGTCAGGTGGTCTGGTATTCCCAAAAGGCTTTGGCATAGTCAATAAAGCAGAAATATATGTTTTTCTGGAACTCTCTTACTTTTTTGATTATCCAATAAATGTTGGCAATTTGATCTCTGGTTCCTCTGCCTTTTCTAAAACCAGCTTGAACATCTGGAAGTTCATGGTTCACATATTGTTGAAGTCTGGCTTGGAAAATTTGGAGCATTACTTTACTAGCATGTGAGATGAATGCAATTGTGTGGTAGTTTGAGCATTCTTTGGCATTGCCTTTCTTTGGGATTGGAATGAAAACTGACCTTTTCCAGTCCTGTGGCTACTGCTGAGTTTTCCAAATTTGCTGGCATACTGAGTGCAGCACTTTCACAGCGTCATCTTTTAGGATTTGAAATAGCTCAACTGGAATTCCATCACCTCCACTAGCTTTGTTCGTAGTGATGCTTCCTAAGGCCCACTTGACTTCACATTCCAGGATGTCTGGCTCTAGGTGAGTGATCACACCATTGTGATTATCTGGGTCATGAAGATCTTTTTTGTATAGTTCTTTTGAGTATTCTTGCCACCAGGCTCTAGATGAACACAAACTGGTGACATGCATGTTGAGGTGTGGACTATTCACTTCATTTCTAATCAAGTTACCAAAATCATCTTCTAAAATAATCTTATTAATGACATGTGCTTTGGCTCCCCTGGTTTGATAGGCATGATATAGAATTTCAGAAGAAAGTAATGTATTGATTTGAGGAATGTTTATATATAGTGGGATTCTTTTGGAATCTCAAGCAAGATTATCTAATTTTCACAATAATATCAACCAGTTAGAAATTTTTAGCCATAAGCAATAGGAGGTTGTAACAGTATTTATAACTTCATTATTAAAATGATTTGAAATATCCATTTTAGTAAATGGTTCCTGACCTGTCCCACAGTCACATGTCCGTAAGCATGTGTGCACACGCATACAAATATAATGTAAGTACTTATTCTATATTTCTGTCCCTGCAAATGACTGTGTGAATGGGTATATATGCAGTTCTTCTGATGGACTCCCAACAGAACCTACTAGATGTACTTAAAAAATAAAACAGTAAACATTAAACAAATGAAAAATTATTTCAGGACAGAATTAAAAAAAAACTTGCATGATACTTCAGATTTTAAGCATAATAAGAAGAAGGATTATGGAGAGAAAACAAACCATATAAATTCTAGGAAAACATAACAGAAACAAAAGTCCTCTGTGATTGCTCTTTCATGTCAATTTAAAATTCCAAAATCCAATGGACATATTGCCCTTGGAGGAAAGTCCTGTTCTTATCTCTCTGATGATGTAGAGAATGGGTATCACCCTTTGATTACATAAACAATGGTTTAATATTACTTTATGGTATAGAAAACATTGCTTTTGATATGAATCATTGAAAAAGGCAGTCACAATTAATCAGAAACTGAATTGTGGGATATTCCTATAAAATGTTGCTTAGCAAAGTTCTGGAGAAGGAGGAAGAGAAAGATATGTCGATACTTGTAATTTCAATATATTTCATTTTAGATACACATTATTGGTTAGACATTTCCCTTAAAATAATGTAAGAAATATGTTTGCAATTATATTATATTATGTTTACCAAATTCTTTGCTCTTTGATATCAAAAATAATTATGTACTGCATACCACAAATGGGCAAAAAAATGACATTTTACTGTTTTTCTTAGACTTCCCTTCTAGTTTTTTTTCTTTGTTTTGACAAAATATATTTTATAGTGAGACTATCACATTTCAGATTCATATTAAATATATTTGTCCATTCTTCAAGTTAAACAAATCTATAAATCTCTGCACCAATTTTGTGAATGTTGCCAGTAATGCAGTGATTTTTAACTACCCAGATCAATTTGCAAAGAGCAGTAGAAAATAAGAAGAAAGTTGACTTCCTCCCTTTGTGTCTAAGAAAGTTTTCTTACAACATTTTTTAAAAACAATGTAAATGTTAACTTTTTTGCCATTATGGATTCTTAAAGTGAAAATTAAGTGACACCTTACTAAATTAGCTGAACCTCCATTGCTTTCTTCCAAAATTTAACAGTTTTTTTTTAAAAAAAAATAATTACATTAACATTTTAAACTAAAATTAATGTCAGATTGATACCACATCCAGTTTACTTCATATACATTCTGTAATGCAATGGTGGAGAAGGCAATGGCACCCAACTCCAGTACTCTTGCCTGGAAAATCCCATGGACAGAGGAGCCTGGTAGGCTGCAGTCCATGGGGTCGCTAAGAGTCAGGCACAACTGAACGACTTCATTTTCACTTTTCACTTTCATGCACTGGAGAAGGAAATGGCAACCCACTCCAGTGTTCTTGCCTGGAGAATCCCAGGGACGGCAGAGCCTGGTGGGCTGCCGTCTATGGGGTCGCACAGAGTCGGACACGACTGAAGCGACTTAGCAGCAGCAGCAGCAGCAGCAGTGCAATGGTATTTCTTTTCATTCTTCTCTCTTTCTCTTTCTTCCCCCTCTCTTCCTTTCCTTCCTTCATTCCATCTATCCCTTCATGTACCTGTCTATTAATCTATTCATCCAATTTTTCTGGAAATGAGATATTTGATTTTCTCTCAAACCTAAAGACTCTTTAAGTTGAGGTCAATAAAGAGATGAGTCCTAATCAGGGAATGTTGGGACCTCACCCTCCACAATCAGTACTAGCAAACTTACAGGAAAGCATCACGAGAGCAGGCAAGATTTTTATCAATATTTTGCAGTTTGCTGATTGGGGCTGTCTAGTTTGCAACAAACTCCACATACTTTAAGATTCAACATGGACTTCACTGAAAAAGATACTATTTTTACATAATTAGAAAAAGAATAATATTTTTTAAGTGATTTGAACTATAGGTATTTTAGGCCTCTGGCTTGTTTTAAGTTTTAGACCACAGGCTTGAGCACCAAAATTCTATATTTGTTTATTAAAATGAGTATTTTAGATGCAAATTTGTCACTCTGCCAATGCTTCTGCTTTGTTTGACATCATTTATTTATGCAAATAAAAAGTACATTAAAGCGTGTCTTTACCAAAGCATTCATTTACCCATAACGAAAATGGATTTAATCTCTGTCACAGCAGGTATGTTTCTGTTTGGATTGCTTTTGGATTTGCTCCTGCATGAACCAACTGACCAACAGTATACTACCACATATGCAGCCTGAGTTAAGAAATTCACCAAAGACCTTGCTTCAGAAATAGAAAATAGATAAAACAAAATATCTTCTAACATTTTCTTCTGATGTATTTATACCCTGATTTGTCTTTTTATCATAAAATTAAACTATTATAAAAAACATGGTGATCAATTTTCACATTATACACATATGTTTTTCTGAAGACTGACTATCTATTTGTCCTTGACCAAAATCCCTTTGGGACACTTGACCATTCTTAGTTTATTTCAGCTTAAAATCAGAAATACCCTTCAAGAATAATTATCTACATTGCTACTGAATTTATTTTCAAAAACAAACAGCATTAACTTTTAAAGCATTGTGCTAGACTTTGAGGTATAACAGCTCTTCAACTTAGTCTCTGAAAAATTGAACTGTTGAACAATAACTAATACTCAGTTATATTCTACCTCTCAAATTCTGTCTAGATGAATGCATGTCCATTATAATCTTTTTATTTAGGTTGTAAGTGTAAACTTGGTTCAATATAAAGGCCAATTTGAGCATAAAAACTTTACTAGGCTATTGGTATCTCTATTTAATATTTTTATAGAAATAGCCATATTGCTAAGCTCCTAAAACCTTAGTATCAAAAGTATAGAACAGGTGATTTTCAACTGTTTTTAAAGCAATAAAGCACTTTGTTTTACTCCAGCGACATGATCTGGCTTGAAGGATGAAGCTAAAAGCGGTTTATTTCCTCTAATCTAATAGACTCTTCCAGAGCACACAGCTTAATCATGCTCATTCCAGCCTCCCACCACCCCTAGATCCTGTGGGCAGAAAGAGGACAGTACTCTGGCTGATGATAGTAGGCTTTTTAAACGTGGCCTCTGGAGAAGAGCAGAGGACATGCTGAGGCACTCTTGGAAGAGAATAGCAGGCAGGAAAGTATACAGTGTATAAATTCAGCTTTCTGTCCTCAGGAGCACTGACTCAGGAGTGGGTCAGCAACATAACTAAGTAGTTCCAGCATGAGCCAGAAAGAAAGTGAAAAGCTTCTTCTATTACTGACCTAACTGGATAAAATCATGGCAGTTAATAAAGACAATTCCAATTCCTAAACTAGATGATCCAGGAGAAGCAACACAAAACCGACAGACCACAATACTAAAACAAGTCACTCTCTTAAAATTCCAACTGTCTAAATACAAACTACAGCATTTTGAGACTAGTCTAGTGACCATCATTACAAGAAAGCATTTTTGGCGGAGGGATGATCTAAGTCCTGTAAGGAGAGCTTTCCTCTCAAGTGCCTATTCAGACACCAGTGAATCCATCATATCAGCCTTGTAAAATAAAGCTAAGGCAGTATTCACCCAGCTGCCTTTACAAAAGGACCCGCAGGTCAGTTGTGCATCACACCCAGCACTCTGCCACATCCTAGCCACTGAGCTCTTATAATTTTGAGAAGCAGAGTTTGAAAAGCATCAGTCTGGAGGTTAATCAGTTTAATGGACTCTAAACGAAAAATTCATTTGTACTGAATCCTGGTATCTTCTAACACAAAATTAAAACTATATATTCTTTTTTTTATTATTATTATTAGCTACCTTAATGATTTGGACAGAATAGCAGCGCCTGGCTATGTCCCGAATGAACAAGATGTTCTACATTCTCGAGTGAAAACAACTGGAATCATTGAAACTCAATTCTCCTTTAAAGACTTGCATTTCAGGTATGAGCAAATGTCTTTTTAAACTCTCAACAGAAATATGCATCAAGCATATATTCTTTATGGAGAAGAGCTCTAACCCATGATCAAGTACAGTGAGTCCTTGGGCATGTTCATGAGGCCTCATTTACTTCAGTTCCATGATCTTTCACTGCCTTCCTTTAGCTCTCCATGCCAATCCTGATCCTGAGCCTCATCCTTCTCTTCAAGAAAAAAATACCTCTTCTTGAGCAGGTGGGAGCTAGATTTCAGTTTCCTCATACTTGAAACTGATATCCTACTTTGAAAAAAACAAAAGGAAATACATTTAAATAACACTGAAGCAACAGGTGCCAAGGATCTTATTTCTGTACCTTCCTACTCTCCCATTTGCTTGAAATGTTATTTTGTTTCCTTAATTTAAAAATGCAAATAATTTAGAAGAGAATTATTTGAATGTGATGCTATCTACTGGAATAACAAGACCTATTTCATAAGCATGATTTGGGTATGAGTCGATTATTTTCATTGCTGTTGCATTATCAAGACCCTCCTAGCAATTCTGTTGTAAAATTACCCATTTACTATACCAAGAAATAGAAATCCATACTATAGTGTTAGAAAATGTCCCTTGACACTTAAGTACCTCTCCCTATGATTGTGGATGAGATAGAATGCTGCTGCTGCTGCTGCTAAGTCATGTCAGTCGTGTCCAACTCTGTGCAACCCCATAGACGGCAGCACACCAGACTCCCCCGTCCCTGGGATTCTCCAGGCAACAATACTGGAGTGGGTTGCCATTTCCTTCTCCAATGCATGAAACTGAAAAGTGAAAGTGAAGTCACTCAGTCATGTACGACTCTTTGCGACCCCGTGAACTGCAGCCTACCAGGCTCCTCCACCCTTGGGATTTTCCAGGCAAGAGTACTGGAGTGGGCCGCCATTGCCTTCTCCCTGAGATAGAATATTAGACATTAAAACCATGTTCTAGATGTACCCTTAAAGCATAATTAAGGGTATATAACATAAACATAATTATTTAATTAATAAAAACATAATTAAATCATTCATGCATTCAATAATGGGAATCTTTTAAAAGTAGAAAAAAATGGGAAAAGGTGACATGAATTGTTTGTATCCATTGAGGAAAGATTGTTTCAGTGGGATCAAAGTTTAATTGCTTTAAAACTATTGTAATTACTGACATATAGTATTTAATTAGAATATTATTACACAGATGGCCAAGATACTTTCAATTAATATGGAAGAAAGCCCTGAAAACTACCCATTAATGTCAAGCACACAAATAATTAATTTTCTGAAAGATGAATGAAAGCCCAAACAGGATAAGGAACTGCAAAGGTTGGGATCAACATCTCTTGGCAAACATAAGCAGCTTGTCTTCAGGCCTGTCATCACTGTGGTACAGTTCCTCTTTGGCAACTACTTTCTCCAGACTCCTGATCATTGATCCAGTTTTCAGGGTTGTACTTTGAGAACCCAAATCCAATTGCTCCTCTGTTCTACCCCTCCTAAGCCTCTCAAAGCAATTTTGGCACACTCACATTTCTTTGACTCTTTGTCCTCTCCAAATTTCTCCCTGAAACAGGCTAGAAGCTGACTACAGGCCTTGGGGCTAATCCTACCAAGGTTCCAATCAGAGTCTCCATTAATTAGCAGTAATTGTTGAGAAATAAAATTATCTCTTCTTTGCATGTCTAATGTGGCTGTTGTAAAAAATTAGTTGAAGTCCCAGCAGAGAATTATAACTTGGTGTTAGCTTATCTTACATAAAGCTAATGGAATTTTCTGGATCCTAGACTGTCTTATTATTAAAACTGGCTGATAAGCCAGTTTTAAAAATTAATGTCACATCTTGAACATCTAGAAACTTCCAAGCCTGGTCTTTCTTTACCACATCAAACAATCAAGTATCTTGTCAGAAACGCTCACTAGCATAAATTATCTTTTTTATATCTCTGTTCCTTGAACGTCTAAATCTGAGTCTTTGCACTTACTGTTCTTCTTAACTAAAATGCTCTGACACTAGATCTCTGCAAGAACTGGCCCCTTCTTATTAAGTTTCCCAATCAAACACTGTCCCCTCATAGAGTCTTGACCACCTTACCTATTAACCATCCCTAAATGTCCCTGCTATAACTATATCCTGCAGAGTGTGGGTAAATATGTAACAACAAGCCCCCAGGGATGGAGGGGGGTCAGACTGATTTTTGGCCCTTGAGGATTTCTTGAGTGTCAATACCCTAACAATAGCCATTTTCAACTTACAAACATGATGACACTAAATGTAGAACTGGGAAGATATACAAACAGTTCTTTCCAGCCACACCAACACGAGCCAGTATCATTACACAATTGATGTTACAGCATTTTTCTCTTTTTGAAATTACCACTACACGAAACTGCCTTGTTTCTTTATCAGTTTGCTCCTTTTGTTTCATGTGATCTGAGGTCCAGAAGGCCAGGGGCCACGTTTGCTTACAGCTCTATCTCCTGTGATCACCACAGTGACTAACTCCGAGCAGGCACTCAGTCAGCCTTAATCCTGCCTGGAGGAGTGAATGTACTGTGCCAAGCAGCTAGGAACACGGTCTTTACACCCTTACTGTGATATGATGAATGGGTGTTGCTATCCTTACGTAAGACAAAGAGTCAAAAGTGAAGGCTGAAAACAGGTAGAAGCTTTCTGCAAGATCACACACAGAAATGCTAGAAATGTGATTAAAATGGCTATCTTTCTAACTTCGAAAACCACACTTCTTACACTGCTCAACCCTGATGGGCCATAAGGTAAATTGGGCTGGAAACCACTCTTGTCCTGTAGAGTAAGTGCTTCTTCCAATGTTGTTGGTCATCCATAATTCCCTTCAGAGAGAAGAGGGAAGAGGGATAAAAAGACAGCCTACTGGGGAGATAAAGTCCTGATGTTAGGGCTCTTTGGCACCTCACAAGTCTGTGCTCCTAAAAGGAGGGTATGTGTAAAACTGCCAACAAACACACAAAAGCTCAGGAAATCATCATCATTTCCTGAAACATCAAGTTCACTCAGTAGTGAACTTGATATCATTATCCATAATTTTGTAATATCATTATCCATACATTTTAAAAAACCAAGTAGAATACAGCATTTGCACTAGGACACTAGACTCATTGGTGCATCGTCATTTTCCTTTCCTTTTCTAATTCTGTGGTTAGTTCTGTAAAGCATTTTAAGTTGTATAAGTAATCTTTCGTGTATATATACATATGTACATATATGAAAATATACTTTCTTATATTGTTGGCTCATATGAAGGAATGAGAAAGGTCTTGCTAATTCTTTATACAGTAGCAATGCTAAAATGTAAGATAATTATGAATTGGACTGAAGCTCAGTTAAGACTCATTTTGACATAACATTTTCTATAGTATGTAACCACTACCTCTTTCCCACCCACTAAAACTAGGTTTCGAGCTCTTTTGTTTTCTTAACTTTAAAAAACTAGCTTTTGCTTTCTCTCTGGCTCAAGAGGGTGTGTGATTAAGAACATCATTTATGAGGAAGAGCATGTAGGAAATTCCTCTAGAAACAATATTTAAGCAATGAAATTTTGAAAATACTCAATTTTTACTATAAAGTGTAAAAAACACAGTTATACATGCTTGTAAGGAACTATTTCAAATCATTAAAAAAAAATTTCAAATCATTTAAATAGTCACAGCAATTGAGATAATTAATCCCTTAATAAATTCTCACAGCTAAATCACTTTTTTTTGAAGTACTAAATAGGATTATCCAAAAGTACACTGGCATTCACAGTGTAAAATTTCATAGTATTTAAAATAGGAAGTATAAAAATAAGGTACCTTCCAACTTCATTTCAGTAAGTGCCGAGGTACTTACATTAGTACTGATTTGTATTCACATAGCATAAATCATCCTAAAACTTTTAAAGATAAAGTCAATTTACATATTAAATTCAAGACTGTAGAATTTTAAACAGGAACATCAAAATGAAAAAATTCTGTCGATGCACTGAATCATCTTCATGTATCACCTGCTGCTGCTGCTGCTAAGTCCCTTCAGTCGTGTCCGACTTTAATGCAAATTACCTTGGAGTTTCTTTATCATACCAGAACCTTCAACTGTCAAACTGGTAAAATTATTTCTCTTTACAGAAGTTACTATGTAAATAGAAAATGCAATGCAAATGTTAACCCTTTTATTATTATAAAATAATTCCTCAGGGCAAACAACTTACAGATCATAAGAGTTATCAGTTATAGAGAAGTCCTTTCTTCCTAGAGCTCTATGATTAAAATAATTGAAAGGAGATAAAACTATATGGAAGCTAGGGAAAAGAGGTCAGCAACTATTACAATGTAGAGCTTTAGCTTTTGTAATTGTAATGTAACTATTTTCAACAGTATCATAGATTTACCCAATCTATGATACAAAATAAATTATAATTGTTTTGAATTTGAAGTTAAATCATGCCCACTATGTTCATTTCTGTTGGAACATGAGACAGCTTAGGAGTGTCTGGTTCTTATTCTCTATTAGATCTCACAGAGCAATAAATCATGTATAACTATACTTTTGTTACAGGTATGTTCATGGTTAATGTTTTCAAAATTATAAGTTATATAACATGATATCTGGGCTATACAGTCCATGGGGTCGCTGAGAGTTGGACATGACTGAGTGACTTCCTTTCACTTTTCACTCTTATGCATTGGAGAAGGAAATGGCAACCCACTCCAGTGTTCTTGCCTTGAGAATCCCAGGGACAGGGGAGCCTGGTGGACTGCCGTCTATGGGGTCGCACAGAGTCAGACACGACTGAAGCAACTTAGCAGCAGCAGCAGCATAACATGATATCTAATTTATTCTCATGATAGAATTTACTTTAATGACTTTAAGCATTATATTATTCAATAATCAAAGAACTCTTCTGTAGGCATTTTAAGTTACACACAAATTTAGTAGAAAATATATAATGATATTAACAATTACAGGAGTTTAGCAACCCCAGGCTACCTTATGATGGTTAATCCTTTTGATTCTGTTTTTTAATAACAAACAGTCAAGGGATTTAGAATGACCTCGGTGCATATTCTTTCTATCTGCAGCATCTGCCCTAATTTATTTTCAGAACTGGGCACAGGGAAAGACTTAGTGAAGCTACTTTGCTAAGACTGTGCAGTGGTAACACAGATACACACGTTGGCCCTGACACAGGCAGCCACCTTAGGACCTTATACCTAGCTTTTTTTGTGGGGATCAATTTACAACATATATAAATGTCAAATCACTAGGTGGTAAATTGCAATAATATAATTTTGTATGTCAACTATATGTCAATAAAAAGATAAAATTTTAAAAAGTTATACCAATTCTGATATAGTCAAATATGTTGAATACATCCCATTCAACACAAGAGCTTAAAATAAATTTCTACTCAGATTAGATCTTATTTTTCTGTGGTCAAATACATAAAGGATGTCAGAAATTGTTATTTTTCCAAGACAGTCACATGCTTATAGGATGAGCAAAGACATCTTACAAAAAATTAGCTGCAATAGCACTATTTTTAGCTATCCTAGACTATGCAACAACTTTGAAAGTATATAAAGGGCCTATTATTTCATAATAACCTATTCTGATATGAAGTATGAATAATCTTATGTGGTTAAATATTTGTGTGTTCAAGTCCCTTCAGTCACGTCCAACTCTTCGCAATCCTATGGACTGTAGCCCACCTCTATCCATGGGATTCTCCACGCAAGAACACTGGAGTGGGTTGCCATGCCCTCCTCCATATTTAGCCAATTGTTTAACATAAATTAGTAAAATTTAATACCTTTTCCAACTGTTTAAAATGGACTATAAAACTCAACTGCTTAGTCAACTGTTTAACATAAAGCCATAAAACTTTGATGGCTTGCCCTATATTAATACCATGGGCAGTTTAACAAATAATTGATGTTCAATTGTTGCTTAAAAGCCTGACCTGTGACTTTTTAGTTACATCATACCTGTCAGGCATTTAAACACATTTTAACATTTAAGAATCCTTTCTTAAATACCACTGTTAAGGAAACATGCATTAAGTCAATCAAGCAATCAAAAAAGAAAAAAGAAAAAAAAAACTTTTCAAAATGAGAACTGAAAGTTCCATCTAATGTCATTAAAGCTCTAATTATCTTAACTATTCAGGCAATTAAGGATATTCAAGCCACATCGCATATCAATTCACCTCATTAATTGTCTCAGTATATTTAACCAATCCAGATATTCAGTCAGCAAAAAACAGGTTGTCCTCTGATTTCTATTATTGTTTTTCTCAGAAAAGTGATGATGAAGTGTGTATGTGTATTTCTTACATGTTCCACTTTGGGAATCTCCACATTTTTTCAATGATTATAATGCTTTAGTGTTATCTGCTCAGTCATGTTTGACTCTTTGCAGCCCCATGTAGTATAGCCCACCAGGCTCCTCTGTCCATGAAATTCTCCAGGCCAAGAACACTGGAATGGGTAGCCATTCCCTTCTCTAAAGTAAGCCCCAATTAAAATTTAGAGGAGATAAACATGAAAAGACATGTAAAAAATAAATTACTACAACAGCAGCAAAATAAAATGTAATATCCAAGAGAATCAATATAAAAGCAAAACTGCAGCCACTGATCTGCTTTGCCAATGAGCATTTCAGTTCAGTAATAGCTGATGGCATTAGAAAAAAGGTCAATGCTCCCCGGACCTGTGTCTTGAACATCACTCCGCATAGGGGAAAAAAAAAAAAAAAACTGTTTATCAAGTGAGTCATAAAATGAGAGGATTATTAGCATGCAATCTAAGATTTTTCAGAAGCTATTTTATCAACATGAATAAAACCTTAAGACTAAGTAATCTTTGTCCTCCCTTCCCTGGGAGGCTGTAAGATATTGTGAGAGAGAGAACAGTGGGCTAAGGATCACTTACATAACTTATACCTCTTATCAGAAAAGGAAAGATATAAACATCTGAATGCAGAGTTCCAAAGAATAGCAAGAAGAGATATGAAGGCCTTTTTCAATGATCAGCGCAAAGAAATAGAGGAAAACAACAGAATGGGAAAGACTAGAGATCTCTTCAAGAAAATTAGAGATACCAAGGTAACATTTCATGCAAAGATGGGCTCAATGAAGGACAGAAATGGTATGGACCTAAGAGAAGCAGTAGATATTAAGAAGAGGTGGCAGGAATACACAAAACACAAAAAAGATCTTCACGACTAAGATAATCATGATGGTGTGATCACAAACCTAGAGCCAGACATTCTGGAATGTGAAGTCAAGTGAGCCTTAGAAAGCATCATACGAACAAAGCTAGTGGAGGTGATGGAATTCCAGTTGAGCTATTTCAAATCCTGAAAGATGCTGTGAAAGTGCTGCACTCAGTATGCCAGCAAATTTGGAAAACTCAGCAGTGGCCACAGGACTGGAAAAGGTCAGTTTTCATTCCAATCCCAAAGAAAGGCAATGCCAAAGAATGCTCAAACTACTGCACAATTGCACTCATCTCACACGCTAGTAAAGTAATGTTCAAAATTCTCCAAGCCAGGCTTTCAGCAATACGTGAACCATGTACTTCCAGATGTTCCAGCTGGGTTTAGAAAAGGCAGCGGAACCAGAGATCAAATTGCCAACATCCGCTGGATCATGGAAAAAGCAAGAGAGTTCCAGAAAAACATATATTTCTGCTTTATTGACTATGCCAAAGCCTTTGACTGTGTGGATCGCAATAAACTGTGGAAAATTCTTCAAGAGATGGGAATAGCAGACCACCTGACCTGTCTCTTGAGAAATCTGTATGCAGGTCAGGAAGCAACAGTTAGAACTGGACATGGAATAACAGACTGGTTCCAAATAGGAAAAGGAGTATGTCAAGGCTGTATCTTGTCACCCTGCTTATTTAACTTATAGGCAGAGTATACATCATAAAAAACGCTGGGCTGGAAGAAGCACAAGCTGGAATCAAGAGTGCCAGGAGAAATATCAATAACCTCAGATATGCAGATGACACCACCCTTATGGCAGAAAGTGAAGAGGAACTCAAAAGCCTCTTGATTGATGAGAGTAAAAGAGGAGAGTGAAAAAGTTGGCTTAAAGCTCAACATTAAGAAAACGAAGATCATGGCATCTGGTCCCATCACTTCATGGGAAATAGATGGGGAAACAGTGTCAGACTTTATCTTTTTGGGCTCCAAAATCACTGCAGATGGTGACTGCAGCCATGAAATTAAAAAACGCTTACTCCTTAGAAGGAAAGTTATGACCAACCTAGATAGTGTATTCAAGAGCAGAGACTTTACTTTGCCAACAAAGTTTCGTCTAGTCAAGGCTGTGGTTTTCCCAATGGTCATGTATTGATGTGAGAGTTGGACTGTGAAGAAAGCTGAGCACCGAAGAATTGATGCTTTTGAACTGTGGTGTTGGAGAAGACTCTTGAGAGTCCCTTGGACTGCAAGGAGATCCAACCAGTCCATTCTGAAGGAGATCAGCCCTGGGATTTCTTTGGAAGGACTGATGCTAAAGCTGAAACTCCAGTACTTTGGCCACCTCATGCGAAGAGTTGACTCATGGAAAAGACTGATTCTGGGAGGGATTGGGGGCAGGAGGAGAAGGAGACAACAGAGGACGAGATGGCTGGATGACATCACTGACTCGATGGACATATGAGTAAACTCCGAGAGTTGGTGATGGACAGGGAGGCCTGGCATGCTGTGATTCATGGGGTCACAAAGAGTCGGACACGACTGAGCGACTGAACTGAACTGAACGTCTTATCAACTAAATATTTGACTAAAAAGGAGAATAGTTACTCTTCACACATATGTGTTAATATCAATAGCAGAGTTCAGAGAAGATAAGTGATCAAAGTCAGGAGATAACCACATGGCCCATTAAAAGAATGCAACACAACCCTTGGGAAGGGGAAAGTTTTAAAGTTTTACACAGTTATCTGTTTGACAACACAAAAAGCTATTTTCTGACCTGGGGAATGAAGGCTCCACAACAAATATGCTTCTACTCTACTTGGTGAGGATTTGACAACTAACAGTAGATAGATGTACTTGTTAGGACCTGTAGTCTAAGGAAGCAGACCTAATGAACTTTGCAACAAAGCTTAACATTCACAACATAGCTGTCATACATAAAGAACCTAACATGGCACCTGCTACACAGCAGCCTCAAGTATCAACTGGATTAATGAGCCTTGTTTAGAGAGATAATTGTATCTATCTTATAACTTTATGGTGGAGTTTAAATAACTGTTGACTAAAAGTTTTAAAGTCTGAATGCATATTTATCATCCTTGCTTCCATAAGGATGTTTACTAAATTATAAAAATTAAATTTGTTGGCTAATTTTTACATATTATAACCTTTAAGTCAAAACTGTCCTCTTCCTCCATTTATATTGCAAGTCTGAAACTGTAGAGGGTTTGGTAATTAGCAGCACTTACAATAGTCTTTGAAAGTGAAACTGAAAGTCCCTCAGTCATGTCCAACTCTTTGCGACCCCATGGACTGTATAGTCCATGGAATTCTCCAGGCCAGAATACTAGAGTGGGTAGCTGTTCCCTTCTCCAGGGGATCTTCCCAACGCAGGAATTGAATCAGGGTCTCCTGCATTGCAGGTGGATTCTTTACCAACTGAGCTACCAGGGAACCCCATAATAGTCTTTATTGACACCAAATTTAAATTTCTAAACCACGCAACTATCGAACTCCTAAACATCGTCTTCAATAATATGAGCAACTTCTCTTTCAATATACTACTAAATGGAGTGATTTTGCATTGGTACACATATTTGAGGAATTTTAGTTCTATACGTCTGTTCTTTACTGGATTAATATGTGAAATATTAAGCACTAGAGAAGTACAATGTGTGGTACTTCTGATTATCTTCAATAAGTCTGCTGACTGATATTTAATACTCCAATATTGTTATTACCTTTGAAATATCTGTACAGGTTGGGTGTTCCTTGGTATTGAATATTTAATATTTTGGGATCAAGCTATTATGAAAGCTCTGTAATTTTTCCTTTGCCTCTAATCTCTTCCTCATCAAATCTGTCTTCAGATTTGAACTCAGATCAAAGTGACCTAACAATAAGCACACAAGCAAATGTTAATACCCCAGTTCAAAATCACCTATGGATTGCCATTGACCACGATATAAAAACTGGTCTTCTCATGTAATAGAAAAGACAGAAAATCTATTTCTGGTCTAACACCTCAGGCTTACTCTTGGGTGCTCAAATCCTTTGCTCTTGCTTTTGCTCTTATTGCCTCTATCTGGAACATTCTTTTTACACACTGTCTTCTCTGCAGTTTCTGATACACACACAGACCACACACACAACTACCACCACTACAACCAGATCAGAAGATTCTCAAGACTGAAACTCTGACACTTAGAATGTAATAAATGCTCAATAAATATTTGCTGACTCAGGCCATAAATTTCAATATTTTACCGTAATCTTTACATTCTCCAAAATATAACTATTTGTCCCAAGCATGCCGTGTTCTCTCATTCCTTGATGACTTTGGGTAAAAATCCTCCCTCCATTTCATTAACATGGAAACTATTCATTTATTTGCAAGTATTTACTGCATGTTTATTATGTTATAGGCACAGTGCCTGGCACGGGGAATATAACCATCTCCAGTGTAGATAAGGTCCCTGCCCTTATGAGACCACTATTCTATTAGGGAGATGATAACTACTAAACATATGAAAAAATAAATCACAGTTATTGATTGTGACAATTACTATAAAAGAAATGGAGTGATACAACAGAAAGTAAATGGGCAGTGGAAAGAGTTAACAATTTACAAAGGATGCTCTAGGTGGCTATCTGCAAAGTCTCGATATTGATATTAAAACCTGAACATTGAGGGAAAAAACAGTCTTATGGAAGGAAGAACTGAACCATGTTGCCTGGAAGGGAGATGCACTGTGCAAAAGTCCTAAGATAGCAGAAAGTTAGATTTATATTAAAGGAACTGAATGAATAGCATTGTGATTGGATTGCATTGAAAAGAAGA
The DNA here is from genome assembly GCF_029378745.1 of Bos indicus. Taxonomy (NCBI): domain Eukaryota; kingdom Metazoa; phylum Chordata; class Mammalia; order Artiodactyla; family Bovidae; genus Bos; species Bos indicus. The sequence goes on from NC_091763.1 coordinate 40,952,291, forward strand.
ATGGTAGGAAAATGGCATCTGGTCCCATCATTTCATGGGAAATAGATGGGGAAACAGTGGAAACAGTGTCAGACTTTATTTTTCTGGGCTCCAAAATCACTGCAGGTAGTGACTGCAGCCATAAAATTAAAAGACGCTTATTCCTTGAAAGGAAAGTTATGACCACCTATTCAAGCATATTCAAGAGCAAAGACATTACTTTGCCAATAAAGGTCCGTCTAGTCAAGGCTATGGTTTTTCCAGTGGTCATGAATGGATGTGGGAGTTGGACTGTGAAGAAGGCTGAGTGCCAAAGAATTGATGCTTTTGAACTGTGGTGTTGGAGAAGACTCTTGAGAGTCCCTTGGACTGCAAGGAGATCCAACCAGTCCATTCAGAAGGAGATCAGCCCTGGGATTTCTTTGGAAGGAATGATGCTAAAGCTGAAACTCCAGTACTTTGGCCACCTCATGCGAAGAGTTGACTCACTGGAAAAGACTCTGATGTTGGGAGGGGTTGGGGGCAGGAGGAGAAGGGGACGACAGAGGATGAGATGGCTGGATGGCATCATCGACTCGATGGACGTGAATTTGGGTGAACTGCGGGAGTTGGTGATGGACAGGGAGGCCTGGCGTGCTGCAATTCATGGGGTCGCAAAGAGTCGGACACGACTGAGTGACTGAACTGAACTGAACTGAAGCTTGCAAAGGTAGGAATGAACAAAAACAACTAGAACCTTAGAGGTCATCAAAAAAAAATAAGTTTGTGTTTGATGCTAAGGGCTTCCCTGGTGGCTCAGTAGTAAAGAATTTGCCTGTAATGCAGGAAATCCAGGAGACTTGGATTCAATCCCTGGGTCAGAAGATTCTCTGGTAGAGGGCATGGCAACCCACTTTAGTATTCTTGTCAAGAAAATCCTAAAGACAGAAGAGTCTGGTGAGTTACAGTCCATAGGATCACAAAGAGTCAGACATGACTGAAGTGACTGAGCATACATTAAGGGGAAAAGAAGCCTTTGAAAAATTGTAAGCAGGAAAGTGGTATAATAAGATTTACATTAGGATACAATTCTGAGTGCTGTGAGAATTTGTTTTTAGAGCTTTTAGAAACAGGGAGACCAATTAGAACATTTCTATAGTGTCCCTGGTGAGAAACTGTAGTGGCTTGTACAAGAGAGGAATTTCAAAGGAGTGGATGAATTAGAAACTGCATTTCACATGTGCACTATATGTAAGATAAGGGAAAGAGGGGGATTACAAAGGATTCCTAGCTTCTTTATTGAGTTTCTCTGTCTACATTGGTGCTTTTTACCAAAATACAAAACCAGAGGGAGGGCCAAATTTTCAAACATCTCATTTAAGTTTCATGATCACTCAGGGTGATTTCTTAAATCTCCCTCTGGGCTCATATTTTACCTTCTATGTTAGAATATATATAGACATGAATCTGAGCAAACTCCGAGACAGTGAAGGACTGGGGAGCCTGGCATGCTGCAGTCTGCGGGGTCACAAAGAGTCAGACGTGACTTAGAGACTGGATAACAACAACAAATTAGAATATTTATTACAAAATATTATAATAATTTATTTTTCTCTTTACAAGACAGCAAGCTCATTGAAGACAGTGACTATATCTTTTTATCTTTGTGTCAGTAGGTTTAGCACAGTGTCGAGTACATAGTAGGCAGATGATAATTGTTCAAATGAATGAATGAATGAATGTAGGAGGAGCTCAGTGAACAAGCAAGACTTGTAGCATCAGAATTATGACAACTTTCAATCTTCTCTGGGCTCTCGTAATTTAAGAATACAGATAGTCTTTGATCAAAATCTCTAAGGCCAACAGGTATCTTACTAACACTTCAAACTACTGTAAATTTCCCAGTTGCTCAAAGTCAGTATGTGAATTATTTTACTCTACCCCGTGTAAATACATGCTAAGTTGCCTCAGTCTGACTCTCTGTGACCCTATGGACTGTAGAGGCTCCTCTGTCCAAGGGGATTCTCCAGGCAAGAATGCTGGAATGGGTTGTCATTCCCTCCTCCAGGGGATTTTTCCAACCCGGGGGTCAAACCCACGCCTCTTACATCTCCAGCATTGTCAGGTGGGTTCTTTACCACTAGCGCCACCTGGGACACCTGCATGAAAACCAAAAAATAAATAAAAGTTCTCTTTTTCTTGTCCTTGAGCTGCAAGTTGCCCAAATAAGTCTTACTTCATAATCAGTAAAAATTAAAAGACTACCTTTAAACAAGCATTCATTTATAATTCCAAATGTTCGTCTTAATGTAAATTTTGGTGGATATTTGTAAGACTCATTTTTCTGTTATCTTTACTTTTTTAAAGGATGTTTGATGTAGGTGGACAGAGATCTGAAAGAAAGAAATGGATTCACTGCTTTGAAGGAGTTACATGCATTATATTTTGTGCTGCACTCAGTGCCTATGACATGGTTCTGGTGGAAGATGAAGAAGTGGTAAGTCTAAAAGGAAGACAAGATAGAGGTAAAAAATAAGCTTTTGTGATTTCCAATATGACTACCCCATTCCCCAACTCAATTAAGAACTTCCAAAGACAGATGCTATTTCTAGATCCTTGTTCATAGTCCCCACCATTAATATCTTGCAAATAACAATCCTACACATTTTCATCTTTTATATCTAACAGAACAGAATGCATGAAAGCCTTCACCTGTTCAACAGTATCTGTAATCACAAGTACTTTGCAACCACCTCCATTGTCCTGTTTCTCAATAAAAAAGATCTCTTTCAAGAAAAAGTTACCAAAGTGCATCTTAGTATCTGCTTTCCAGAGTATACTGGTAAGATTCTTTTCCTTTAATTCCAAAGTAGTAAATTCTTGTATAGAGATACACTTTTCTATCTGGACCTTGATGTATAATATTTAGGAGGTTTGAGGCTATGATACTTTTTGAGTCATGTGTATGGTTCACATTGGAAAGAATTTTACAAATTAAAGAGGAAACCCTCTCTACACTGCCTGCAATAAAGCAAAGCTCTAATGAATAAAGGGGATGTGGTTAGACCAAACAGGGCTGAGACTCCATATAATGTATCAAATGGCATTGCAAACTATATTATCTTAAAAATTATGATAAGTATACATTTTATTTCAAATTGGCATTTTTTAGATATTTCCCAATGAAACCTTGTAACGCTGTACTAGATCTTAATGACTCTTCAAAGTCAGAATTAACTTTTCAGAGGAAGATCTTTAATCAATTTGAGAATAGTGTCAGCTTTTTTCCAGTTTTCCTACCTCCTAGAGTTTTAGTAGGAGAAGGCAATGGCAACCCACTCAAGTACTCTTGCCTGGAAAATCCCATGGACTGTGGAGCCTGGTAGGCTGCATTCCATGGTGTCGCTAAGAGTTGGACAGGACTGAGTGACTTCACTTTCACTTTTCACTTTCATGCATTGGAGAAGGCAATGGCAACCCACTCCAATGTTCTTGCCTGGAAAGTCCCAGGGACGGGGGAGCCTGGTGGGCTGCCGTCTATGGGGTCGCACAGAGTCAGACACAACTAAAGTGACTTAGTAGCAGCAGCAGCAGAGTTTTAGTATTGACGCTGTTTGCTATTGACTATAAATGTCAGGTTCTCTAGAAGAGTTGTATTTCTTTTGGAGACTGTTGTTTTTTGTAAATAGTTACATGCTCTGTTGTTAATGAAACTGTGTTAGATGGAGATATTTATGGTTTAAACATAAATATGGACTTCCCTGGTGGCTCAGTTGGTAAAGAATCTGCCTGCAATGCAGGAGACCTGAGTTTGATCCCTGGGTTGGGAAGATCCCTTGGAGGAAGACATGGCAACCCATTCAGTATTCTTGCCCGGAGAATCCCCAAGGACAGAGGAACCTGATGGGTTACAGTCCATGGGGTTGCAAAGAATTGGACACAACTGAGCAACTTAGCTCAAGCATAAATATAAACCTAGTTTACCACTTAGATATGTGGGTAGCCCAAATGTGCTAGGGTTGTGGCACTTTGTCAAAATAGCTACTTAGGCTAATCTATAATGACTGCTTATAGCTTTTTTATTTATAAATATTAATTATATGCTTATACATTTGTCATGTAATTAAGTATAGTTACATGAATGTTGTATTGAATGTTACAAATTAAATATAGAATCATAATTAAGCACCTTATGTGTTCCAATAGGTTATAATCTTTATTTCTTAAAGCAATTTTTAGTTGGTATAAAAAGTGAACAGAAAATAGAGAGTTTTCATATATTTCCTCTCTGGTCAGTTCCCACCGTTTGCCCTATTATTAACATCTTGACTTGGTGTCATTCATTTATTTTGTTACAACTGATGAGCAGATATTGATACATTATTAACCAAAGTCCATGATGATATTTTACATCAGAATAAACTCTGTGTTACACAGTCTGATGGGTAATACCAAACGCACGTCAGGTACCCAGCTTTCTAGTGTTACACAGAATAGTGTCACTACACTAAAACTCCCTGTGATCTACCTATTCATGTCTTTTGCCTCACCTCCAACCCTTACAACCACTGTTCTTTTTACTATTACTACACTTTTGCCCTCCCCAGAATGTCATATAGCTGGAATCTTACAGTACATGCCTATCACTTTTTAGCTTTCCTTCACACAGATTTTTTTCTCTCTCCTACCTACCCTCAAAGTCCAGCTCAAACACTACCTCATTATGTATTCCACTCATCTTCAATTTCCATTCTTTTCTTTTAGTTCATGTTAACACACATGCACACAAGCATGCACATATTTACAAGCATAGTCTTTGACATACATCCAGGCTTTCTTACTCACTCTGTTGTATAAATACATTAGTTGTTGCTGTTGTTTAGTCACTATGTTATGTCTGACACTTTTGCAACCACAGGAACTATAGCTTGCCGATCTCCTCTGTCCTTGGGAATTCCCAGGCAAGAATTCTGGAGTGGGTTGCCATTTCCTTCTCTAGAGGATCTTCTCGACTCAGGGATCAAAGCCATGTCTTCTGTATTGGTGGGTGGGTTCTTTTTCACTGAGCCATCAGGGGAGCCCCAAATATGTTAGTAGTTCTACTATATTTTGATGTTTTCATGCAGAGATTACATTTTAACCACTTGAAATCCCCAGTAGGGTAAGCATAGTTTCCAACACAAAATAGATGTTATATAAATCCCTGATAATTAACTATTGCCATTTTGATTTTTTAATCCTGAGCACATCAAACAGCACACAAAGTAAAATTCTAAAGATTATTTATAATTGTATGCTTTTTAAATGCAATTACGGTTTACTTCTTTAACTTTTTTTTTTTAACAAGGTCCAAATACATTTGAAGATGCAGGGAATTACATCAAGAACCAGTTTCTAGACCTGAATTTAAAAAAAGAAGATAAGGAAATTTATTCCCACATGACCTGTGCCACAGATACTCAAAATGTCAAGTTCGTGTTTGATGCAGTTACAGATATAATAATCAAAGAGAATCTGAAAGACTGTGGGCTTTTCTAATTGATGCTTTTTTTCTTCCACTCTTGCTCATGTATACTTTTCAAGATATAAAAGGTCCTGTGTGATGTATTCAGTTTTAATAGATACTAACTTGTATAACTAGTGTTGTAAGGCAAAATTTTTCACACAAACATTTTAATGTATTATCACCTTTCTTTGGTAAGCTTTGATTTATTTGAATTAGCAAGGATTGGGGTGTCTTATGTCTTCAGTTCTGAAAACTGATACATTTTGGTAGTGCTCTTACTGTACATATCAGTGACACTGAATTTTCTTGGAAGTAAATTCTGCATTGTGGCCTATTTTAAAATCATAGAACAATGGGGAAAAAAACAATGTATTCTATATTATTTCCATTGGCCAGAATTTGAGAGGCATTCATTTTTGCTGATAATATATCTGTGCTTATACCATAGAAACATTCAAAGATGATACATGTGGCATTTTATTGGTCAATTACTCCTTTTCAGCCAGTGCAAATGAAATGTTCACTATACATGTGCCTGTTGATGGAAATTACACATGCCAAAGAAATGCATACAATTTTATCTGCTACTTTTCCATAGGAAGAAAAAAGTATTAATGCTCAATGGAGTACTCCTTTCCCCCATTTTATTTCGGAGCAGCGTGGAACATTATTACAATTAATGGTTTGAGGACAATACATCGTGACCGCAAGAGAAAAAAAATAATTAAATATCTTAGCACTAGTGTGTTTTAGCTTTGTGAATAAGAAGTAGGAAGTAAGAGTAAATAATTATGAGATTTTTTTAGAAGAGAAACATTGAGCTTCTTGTTTGTAGCATATGCTCCTTTCTAATGTTATATGGTATGCTAATGGTCAAAGCCTACTCTTTAAAAGATTATTTGGTGCATTACCAACACAATCATTATTTATGAACAGAAAAGATGACTTTTTTTCCTTTTTTAAAGTGTGCATCACTTACAACATATATTTTTAAAACATGTCTGATATCATTTAACTTATCCACTTGTCGAAGGTGATATATAGGTCAGAATAGAAGATCAGTGCATAAGATCTATAATTACTCTGAAAAGAGAGCTAATTAGATTAGATAATTAGATGAGATGAAAGGAATATAAATTAAGCAATTTGCCAATCGGTAGCTCTGGTGGATTTAGGTAGCCCTGTCTCAGTGTCACGGCTTCACTGTTCTGTAATACATTTCCAGCCTAAGCACGTAAGAATGATCCCCATTCAGTGAGTAACCTTGACAAGAGCATTTCTGGCTTTATTTTCAAAAACACAAGGAGTTGTCAATAAATACGATCGAATAAAAATGTTATATTAAGAGCAATTAATTTGAAATTTCTTTGCAAAATACAAGTT